>NC_088245.1:112642630-112951796 GCF_036013445.1 Caloenas nicobarica
TTCAAGTCTAACAAGAAGGCAAGCAAAACTAAAATAGATTTTATGGAAGCATATTTAATATACTATTAAGAAAGAACATTGTTACCTCTCAGGGAGGAAGAATAAGAATGCCAGAAACCAAACAAACAAGAGACATACAACAACTAGAGTTTATAACAAAACAGAATTTCCTGCTTTGTTGGTTTTCTCTCCTCAGCTCTAGGCTAGATGATGCATTGCCCTGCAACACAATAGAAAATGACAAATGAAAAACTTCCTGCTTGTTACTGTGATAACATAACCAAGTAGATTTCAGATTTCATTTTATCTGTTAATTAGGGCCTGAAATTTGCTTTCATGGGATTTTGTGTTATAAATGTCAGTCATCAATAAAAA
The DNA here is from genome assembly GCF_036013445.1 of Caloenas nicobarica. Taxonomy (NCBI): domain Eukaryota; kingdom Metazoa; phylum Chordata; class Aves; order Columbiformes; family Columbidae; genus Caloenas; species Caloenas nicobarica. The sequence goes on from NC_088245.1 coordinate 112,643,006, forward strand.
TATTTATTCTTAGCTTACATTGATTAGAGAATAACATAGTTTTATGACTGAGAATATTTAGTATTTTGACATCTGATAAACACTATACTTTAAAGTGAATTTTAACTTCGAGGTCAAACTCTGTTGTTGTTTAGCATTTAAATGATTTTTCATGCTTAATGTCCAAGAACATAAGCTTCCTATAATGAGTTTTACGGGACATGCTGACACTGCAAGGGGGATTATCTCTTCTTTCACAGTTCAGAAAAAAAGCCAGAAACATCAGCACAGCAGACTAAACAACTCATAAGCCCTGGCTTCCTATCCACTTCCTTTTTGTAATGTACAGATTCACATCACACATTATTGTCTGGTCCTTAGGGAAGACAACAGGGTACAGTTTATTCTTGGTCAATAATGAACTGCATTATTATAAGGAAAGCCTGAAACTCCTTTACCCGGTACTTTGTGAATCACCTTTTCACCCATCCCTCTCACCCATGGATATGCTGTGGGCTGTTTCTTCAAAGATCAGAAGGATTTTGGGTATCTGTTCTTGCCTCCTCTATGAGGCTCCTTAGGTGCCTCATCTCCCTTTGAGAGCCAAAACCTTGCAAAAGGCAGCACAGGGCATTTTGAGTAGGTTCGTACTCTCCGTCATTCTCTGGAAATACCTCTTTCTGTCCACTGGTTATGTAGGTAACCTGGGAGATTAGGCCCACAAATTGCACAGCTGTTTATCTTCCTCATGTTAATAATCTGAAGACCTACTCCTTCCCATATCACCTGTCCATTACCCGTCCACCCTGTACAAACCACATGGTGGTCTGTGGGATGAGGGAATGTAATCCATTGGAGGGTGTTCATCTGTCTCTGCATGGGGCTTACGATAGGGGCTAGATTGACGAGAAAGGCTGGGCAGACACTGTGCGTCCTTCTTCAACTGGCCTTGCAAAGTAAAGATTATGCAGGGGGCTAATGGGAAAGTGAATCTTGTACTAGGAAACCATGGACTGAAATTGGGCCCTGGATGGCAGAGTCTGGAAGTATGTGTGTGAACAAAGCAATGTTGCAGCCAGTGTAAAAAGATTAGCACATTCTCACAGTGGAGTGTAGCTGTCCATAGATAAGCCTTACAGCAAGGTTAGCATCCCTTTATACCAGAAGGGACTAACTCAAGGTAAAAATCACTTATTTTAGAAGAGCTCACACCAGTATCATACTGTGAAAAAGAGATGAGGACTACAGAGTGGAAAAGGGTGGAAAATGAGGCATATGTAGGACTCCAGTAGAGCATCTTTTATCGAGAAGGTTTGATGTCAGCTTTGAAATGCTAGAAAAGAAGGAAGAGGTCCAGTGTGTAGGAATACAGACTAATGCTGATAGGAAATAAGCTTAAATCAAGCCACCTTCCTTATTAGGAGTCCATGGGAATGGATGACAAACTCTTGCTTTAGTATCAAGAACAAACTGTTCGCATAAATTGCACCTTTGAATTCATATGATTTTTGCAGCTTCACCTGCAGGTTTCAGTTTTTTACGTTTCATACGTTTCTCCTATTAGTATTGATGCGAGATAGTGTATATAATTTGCTTAACCATTTCAAATGAAAGAAGAATCTCTTCTCACAGTGATACATTCATAACATAAATTCATGTTTACAGGACCTTCACTTGCACAGCATGCAGTAATAGACTCCTTCAGGCTCTAAATAATCAAATTTGCCATTTTTAAGAGAAATTCATGGATTCCAGGTTTAGTATTCAAAGGAACAAACACAGTAACAAAGCATTTCTTTTCTCTTTCAGAACTAAAATTTTCATAAATGAAATTACAAAATCTTCAATTCTGTAAAACTTTTCTGACTAAAAGTTTCAATTAAGAAAGAACAAGAAAGCATTCCTTAACATCTATGACCCTCTGGAGTATAATACCAATCCTATCTTTTTAAGATACAAGTGGAACTAGGTGAAAAAAGCACAGACATTTTTTATGTTATTTGAATTAGTCAGAGTACCATAGTGTGAGTTAGTGGATTATGCTTCTGTTTTCTCTAACACCTAATAGAACTTCCAGGAAAAGCAAACGAAATTGGAAGTTTGTCGAACATTTAGGTGGGTGAAGCCTTGAAAATATTAGCAGTATCATCAATGCTTAGTATTAACCATATATATTATTTCCCTTACATTAGCATGCATTTAAGTCAAATAGTAAATATTAATACTAATATAAATAAGGATCTCAGTGGCAGTGATAATCATAAATTATACATTTCTTTAAACTTTGCTTCATGTTTTCTGCTCTAAGTCAATTCTATCAATATTTCTACCAAATATGTACTTTGTAATGACAAGTAAATTATATACACAGTATTTGAAAACCAAACCAAACCAAACCAAACCAAAAACAAAACCATAAACTTTGTGCTGCTGATAGGTCATCATTATTTTCACACATGCTGATTAACCAAATAGTCTGCAGGTAAATATTGTGAACTCTGCACCGTCATATGCCACCTTTGTTTGTGTGTTTTCTGTGTCTATATATATGTTTAAATCTGAAAGTTGTTTTACTCTGTAAAGTTATTTTGTTAGAAGTACAGGATTGATTAAACATTCTAAGCAGGCTAATTACTTGTGGGTTATCTTCATGGACTAATGTGATTGCTTTCTTTACAACTCTGCACATACTTGTCTCTCTCTCCACAAGCCTCTATAGCTTCACCTAAACTGCTTTTTACTCTTTAAAGCAGGGGTGTCAGACTCATTTTCACCAGGGGTCACATCAGCCTTGCGGTTGCCTTCAAAGGGCCGAATGTAATTTTAGGACTATAGAAATGTAACTACTCCTACAATGATACAGTTCTAAAATTACATTCAGCCCTTTGGAGGCAACCGCAAGGCTGATGTGACCCCTGGTGAAAATGAGTCTGACACCCCTGCTTTAAAGGATTCATGGCAACACCTGCAGTTACAGTACCATACTCTGGAGTCAAAACATCTTCTGCTCTGCTTCCAACACATGGCTGATCTCTCACTGGATAATGCTCTTAGGTTGCCCAAATGTTCCTCCATCCCTTACAGTGACCTTTGAGAACTCAAAATAATATTTTCTAGATTGTCAAACTAAGTAGCTTGATGAAATATGTGAAAAAGAGTGAAAGAGAGAAATGGGTACAAAGAATATTTATTAATCCTGTGAAAAGGAAAAGTAAGTGCCTTTTCATCTATCAAGTAAGACATACAGTATTTTCTATGGAAACCCCTAGTTACCTTTTAGCAGATGGTTCCTATTTTCGGATCAGACTGGTGAGCCCGTAGGAAGTCAAGAAGTAGTAATTATTCACCTGCAGTTATCCAACTTCCTATTTCTAGGGCAAGTCAGACTCTGCACCTTTCCGCCAAGTGGTGACAGTCACATTGTTATTGTATGCCCTTGGAAAAAAAAAAAAAAAAGAAAGAAAAAGATGATACTGTTCAACTATTCTGTGCTATTCTGTGAGGCAAATTACATCCCAAACAATGTAGTCTAGATATTAGGTAGTCAGGGCTTTTATGATAGATCTATAAGGTCTTTTCACAAGAAGCATAATGCCACCTCTTCCACCCTCTAAATGGATTCCAACATTACCTGCTTGAATGTTAGCTTAGCCAGAAGTGCAGCTGCACTTGGCACAGTGAGGAAGTTAATATATCTTGCCTTTCAATTCAGAGTAGATTTTCATCTGACTGGTGAAGACCGTGAGCATAGCAAGCCTGCATCAGCAAACAAATATGGGAAATGGGAAGACTATATGGGATGCAGTTGTCATTTTTAGTCTGTGGAGCAGGATGGGATCTGAGGGGCGAACGATCCTTCATTTCCTCAGTTGTAAGCTGATCTTTTTGTGCCGCCCTTTAAATCATCCTTATTACTTCTTTTCTTTTTATTTCTTTTGCAAGTCTGATTCTCCATTCTCACCAATGGCTAGCTATCCTCAACTAGACTTGCAGGCTACTCTACATTTTCCCTGGCTTCAGAACGTTTCTTCTTTCTTCACCTGAATGCTTCACTTACCTGGTTCAAATTATCAAGGAAGTATTTTCTGCTTTCTTTTGTGGTGTCTGTGTTGTTAGGAAGAGCTTCCACCTAGCTATGTTGTCATTCTCCTTCAAATTCCTCCTTAAAACTCTTCTTTACTATGCTGCTATGATGAAATTTGGAAAAGAGATTACTAGTATTGAAAACTGCTGGTTTTAATGCCTTCGTCTCATTTTCCCTTGCATTTTTCCATCTGCCTATATCAATCTGTTGCCTCTCATCTTAAATGTAGATTATAGATTTAAGATCATCAAGCTTAAGACCATCTATGAGTGTTGTAGAGCATCTGCCATGATAATGCTCTGCTACATGGCTGGAATTCTTAGACATTACGGCAATATCAATTAACATCATTTGTTAGAGCCCAGACATAAAGGATTTTTTTTCCCCTGCACTTACAGCTAAAAGCTGGAAAATATAAAATGAGAATTCTCTTTCATAAAACATTTTAAGGCTTCATCAACTGAGGAGGAAAGCTGTTTATAACATTGTGGAAAAAACAGCAATGAGGAATGATCATGCCTATCACAGTTGCCTCATTCTGAAGTCTTGTGTGTTGTGGGGGAGTGGGTTCCTGTTTCTGCCTTTTTTTTTTTTTTTAAAGGTATTTTTATTTACACACAGTAAGATATCTTTAGAGAGACATGAGGAGGGAGACTGAATCAAACAGAAGCATGCAGCTGTATCTATCTGTGCTATTTCTACATGCAGGCCTATAGTGTACCAGAGGTTTATTTGGCCAGAAATCCATCCTTCTATGTGAAGCAAAAGCAAGCAAGCAAACAAAACAAAATACAAACAAACAAACAAAATTTTAAAAGAAAAAATGAATAATTTAAATGACAAGCTTCTGTTCTGATGAAGAAATCTTTAATCACAAATTTGTGCAATGGTTCTGTCATCTTATAAAAGGTATCTGTTTTTTTCAATGTTTGTTCTGTGACAAAATGAGGAAAATAATTAACTCTCTCTGTTGCACTGTTGTGAGAAAGCATTGAAGTCCAAAAAATACTTAAATACCCTCAGGCAGAATATACCAAAATCACATGCACTCAACCTTACTAAAATACATATACTTAATATTAAATTATTTTAAATACTGCAAAATAAGTTTTCTTTATTATTTTATTATGGTTTCCGTGGCTATATACACTGTGTATGAGTGTATGTAATATATCCCAAAATCAACAAATTTTGTAACTCAGCAGTCAGGAAATGTTTCCCTGTGTTTTGAAAGGTTCTCAATTTTAAAAGAGCTACAGAAAACCCTCTAGCAACATGCTTCTACACAGTGTACAGAAATCTAAGTGACACATACAAAATCTGGGGAGGAGTGAATTACCCAGAGGAATTGGGTTTGTTTCTGTTTTTATTTCTGCAAGGTTTTCTAAAGCTTGCCAACAGAGTTCAATGAATATTGAAAAAAAAGGTATGAATACATGTTCAGTTAAAAATTTATGTTTGTATTTTTCTTCTTATCTGCAAACTTTCCTTTGTACAATTTGTTGGTTTTCTTTCAAATAATTGCTGCAGAATAGGTACTCTAATGTTTATGCACAGATAACTACTGTGAACGTTCAGGTTAAAATATTTGTAAAAACTGTTTAATATTTTACGTTTTACTTTCATCTCAGGTTTTTAAAAGATCTGTAATCAAATCATGAATTTTGGCTTTTAACTGTAAATTGGTAACCAGATAAGTGTAAGAATCTCCTAAAGATAATATCTACAAGTGAAGTGACAGTTTAAAAAACAATCGCCAACAGTACTGGTGACTACTTTCCCTTCTCTTGAGGAGTACTTGCCCCTCCAAGAAGCAAAGGCTGGGATCTACAAGTGTCCGGAATGGCACCAGGGAAAGTGTTCTCTCCAACCTCAGCATATGTCTTACTTTCACACTCATTGACCACAATGGGCACTTGCCACGTTTCTCACAGCCAAGAAAACTCCACTTTCAGATAAATGGATAATGACCAATTTTATTTATTGCTTAAGTACTTGCCTTTTGTAGAGATAATAGTTGACGAATGGCATATCAATCAGCTCTGATCAAGAAAAGGAGTATATCGTATCGACTCGGGTAATCAGCAAGATCCAAAGCCAGTGAAATAAGCAATAAGGTAAGTATTTCTAGGTCTTCATGACTGTTCCCAAAGCCAAAATAAGAACTTTAAAGAAGCTAAGTCTGAAGCCTACAAAACCTGCACCTCGGCATCCCCAGACCAAGCACTTAGTCCTATAACGTGAATTTAATATGCTTCCTAGAGTACAATAAGGAATATGTTTATGCAATTTTAACCTCAGACACCTAATCTCTCCAGAACTGATTGTTATTTTATGTGAAGGAAAATTTTATTTATTTACTTCTGCTCAGTACTCTTGTCAAAAGAAAATAAGCAACTCTGAACAGAGTAGAGAACTACTTGTTACAACACTTTCCTCCTCAATTTATAAACTCTGTGCTTCTGCAGAGAACACAATTGTTCCTTTAAAATTAATAGCTATTGTTTAGAGTTTATCAGAATGGACAAAAATATCAATAATGTAAGACCAAGAGATTTGCCACACCCCAAAGCACTTCTGAGGTGACTTTTTTTTGCAGTGACCAACATCCTTCTTTCATTTCCCCCTCAGCACGCAATCCCTGATGTGATTAATTAGAGATCGCAGCCCTATACAGTGTAACATAGTTTTTGATAGTGATGTCAAGGAGTTTCTGTTCAGCATATAATTTTTATCTGCTGTATTTGTCTTTTCCATCTTCCTCACTACTGACAGGACTGGTCCTCAGTTCCCCCAGAGACAGGGTGGAAGCCAGGATTAGCTCTTTACTCAGGTGCTCTGTTTTTCAAGACAGCAAGCAGAACTCCTTTAACAGCTGTTGCCCACAAAGGAAATGCAACTCGTCAGGGGGAAGAGAAACCACTGGAAAATTGATGCAGCCTCAGGATAGATATCTTTCCTTGCTGCAAAATCTCTTTCTGTTTGAGGGTAAAAAACAAATCTAGCCTGCAGGCAGAGGAAGAACAATGACCTAAGTGGCTAATACTTAGTCATATTCTTTGTGTCTTTAAGCTAAAAGAAATTGAATGGTTTGAGTTTGCATATATTTGCCTAGACCTTGTGTAGACTTGGCATGACTATTCTGGTAGCCTATAGATAGTACAGGAAGACTGCTATTAGTTTTAAATTGAGGCATATTGAGTTTCTTTGAGATGGCATTGTCTCCTGAGGTGCTTACATAAAAGACTTTCAGGGTCAGCTAAACATTTCAAGGAACTCCCTGTTCCACCAAAGAAGAGTCAAAGAACAATGAAAAAAAACAGATGATTGCATTAGATGATGAAAGTTGAAGCCCTATAGCACATGAAAGAGAGTTTTTTAATAGGAGGAATGTCCAGAATGACTTCCCAATAGTGAAGAACCTTTCCTGGTGTCAGTGGCAGATTAAGGACTTCAGAGGATGTAAAGTCTGTGCAGAGCAAGGCCAGTGTAACAGACCAGTGGAAACAGTAAATCAACACAATAAGCTCACTGAATGCTTGTGCTCATTGTGTAACGTGGCGACCGGGCAAAGTCAAGTCCCATGGACACCTACAGTCGGTGAGGAAGAAACTATGACTGTGGACTGTCATCCGTGAGGTTTTGGAGCAAACAGCTGAGGGGAAAGATGATAAGTGAAACCAAGTAGCTCTCAGGGCTGATCAGCTCTGCTTGTTGTCACAGAACATGTGTTTGTAGCAGTACCTACATACTGTGTAACCACATGTAGTAGGGTAGAGGCTGGAAAAAATAGCTCACATGGCACAATCGCAGAAAAAACACACATGGACCATGGGCTGGCCTGCATTAGTGCTCTGACAATTTTGCTATGTTCTTCCAGGAGGAAGAACATCCTACAGGCTGTCCCTTGAGCAGAATGCTAGCAAAAATATGTTGTGCTGGTTTGACTGAAAATGGGTTAATTTTCTTCATGCAGTTAGAAACCTTTCTTTTTCATAGCTAGCACACTCATTATTTGGGCTTAGTTTGAGAACGAGAAGATAACAGCCTGGGACAGAGTTAAGGTTTTCAGTTGCTCTGGTCTGAGAGCCAAGGACATTCTGAGCGCTCTGCCCACAGGTGTGAGGCAGCGAGGAAGGGGGGCATGGATGGGGCAGAGCTTGACTGACACCCAGACTGATCAATAAGAGTATCCCATCCCATTGGCATCACACTCCATATTTAAGGAGTCGGTCTCTTCCACTACCTATCTCTCTCTGGGGTGCAGCTAGGAGAGTTTCGGTTGGGACGTTTAGCCCAACCTTTTGCCATTTTGCAAAGGCCTCTGGCTTTTCTGACTTTTTCCTCTCTTTTCTCTTTCTGGGATCAGCTTTGAGGCTGGATGTGGCTTGCTAGGACTAGCTGCTCAGTTGTGGGCAGAGCTTGTGAGGAATTGCCTTCAGTATCTTTTATTTCTAATATATATATATTTACTAGTAGTGTATTAGTATTTTTTTATTTTATTAAACTATGTTTCTCTCAATCCAAGTTTCTCCCTTCCTTTTCAATTCTCTCCCCTTTTTGATGGGGTGGGGGAGGAGGTGAGTGAGTGGCTATTGTGGTTGTATTGTTAGGTCGGGTTAAACCACGATATATTCCTATCTGTGTGTGCTTCAATTAGAGAGCTTCTTGGCTATGGAGGTTTTCAATGTGTAGCACTTTGGGAATTGGCATGCTGGAGCAAATCAGAGTTCCTTCTGACTTTCATATTAGAGAAAATTTTAAGAATGCTTTATGTAGAACAAAATGTGGAACAGCCAGACAAACAACCAGCTTTCTTTGCATCCCCTGATGATCACAGAGCTATCTTTATTCTGTAAAGTTTAGATGTTAAGGATTTACTTTAGGCCCTTCGTCACCTATGGAAAAAGAGCCAGTGCCATTGATGGTCTGGTTTGAGCCACAGAAGTCCTGACACAATGTGAACAATTAACGAGGCTGAGTAACCTGTTCAGTATTCATGTTAAATGGCAGTTTTATGTTCTTACTGGAATTTATGAAGTTGTGGAAAAAAAGATATCTTTTGGAATTAAATTTAAAATGAAATTATATTTGAAGATGCATCTCTTCTTTTTTTTTTTTTTTTTTTTTTTTTTGCTGTGGTATAGTTTGTATCTCTATGGATCCTTGGACATAAAAGCCAATTTATAAGGAAACAGCATGAAGTATCTAGTACATTCTTATTCTTCAAGGAATATTTTCAAGAAAGGATTATACAATATTTTCCATTTGTTTTTTTAATTATGGCTTTACATCTTGTTTGATCAATATTTTAATTAACAGTGAAGAAAGTAATTTTTAAATTAAATGCTCAGATAAACACGTATGTACAAATAACAGTTGCAGAACATTTGCTCAAACCAGTATTTATTATCATAAGTTCGTTATCAGTTAATAATATTTTTTATTTTCTAAAAAATTATTGTCATAAATCACATTAGAAGACAAAATATGAAATCAATCATTTATGTAAGATTTGAAGTCTCTCTGATGGGATATTTTATGTATAATATCTACTTTTCCATCGGAGTTTACATTGCATGTCAGTATTATGATTATGTTGAAATGGATCACTATTTTATGGTTTTATTCACTTAGAAAAGAAAATGGAAGAAAATGAAATATTTTATTGTAAGAAATAGCTTTCTTCCATAAAAGTCTACAGGTTCTTTTACCTTCTAATGTTGATAAATTTTTGAGAAATACTGTATAGTTACACTTAAATACAGTCAACGCACAAGAAATGCTTGGGCTTTTCTTTCAGTCCCAGGAAACAGTGATCTGTCATGTCACAAATGCATGTAATACTGACTCTCTTATCATGCACAGTGTATGATTTAGGCTGTCACAGCAATTGTGTTTCTGCTTTTACACACTTTCTCAGATTAAGGACTTTGAGTCTTGTGGGATCTGTCTGTATATATATGGTTATACGTATAGTTGGTTTTCTACATATATAAGTGCATAGATATACACACACATATGCATACATATGTATAGTTATATATGTGTATATATGTACATTTACATATAGGTTTACAAATATACATTAGTAGTGTTACTGCTATTATAATTATTGATGCATTAATAATAATAATGCTATATAGTGTATCAGCCAATATTGTTCGTTCTACAAATATCCCTTTGGGAAAAATATATATTATGTTTCCTCCATTCAAAAGTCTTTTAAAAATCAGTTTAGGAGCAGATTTAGGAAACGTTTTTTTTCCTAAGAAGGCCGATATTCAAGCCTAAAATGGACATACTGAAAGCTTTAATATTGCCAGCCTAATAAAAGCTGGTAGATATTCCCAGCTGGTATAAATCTGTGCAACTGCAGTGACTCCAGTGTTTTTCAGCTGCAGCCTGTTTTCTAGCATAGAGAAAAGAAGTTTGGCTTCATTGTGCAAAACTGATTATTAATACCATGGCTAGATTTTGCTGTGCCTCTATTGGCATTATATTTGCAGTAAAAAAATCCAGAGCTGCTTTCTAAAATCACATCTCTTTCTGCTATGTTCATTCCAAAGTTTGTACCTGAAAGATGCACGAAGGTAAATTCTTTCAACTTGTTCCTTTTTCACAAGTAATAATATACTGTATCTTTGTTTAATGCGGGTAAAGCCAGATTACTTAGAAAAGTTGTTTCAACTGTTGAAATGTCCATAATTTTTATTTATTTGTGGTTAGGATCATATGCAGAAAGACTTCAGGGATCACCCCTGAGAGCATAGTTCTTGTAGTTCTTACTCTTTCAATCTGTCAGTGCGGAAGATTACCTGCAATGTAACCTGTGTACTAAAGACAAAACAGAACAAAAGCTAGTCTCATTACTAACAAAGAAACCAAAACCAACCAGCCTTTAAATGGTACTATTGACTGTCAGCCTTCCCCTGTGTCTGTTTGGGATGAATACTTAATCTGTTGACTATTCTGGATGAAGGCTAATTAGGTAATTGTCTTGAACTAACATGATGTCTTAGTTGAAATCAGGATGCAGTTCTTGAAATTGGAGAGCACAAAACCACCAAAACCTTCAGATTTTCTTGTCAGCTCTTGGGCAAGAAATGCACTGTATTCCATGCACAAGTTCACTTTTTGGCAACTATATATATGTTAAGTTTCAGTGTTCTTAATGGCCCAGTGTTCACTGCTGAACCTAACATGGAGCTATAAAAAAACTATAAAGAAGCCAATAACTAAGCTTTTGAAATCAGTGTCAGAATATTTATTCTTAGACATATTCTGCTGCAGACTAAAACTCTCCTTCCTCCTTTTTCTGCTACGAGTAGGCTTCACTGGGAAAGGGAGATGATCGGGAAACTTGGGAAACAGAGAGATTTTGACATTTTGAGGTTAAACTGAAAAGGCACTTCCTGGCAGGGAGCACATTTCATGTTTGACAAAGTGTTGCATAAGCACAGACAATTGTCGCCTTTTCCTGTCCTTTACAAAGTCAGAATGTGTAAAGGTGCTGTCATCCACTCTGAATGAACTCTGATCTGTATTCTGCAATTCAGCCAGGTTCAGACTTGTTTACACCTATTTATGAATCCATCAATAATGTAAAACCCTTTTTAACCTAGTTTTCTGGGTCTTTTTTGTTATACCTACCTCCCAGTATAAGAATAATAGAAATTAATTGTCCTTTTCATACTCATTCTGGGGTAAAGATATGCTTTTAGAAAATGTAATCCATTTTTGTTACTTTAATAATTGTTAAAACATTCTGATTTCTTGCATCAAGAGTATGACATCCTGCATAATTTATTCTGCATTACTATAGGCCTTTATCTCTCATTTAGCATACCAAATACATAGTAAATTGCACTATAAAAGATGTACCACATTTTGATTTATAATGGAGGTGCTTTACCAATTCATCTCCTTACTGTTTTTCATTCAAATAAACAGAAACAAATAAACAAGCAAACAAACAAAAACATACAGGTAAAATACTAGAAGTATAGCACAGTTTAAATGGATTAATTATGACCTGTTTTTTTAAACTTGAGGCATGGGAATCTCTGGCCTGCTCACAATCTTTAATTTAAAAACACTTGGGGGTCATATAAGTTCTTATATTTGGGTACCTAATCTCTTGATTTTCCACTGCAGCATTGCTAGCAAAATTTAGTGCCAAATTCACTGGGGCAGCAATGAAAGTCCATTCATAGAGGCAGCCAATACAGTTTTTTAAATGCAATTTTGACAACCATCATAAATTAATAGTGCTATACATTGTATCTCATTATATATAATTGTATTTTATCACATTTATTAGTTGCTGAAAGAAGAAGACGACTAGATAAAAGCATGGAGGAACACAGAGGATTTGGCAAATGTGGATGTCAAAATGCTGATATTCTTTAGTGAGAACCTAAGTAACTGGTACCACATAGTATGTTTTTTTTTTCTCTAACCACGACCAGTCAGCTCCATGGCAGAGTTTGGCTTCAGGAGAGACACTGAAATCAGTTTACAAGACAGAGGTGGCAGAGGAAAAAACTTTTGTACATGCAACATTGAACAAGTGAGATGTGTCTGTTCCAAGTAGTCCCTCCTACAGTACCTTCACATAAGGAAAATCAAGGAAAAACTTGAATTAATTTGGTGATGCTGTGGTGAAAAATTTTGAACTGTACTTAAAGCAAAATATGGTACAACATGGTGGAAAAAACAAGAGTACTGAATACAAATAATCTTTCTGCTAACTTCAACCAGGCAAAAAACAGAAGTAGAAGCACAGAACATTCTGTACTTGTCATGATCCACGATTTGTAAATGTCTCGTAGCAGAGTCCTGACAGATGCTTTATGTAAGAGTGATCACCTCCAGTGAAGTTGTTAGTCATCCCAGCCCAGCCCTCCCTGGTGATCAGAAACTGCTGCTCCTCTGCTGCAGGCTCAGTTCAAGCTCTTGTAATAAATCACACTGTTGTCTGTCCCTGAGATATATGGATTGGACAATGGGGTGTCTCTTCACCTCCTGTTGCAGTTCACTGAAACTGTTAAAATACTCTGAAGAGTAACTCATATGTCACATTATTCTGGTTAAGACAAATGCTTTACTCTTCTTACTACATACCCAAGCAACTTAATGTTTTCTAAGCACTGTGGACTCCTGTGCCTCACATGAAGTAATGAAAGGTTAACATACGTATTCCACAGATTCATAATTTGTAGAACAAGGACATCAGCATCCTTCTGATCAACTTTAAAAGTGGAGTCCGATTTTTAACAACTGAAAATCCCTTTCACAGAAATCTCTCAACTAATCAAAACATTCCATATCTTAATTTATCTGAGTTATATTCTTAATACATTTTTGTATTCTAATCAGTTGTCTGAGATATATAATATTGCTTTGTCACAAACTGCATGAACATCCTTAATTGTTGATGGATGCTGAGATTTTGTATCAATCAGTGTACTGGACAAAGGAGGAAATATCACTGAGATGTATGTAAACCCATTAAATCATGTGATAAAACCCATTTTTATAAATGCATATTAAATATATAATGAAAAGTATAAAGAAAAGCATATAAATATTAAGGAAAAATTTTGAAGTTTGCAAAATGACTCTAGGAACTACATTTTTAAAATAATAGCTTGAATCTGAACAAGAGTTTCAATATGTTCAATATGTTGTTCAAAATTTGAAATATGGAAAAAAATACTGTATTTCCCTAACTCCCTACATTTATGTTGAGCTTAAGCAAGCTTGAGAATCGCAAGAGTCTCTCTGCAAATGTTCTTCCTTGATTGCCTTCTATAAGGAAATCAGTTTTTTACAGCAGGTTCTGAACTTTGCATCTATCTAGTTCCTGTAACTGCACCAAATAGGAAGTGACCTTAGAAATAAAGAATCTTGATTCATTTGTCCAAATACGGACTCCTGCAAAGCAGAGTTTTGACTTGTGTGAACTCTGTATGGTCAACAGAACAAAATACATTTTTCATCCTAGTAGAGATGACTTATAGAAGTCAGATGACCGATTGCATAAATGTGATCATTTCACTGTTAGAGAGAAAATAGGATTATTAACTGAGGTGTGAATGTCTGCAGTGTGACCAGCTAATGTTAGAAAATACTAACTTTAGCCTTTGTTTCCTGAATAGGACTGTGTTTTCCTTTGAGTCAATGTTTTGTTCTAACTTGGTAAGCAGATAATAGTCAAGACTGGTGACTATCTGGATTTCCCTGACATGTAGCCATATGTCTTTCTCCTGGAGACTCTTCTCTGGTCCCCAGGCGCTTTCTTCTTTCTCCAGGTATCAGGACGGCAGAGCTTACCTACAGCCCTCGCAGGGGCCATTCCACTGATGTTTTGTCAATGCAGGACTCCACCACTCATTCCCTGGTGTGGAATCCTGAATTTAGATTCAGGATCTGCTGGTTTACTTTTCTTAGCTTGTAACTGCTTCCCCATCCTGTCAGCCAGAATGATGCCAATATTACCTGCTTGCAGCTTGGATTCCTTTACAAAGTTCCCAACATTTTGATATGTTCAGGAATATGCTGAGGTTTGGAAATCCTTTTTGTAAGAGATGAACTTTTAGGATCATGTTCTCAGAAATCCTTCAGCTCTGCAGTTTTAAGAACCTGGCATGACAGGAACTGCAAAAGCCATGAGAGTCTGGAACGATAAGTTCAGAGGTGGATGTGAGATACTAATGAAATTTTGAGTTTTGGAAAATTACTGTGTCTGTGGTGTTTACATTCTATATAAGCTTCAGGTGAATCTTGCCTAGAAAATTGTTGTTGCATTTTCCTGGGGTATTTTTTTGAGTTATAGGATGAGAATAATGACTTCATTTTGGAAGAAATCTAATGCTTTTACTGAAATAAAAAAGCTCTTCTAGATAAAACTCTTTACTAGTCCTATCAAAAGTGGTATCTTAATGATCCACTAGTTTTCTCTTTTAACGTCTAGAAAATGTATAGAACCACTGCAGTGATGTCATGATGCCTGCATCAGTTTCCTTTGTCTTGGTTTGATTCAATGAGACACATGAGGAGAACACAGGGCAGGGCTCTGGACCTGCCAGAATCTCCTTGCATGTCGTGTTGCAGAGCAGTACCAAATATATTCTGATATCTTAAATACTAATAGGCTGTTAAACAAGGTCATGTTCATCAATTATCCTGAAACGATTCGATCCAAAAGTATGTTCTATCCAGGAAAGAGCTGTGTTATTCCATGTAGAAGCCCAACAGACATCAAAGACGTTTTCAAAAATAATTTAAACACTTTTCATTATCCTGTAGCATTCATTTAAAAATTACATCCCTTTTGTAGATATGTATACTCTCTATAGGGTGATTCAGAAATTCTATGGAGAGGATCTCATTCCTTGGTGAACTGGTAGTGGTGTGTTAACTGCCCGTAGAATCTTACTGGTTTCATACTGACTGACTAGGAATAAATTTGCTTCATACTTTGTCTAGACTGACTGTCATTGAACTGTATGTTTCACTGGAAGACAATGAATAGTCGCTGAAGTACTAATTGCTGTTCTTTTTAGGATTCTAAATCTGATCTTGTCCATTAAATCTCATCAAGAGTTGAGGAGAGAGCCCAGCAATTTAAACACTATCTTAGTTTAGCCATAGACTTTTTATGTATAAATGTGATAAAAGGAAGAACATCCATCTCATCTTTCAGAAGGCTGCTCTTGAAAATAAAATAAATTTAATTGGCAAATCTATTTTGTCATACATAATTATCAAACGGCCATAAAAATCCTAAATTCTGTTCAGATTTTCCAGGTAGTGAAAAGTGAAGAATATAGGAAAGACTGGAGCTTACATGGGATAGATGCCTGAGTTAGGGATTGCAGTATAGCCTGTTCTCAGACAAGTGCAAACATTGCATACAAATATATTGACGCTTGAGGATGGTATCTTCAAAGACAACAGAAGCAGTGGGCCATAAATTTCAAGATAGAGAAGACTGATGTTTCATTTTAGTGGTTGCTGAACAGCTTTTCTGGGAGTATTATGAGCCTTGTGTAGTTTCTCAGTCACATCATTTTTAAGTGTTTTATTATCTTTTACACTCATTATAAAAACATCACTTGCCTATGTGCATAGAAGAGAATCATTAATTTTAGATATAATACTAATCACTTCATGGAAAATTGTTTTCATAAAGGTTGCGTCATGGAAAAGGCTTTGTGTTTTTACACAAGTTACCAAAGCAAAAAAAGGAGGAAGGTGATAATGTCACATTTAAAAAAAAATCTCTACAATGGAATTATTGCCTTGTAAAGCTTATATTTCAGCCCACACATTTGGCAATTGATAGTCTGTGAAATGAAAGGTTTTGGATTTACTAGACCATTTACACTTTATCTGCCACTTTTGCAGGTTCTCACAGACCATATAACACTTATAGAACAATCATAGAAAATATTACATGAATAGCATAGATTATATTTTTTCTGTTTTCCTAATTGTCTCTTACTTTACTGACTACAGACTTTTTTTCTAGAGTTAGCTATTTACAGCAGCACATATTAATGAAACCAGAACTTGTTTATTTCTTCATTGTACCTTTTACTGAATATTTTTAAAAAAAAAAAAGCCAAAAATGAAAATAGAAATAAAACAGATGAGTTTATAACAGAAAACATGAAACTATGAAGTCTCTCACTTAAGAAAAAAACCCTCTTAGTTCTATGCTGTGAGTTATTTTTATGTTTTACAAGCAATAAGGCATCTCAGCATCGTCGCTATCATCTGAAAAATTTTCTGCTCTAATTTGTAAAAGTGTCTTTAATGCTATTTTATTAGCTATAATTGCAGAGATGAATTATTCATTTCCTTCAAAAACAAGAAATTACCAGAAAAAACAATCCAGGTTAATTATCAAAAAGTATTTTAATATTGTCGATATAAAAGCAGAACTGGTAGAAGAAACCTTGCCCATACCTGCCACTTCTATTGACACCCCAGTTCAGGTAAGCAAAATATAGACTAAAATGAAGAGCAGGGTGGGCTAGTAGGGAAGTCTGCATGGCTGCTGCCTCACAGCTTGCAGATAGGTACTACCCCTGTTGAAAGGCTGACTGCAAAAGTTTATGTTTCTATTTAGACTTGCTTCAAGGGCCAGAATCTTCTCTGTGTATATTCCTGTGAGCATTTCCATAGTATTTGAAATTAAGAAAGGAGACTGGAGCCAGGTTAAAGTCATCCATGGTTTTTAGGAGTGGTCACTGAGGTAAAATTCATACTTTTAGTATTTGTTCCCCATCCTCTTTTAATCCCAGCCATGTGCTAGATCCTTAGAATAACACAAATTATTTTTACAACTATGTGATACTGCTATGATCTTTAATACAATTCCAAACAGAACACGAGTTTAATGTACTAAAACCAAAAAATCTTCTAAGCCTGAGGAAAGAACAGTCTGTCTCAGTTATGTGCTTGAATGCCTCTCTTCACCAGTTTCATGTGAATATGAATTACTTAAGTGGATGAAACTTTCATAATTTTGTTTGCCACTACACTTTAAGTGTTATAGCATATATGGTTATCACAGTCAGTGATTTTTTTATTTACCAGACTTCCTTGGGCTTTTTTTTGGTTTTTTTTTTTGTTTGTTTGTTTTTTAAGTTAATTACTATTCCAACAGTATTGCAGGAGTTAGAGGCAATACATGTACTGGAATGTTTGGAGTGGAGAACCATGAAAGTACTTTTTTGTCACCTATTTCTTTATACAACCTAAGTAAAATGAGTTAACCATTTTTAGAAAAGTTAACTCAATATTTAGAAATATTATGTCTTGGATAATAAGCCTAGAATAATTATTTTTCACCGGGCTTGGATAACAGTTCATTTGGTACAACTTCTCAATTCAGCTTGTTTGAAGTAAATTCACTTTACATAAAGGGCTGGTCTACATTTTGCTAGTATTGCAAACCCATTTTTAAGGGACAAAAAATGGCAGCTAAGATTTACAGTTGGAAAAGTCCAACTGTCTTCTGGTTTTGCATTTACATATCTTTCTTGATCATGGTTTTGGTTTGGTGTTTTGTTGTTGATGTTGTTGTTTGGCTTTTATTTCCGCTTTGGAGAACAAGCAAATAAACCCTAATCAGCTATGAACTGTGACTACATCAGGCAGATTTTCTAAATGTTACCTTTTGGAGCTGTACCCTTGTTTCAAGACAGTACTTCAATTAGTGATATTCACAGTTTCTCTTTCTGATACTGCATTTTGGCACTTAGACAACTACATCAATACCTGGAGAGCCATAAGTACCTAAAGTGGATGAGTCATCCCATTTTAAGACACCTCTGTAAATTAGTTGGCTGAATTCCCTCAGGAAATGCATTGTACCCTTCAGTGGCTACAGAGGGGTCCTTGACAGACTATTATAGCTTTAAAATGGCACTTAAATTCAGGTGACGTTAGCACTGCATTTCCCATTTAAACAGACTGGTGCTATTCTCTCAAGTTCAAGAAAACACAGAATCCAGCTTCTGTTTCAAGTCAGAAATTAATGTAGCAGGATGTGAGTGAGATCTGGTCGACTAATGCTGTAGTCATCCACGCACCTGCCATGTGGGGAAGTGCTTCCCTCAAACAATCTCCTCCTTTGCAGGTGTTGGGACCTTCAGGGCTTGTCCAAGAACCTCCTTGAACTTGTCCAGGGACTAGGAAGGTCTTTGTATAGCTCTCTTTGCTTACAAACGCCGTTGCATTAATGGACATATTTAACAGTCCTCTTTTGCTAATTCCTAGCCTTTTTCCTAATTTTGCAATATAGTTGATTAAGTATCAGCAGCAGCAAGTTGTACTTGCTCTGTCTGAGATGGGGTTAACTTTCTTCATAGCAACCCGTATGGTGCTATGTTTTGGATTTGACACTAAAACAGTATTGGTGACAAATGTTTTGGCTCTCACTGAACTGTGCTAGCACAGCATTAAGGCTTTCTCTTCTTCCCATTCTGTCCCATGCCCCCGAAATCAGTAGGCAAGCTGGGGATGGGTAAGAAGTTGGGAGGGGACACAGACTGAACGGCTGATCCAGATTGGCTGAAGGGATATTCAGTGCCATATAACATCCTGCTTAGCAACAAAAATTTAGACAGAGGAAAAGGAAGGGATTTTCAATTTGGCTTCCAAGGTGGCCTTTGCTCAGAACTGGTTGGTCATCAGTCTACTTATAGGAGGTGGTACTGAATGATATCCATTGCATTACTTCTGTATTTTTCTCTTTCCTTCACTTGTTAAACTGCCTTGTCTTGACCCACAACTTTTCTTAGTGTTTTTTCTTCCTATAGTCTCCCCTGTCCTGCTGGAACGGGAAGTGAATGAGCTGTTGTGTGAGTGCTTGGCTGCTGGTTAGGGGCAACACACTACAGTTCATTTTGGCTCCCTAAGTGGGTCTCAAGGGGTTCAATATAATGACAGACCTGATCAAAGTGTGCTAGACTGAATTTACAGCTATGTCTGTTTAGCTGTTACTTGGCACGCTGTTACTTTCTGTTGCTAGTTCCAATGTTGACTTATTTGCTCCTTCACCTGATCCCTTGCTCATTCCCTTTCTTGCTGTACACTGAATTCCAGGGTTTGTTAGTGGTTGCTTTCAGCTTTCATTGTTTGTATTACTTACAGGTTTTTCTCTTTCCTTGACTTATTAAACTGTCTTGGTCTCGACTCACAACTTTTCTCGCATTTTGTCTTCCTATTGTCTTCCCCAACCCACCATGGAGGAGGAGCGAGTGGGCAGTTGTGTGAGTTGTTAGCTGCTGGCTGGGATCAATCCACCACACAAGCCAATATTTTAAACTCAGCTGATTAAAAAAAAAAAAGTCCTCGTATTCCTTATTTCATGTCATATCAATAACAATAATACCAATATCACTTCCCAGATTTATATGTGTGCTTTTTATTTGAGTTTTTCCAATACCTGTTTCAATGGGTGAGACACAAACATTTATGTCAGTGAGACCATAAACCAAACTTATATCACATCAAGCTGGTAGCATGGCACTGCAAAAGGGCACCCTGCAATCTCCTTTCCTGAATAAATTCTCATCAGAGTTCTGAAGAAAAACATATTTTTTCTAGTAGTCTTGTTGGTTTGTACTTTCTCTGCTCTTGCTGCACATTACACTACAGTATCATAAGCAGTTTAAGCCCATAATAAAGAGGAAAGTTGATTGTAAATGGAAGCCAGTTTTCTTTCTAGGTATGTTTCTGAAAAGCTAGCATTGCACATTTATTGCTACTTTTACAGATATTTATCTAGGTATTTATAGTTAGTCCAAATTCTGTCATTTTCTTCTGTAATTTTGTGTGAAGTGTTCATTTAAAGGAAGCAAATTTTATTTCTTAATTTTCCAGAAATATTTTAAATAATGGAATTTTTAAGTTCCTGTCCCTTATTACTGAGACAGAAATTGATCATTTAAGCCAAAAAAAAAAAAAAAAGAAGTTTTGTTTGTTTATTTATTTCTTCCTGCCCCCCCCCCCCCCCCAGTTAATTAAAATCAGGCTGTAGTTTAAATTGCTTTGGAACCGTGCTATGGCCATTGATTATATACTATACTATAAAAGGTAAAAACAACATGCAAGGTCAGCATGTGCTGTCAGAAACATTTTATATTTTTGTCAAGTTTCAGCTCAGGATGACATTATCTGGCTTTTCTATAAAAATCTTGAAGTAAGAGCAAGTGACATAGTTTAACTATAGAAAAGGTACATGAACATGAAATGAATATAGACTGAGATTCCTCTTCTTTTTTTCTTTTTTTTATATATATTAGATAATTAAGCATGCTGAACTGCAACAGGTTTGTCAGTCCTGACCTAGAGACACTCTTGATTTAACACATTTTCCAAAATACAAAGAAATACAGAATACAGTTGGAAAAAAACCCACAATTCCTTTAGTTAGTTAGCATGTGACTGTGTTTAGTTTCTTCTCGAGGAGAAGTATCTTTTTATCAGTGTATTTTGAAATAACACATATTTTGAAATAACATAAGTACAAATGCTAAAATTTTTATTTTTATTTTACAAAATAAGCCTCAGATTATATCAATAGTGAATGAAACCACCGTCATGTTTATATAGGTATAGCTCTGATTTTATTTACAAATGGGAATAACTATAGGAACAGACTGTCCTAGCTTTAAGTGGATCTGTCTGGGCAGTAAGTAATAGTTCTCAGATTTGAACAGACTAAGAATGCTATTGATGTCTGTATCCTTGAGATTAGCAGATAGAAGAAAATACCAGAGTAAATGGGGGTCCCATTCCCTCTTCTTCACTCCTTTCATGTTCCCTCCAGTGCATTTCTACCATCCTACATCTGCTTCACTTCAGCACACACGCATCTCCGGGTTATTGAAGTCAAATCTATCCAGGCTTTTCCACTACAGGCATACGGAAGAAATTATTTTGCACAGCTGTGACACTGCATTTCCCATATTGCAAGGACAAGAAAATGAGTGAACGAAGGCACAGTCTTGTTCTTGTGACATATGTCAGGAAAACAGCAATATCAGGAAGCAGGGAATGAAAAGAATTCTAACTGTCTAATGCCTAACTATAAGGCCATCATAGAGTCTCCTGACTAAACAAGAAAACACATACAAATGTAGATGAATTATCTTCTCTTGAAAGAAACACCTTCCTTGTTCTAAATAGCTATTAAACCTTGTTTTTAGAAGGCATCTGGAAAAGAGAAACAGGTTAATTAAAAAAAAAAAAAAATCAGGCTCATCAGTAAAACTCCCATGGAATTTGCTTAGACCAGGATTTTCTACATGATTCTTGATGCATAATACAAGATGCTGTGCTACTTGAGGACAGAGCTATAGAGGGCAACACCTTGTCATGTGTAGAAGACTGAAATGTGAACCTTTGGCATGACAAATGCCATGTTTGGCATTGTATGACCGTTAATAGATCAGGTCATCTTCCTTTGCCTCATTTTTTCCTATCAACAAAATGGCAGTAATAACACTGACCACTTTAAAAAATTACTTTAATATTTAAAGATTAAAAAGAAATTAAAAAATGAAATAAAGTATTGGTGGTATTCTGAAAAGCATGATGAGAACAATGATAAATAGGAGAACACCGAAGGTATGGAAACAGGGCAAACATTATCTTTAGGCTTTTGTCTTCATCATTCCAGGGATTTGTGTATATGCACACATGTGCATACACTTAAGAGGCAATATAATGATTGTTTTTACTTAATTCAAAGTAATATTTCTTAACAATAAGAACAACAAAAGCAGCCAAAACAACAACAAAAATAATAATAAAACACTATAAAGATTTATTTTGTGCAACTATGTATATACATAATGAAACTTTAACAAATTTTCAATGGTTGTTTGTAGTGTAAAAATAATAGTTTTGTCTAATGAGTATGCATTGGAATATATATATTTATATAATATAAATATAGTGTGGATATAGTATGAATTAGTACTTTGCTAAGTCATATATTTATAGAGGACATGGTCTCCTGAAAGCTCTACCTTGTCACTACATTTTCTGTAAGTAATGCAATGAAGAAGATGGTTGTAGTAAGATCAGCAAGTGTTCTTACATGATAAGAAGTGGCAGTCGCGTACACTGATCCTTTGAAGAAAGAAACATACTGAAAGGATACTGTCAAAATTGTTAGGCTTGAAGTGTGACCTACCTTGATAGTAGCTCCCTATGGCAAATCTTACTGTAAATGTTGTAAACACTTATGGCAATGTGATTTGAGAAAAGTAATAAAGGCTTGCAATTCAGGAAATCTTGATTTCTGGTCATTGTGCTCCTGTCAGTATATGCACTGACATGAGGAAAGTCATTTAGAGTAAGTCGTACACCTATGACATCTCTTTATTTTGGTGGATATCTACATTACTCAGTGTAAGCATATGCCAGATTTCCACAGCACAAAGTCCTGTGGCAGCAAGGCAGGTACCACTTCCAGGATATGGTATCTTTTTCAGCTCAATAAGCCACCCTAGACATCCAGCAAATTCTTATCTAGACTTCATAAGAAGTTATGCTTTTTTCTTCATTTTCTCGTGGGCCTGGGTTGGATAAAAACTGACTAGATTTTATGCTTTGATCTTTCTTTACACGTCTTAAACTCTGCAAAATGTGTGCAGTAAAAGAGGGCATGCATTAATGTTAAAACTGATGTAGATTTTGTTTACACAGTGCAAAATATTTTTACACATTTGAATTTCTCATTTCTCTGAAAAATTTGGTTTCTTATAGGTGTAATATAACTTTTATTTTTAAATGGAGAAAAATATTTTCTTTTACTAATCTTTCAACTGTATCTGTATAAATTACAAGTACATGTTGAAAATATAAAGGATATTACCCCTACTTAGATCAGTTACTAACTAAACTTTTGAAGGCCTTTGAACAAAATATGGTAACTCTGGGAGCAACAGCAGTTGTAACTTTAGCTGCTTAGAGAGATATATCCTTTTACCCAACTCAAAACATCTCTGCTAGAATATTATGTGTCTACAACATTACAACAAAGACAAATCAGGCCATGAGACAAGAATTTCTCACCAGTTATCATCTTCAAAAATGAATAGATAAAAAAGAAGGTGGGATATTTTTGAACGTGGTTTTATATTGTCTTTCCACAAATACCTATTTTTAGAATGAAGTTAATTCCACCAATTCTCTTCTCCAGTGCACTTCCAAATTACCAGGGTATGATATCTGCAAGTTTTGTAACAAAATTTGACAACTACCATGTATTTTGAAAAATATCTTTACATAAAAACGTCAGAGCAGTTATTAGGGAGTTGCAGATTTCAGTTTCCCTTGCTGAAGTCTTCCTGTTTTAATATTTTTTAATCATTTCAATGATTTAATATTACTATAAGATTACAGACTTCTCCTGGGAGGAGTGGATCCCACAGACTTTATAATCTCACCCCAGAAACAGTTAATCATGGATAATTTGTGCATACTGTTATCGTTCACGTTTATTACAGTGATGATGCGTGGAAACAAACAAGAATACCACCTGATTATACCAGGAAACAAACAAACAAACAAACAAACAACAAACCAACCAACAACAAAAACCAAAACAAAAACCAAACCAAAACACCCCCCCACACACACACACAAACGCAAAAAAAACCCAAACCCAAACCAACAAACAAAAAAAACCCCAAGAAGGATATGGGCTTTGCATCCAGGAGATTTCAGTCTGGATTAAATGCATGCATAGGAAATTAATGTCATCGAAGCAGAGCTGAAAGGAAACACGATGTTAATTCCACGGTTTTAAGCAGGAGGGAAGGTGGAAGAGACAAGGGTAGGAAGGAGTCAGAGAGCTGGGAGTGGAGCTGGGACAGTAGGGAGCACCCTGGTGCCCCACCAGCACTGCCCTCTGCCAGGCAGCTCCTCTCCCCCAGCATCCCCATCGGCATGTGAGAGCAGGAGAGGTGCCTTTTGGGTTACCGGCATCACCCCTGCAAAACTGCCCTCAAAGACCACGGGGCTGCCAGCGCTACACTCATCTTCATTTTTTTTGCAGGGGGCAGAAACAGGGTAGGAAAGGATGTGAAAATAAATTATTGTGTGTAGCTTGCTCAGTAATCACCTGAACAAATGTGGATTTCTCAAACTGAACCTCAGCTTAGTCATTGTGTGGTGTTCTGCTCCCTCGCCCCACTCATGGGATTCATGTCAAATGAATCCATTTCTTCAGTTGTATTTATGTTTCCTGGCGACCACCCACCTTGGAAAAATAAAATCCTGTGCAATAAGAAAGACTGGAGGGCATTCTTCTCTTTCCCTCCCTCTACTCCTCCTGCAAGGCTTCCTATGCTTAATTCTGTGTAGTCAGGCAGTATGTGTCTCAGTTACTTTCCTGAGATACAGTTATGCAGATTGATAGGAGCATGTCAAATCAGCTTGTTATTTAAACTCAACAAAGCTCAATCATATGAATAATTCTGATTTATAAAATTAAATATGTGAAGTTTTCCTTTCATTTTCTCAGCATGTTCATGCAGATGGTCTGTTTCAGCTAGGAAAATGAAATGAATCTTGAAAAGATGACTTCATACAAATATTTTTCTCGTATAATCATATGGCAGAAAAATAATTGAAGGGTAATATTAGTGATTACAGAATATTAAACAATAAACAGCTTTTGTGAGTTACTTAAATCCAAATAATGATTGTTTTTATATAATCTAGCATGTTTTGTCATAGACTAAAGAACTTCATGTTGCCAGTAGCATGTTAATATCAAATGCCTTTTTACTATTAGCCCATGTCTTTTGATAAGGAAAAAAAGGGCAAGCAGGGACCTTTTAAGCAGTTTATAGAAAGAGGAAAATAAAATAAATGGAGTTTGAAATATGTTTTCCTTCTTCGGGTTGTATCTGTGATTTGGACCTCAGTCATCTGACCTGAGGTCCAGTACCCTACCTACTGTTTTTCTAAAAATGAATCAAATGGAGGGAGGAATCATGCAGATGAAGATGATGTGTTCCAATAATTAAAGAAATACTTGATTTGGTAGTAAGAAGGGACTTGACATATTCAGGTCGCCACCAGATGAAGAATGCAGCAAAAACACAAAGTCTCTGACAGTGGTCGAAGTTGGTTTTTTATTGCAGAAGGGAAAGACAGGAAGACCTTTTCAATTTGACTTTATTCACGGAAATGAATTAGTTGACTGATCATGCACTCATGAGGTGTCATGGTTTTCAAGACAAAAAGGAGAGAGGACATCACAACAGAGACAACAAGCTTAAAGAAAGCAAATTTAAAACTGCAAGGATTGGTATGTTAAATTATAAGAGGCAAATCTAAATCTTGAAAAAGAGGACGCACAGGAGACCTCAGAATTCCACAATGACATTATATTGAGGACACATTGATATTTTTCAATGCAGAAAGCTGGATCAGAAGTTTAACGAGCAACCACCATAGCTAAATCACAAACTCTTCAACTACATGAAGCTCAAGCACAAAGTAGAAACAAGTTTAGTTTATTATAAAAGAGTACAGAGGAATACTCACATATGTAGGCACAAAATTAGAAAGGCACAAAGCTTTCCACAGCTACCAAGGGACATAAATTACATTAAGGAGCCATTATTTAATTCTAAGAGGACAAAAGCTCTGTTTCTGGCACAAATGTGTTTTATTGTTGCAATATACAACTTTCTGTTGCCTGCGAATTGATACTGTGTACAATAGATTTTCCCTTAAGCTTTGGATGATCTTTAATTTCCTTCTTTGGGCCAGGCTAGGACTAAATCTGATGTATTTTTCTGTTGAAAGAAAATTCAGATTATGCTTCTAGTTTTTTGCTTTATTGTAACTTGACCTCACTTTTCATTTTTACTCCAGGTAATGCATTGTGGGAATAATCTGAAAAGCTTGAAAACTCTATCTTATGTTCCACAGAAAAATGTATTCTTCTGCAACAAAGATATCAAGGCCTGGATTAAGGAGCTCAGATTTTAATGTAGTCAAAGTGAATTCTTTTTCCCACACATAGCAGTAGCGTAACTGACAGATGATTATATATCAGCCTTTGCCAAAAATATTGCTAAGCACTTTAAGCCTGGCAAACCATGTGTTACATTGTGATTGGTAGAAAAATCTCTAATTTTCTCTTGGGGAAAGGCCAATCTTGTATCAACTCAAATGTTACACCATACTCTTTCCATCACAAAATTCCAGCTGCATACACTGGACGTGCTCCTAAAAAGATGGATTTTATTTATTTTTAATAGAAGTGAAAATTAATTTAAGGAAACAACAATAGCTTACCAAACTTGGCTTTCCAACTGTTAACATCTTTGAAGTTAGAAGATGCCCTTGGCTTCACCTCTGGATTTCAACTCACAAGTGAGTTATAAAATTAATGATGGCAATTCATTATCACGGATTGTCGCAAGACATATTCCAAGTCTCTGGAGCCCTCTCCCCTCACTGTCTCTGAGTTCGACGTAAGGTTTCAGTTGTGCAGCCCAAATGTGTATGCTCAAGAAAGCTTTTGGTTTAACACTGTTGTGATTTTTTCATTTGGTTTAGTGGGATACTTGGGATTATGAAAGCTTTTTAAGGAGTGTGAAATGCAGTAGAAAGTTATTGCTGAAACAGAACAGCGCATTGCCAGATTATGTTTGTAATGTAAGGTTATATACGTATATATACAAAAAAGAAATTGCTGAAATATATTTTATGAGAAGCTAGTACTTTTAAATAGTCAGTTTTACAATGTTTTTTTCACAAAATGAATCAGCAACCCTTCCTTCCAGAAGAAGGCATTGACTGTCTCAGCCAATAAGGCAGGTATTTTTTCCCAGTAGCTTCCTACAGTGAACAAATAATTTTGCAACATTTTGTATTTGAGAAAGAATCAATATCAAAGCTCACAAAGCTGTTATTTAATGCAAATTTTAACAAATACTTTTGGATTGCCCCTCATAGGTTTTTGTCAGTGACCTTTTCATATTTCGCTCTTGTTAGGTTGGATATGGTTTGAGGATTTTCTAAGAGGGAAACATCGTTCACCATCATTTATACAGGCAGGCTGCTGAAGCTTTTGATATTTTGAATTCAAATTATAGAAAGACATCATTTAAGTGAAGCAATAATTGTGGGCCTTGACCAATTTGACCCTACATGCCTAGTGGGAGTTGCATCCAATCTGCTGTTGAGTAGCTGGGTGTCATCTCATTCTCTGACATCTGGGCTGAAAATGTACTACTGCTAGACAGACTGATTTCTTCTACTTGAATAATGAGCTATGTAACTGGTGCTAAATACAAGGATATTATTTGACTGTAGAAACAAGAAGAGAGAACCATAGGAGGGTACAGTTAATTACAAAAACAGATTAACTGACCATTCCTGACCTACATTTCTTGTAGATCTGAATTGGTTATTTTTCACTGATCAAAATAATTACATAGCAGTTATGCATATATTCAAATACAAGTAATTTGCTGTCTCACTAAAAATAGAGAGCATCCAAGATCCCATGATGCTTTGAATGCTAATCCTTTTTTTAAAAGTAAATGAAACAGTCTCTTAACTGTCAATTGCAGTCCTTTAGGACAAATAATCTATGTACTTTGTGCAGAAAAGTAATCAAAAATGCCTGCATGATGAAATGTGCTTCTTTGAAAGATTACTTCTGGAATATTTGTGTAAAAACTCTTCTGAGACAAAACTGGCAAAGTAATTCCTTTTTAAACAAAGGATATCTTTTCCCAAAGTGCATCCACATTCCGATTGTGATCAGAAGGTGTATTTGACTGTAGAGAGCCCAGACTCATAAGTTATTAAAAGAACAAGCATAAATGGCAACCTTTTTTTTTTCTAGAAAGGCTGCACATGCTTAATTAGGATTGAAGTTATCTCTGGGGTGACAGTGCCTTTATATATAACCTGAATGGCATTTATTACCGAAACCTCATGCATTTGAATGCAAGAAAAACTGGGAGCAACCTAAACTGTATGTGCTACAAAGGAAGCTCAGTAATGAAGCTTGACAATGAGGCTCTAATCATTGCTTTCACGACAATTATGCAATGTACTGAGCAGAACTTCAACTCCTAGAGAAAGATGGACAATGAATGTCAAATTTTGACCTGCCTTTTTAAGACACTCTAAACTAGAATAATTTAATTGGGATCACATAATTACTCAAAAGACAATCTCAAGTGCATTATCATCCTCCTGTGTCAGCCCTGCATACCTCGTTATCCTGTTAGAGTTTGTCAAAAAACTGTCGCAGGAGACTGTATCTTACAGAGGATAATAACCCTACTGCTGCTTCTTCAAGCCTCAAACCTAAGTTCTGAAATAATGAGAGGACTCTGCTGCTGGGAAGAACTTTTCATTTTGGGGGGATTTTTTTTAAGCTAGACCGCCTAGTTAGATCTGTCATAGAAGGGGTAAGGATTTAAAAAAAAAAAAAAATAATAAAAAAAAATATATATACACACACGTATTTTGAACAGTAGAGTCTTCATGGGTTTTGTTCACTGATTTATTATGCACTATTTGCAGAGATGTCTAACAGTCCCATGCTTGCTGAGTTATATATATTCCTAATGATCCTTTTCCATCTCTGTAGAAAAGAAACAACACGGAAATAATACTTTTTAGGATAGCATCTCATCCGTTTTTTACATAAAGTTTACAAGCAGAATTTACTCTGATTTTCTTTTCCATTTCATTTTAACCCACAATGAAATGTGATAATATACTGCTGCAATATATGTCTTGGTGTTACTGTTTGTACTATTTGTTAGCAAAGAGAGAAGGTGAATGAGCATTACTGACCAAAT
The DNA here is from genome assembly GCF_036013445.1 of Caloenas nicobarica. Taxonomy (NCBI): domain Eukaryota; kingdom Metazoa; phylum Chordata; class Aves; order Columbiformes; family Columbidae; genus Caloenas; species Caloenas nicobarica. The sequence goes on from NC_088245.1 coordinate 112,672,451, forward strand.
TACTTATTCACTTTGCTATTCATGCCCATTCTCAAAGCTTTTGAATTCTACTAAAATGAAGGAATCTGAAGGAACAGCTAAGATAAATAATTTTCGAATGAAGACTTCCAACAAACTTGGCTGTTATATGTCAGAAGTAAGATAAGGCTAATATTAAGATAAGGCTAATAAAAGTCTGCAGCCACTGCCACCAATATTTGGATTGGGAGCTTAATGATCCACCAGCACATTGTCATTGGCACTCTGTCCTCCAAAGCAGATATTAGACTACCTTTCTTGCATTTTTTTTTACTTGTTCACCATTCACTTCTCCAGGGACTACTGTAGCCCTACCTGAACTACAACCTCCCCCATTTCCAGAGGCCATAGGCAACCACATTTTGTCTCTACAGATACTGTAAATTCTATTGCTGCTCCCCAGGTAGAAGGCATTGTGCACTCTTGAATTTTACCTGCAAGTTCATTGCTTTGCAATCGTTTGCCAGACCACACAAAGTTCTGTATCATGCATGGTTTGGTATTTAGAAAGGAGAAGCATTACCTTTCATTTTATCTAATTTTCTGTGTGATGCTTTTGAAATCAGCCAAAAAAGAGAGAAGCTGTTGCTGACAGCAGGCTTGGCTTGCACAGAGAAGATCAATCTGTAACCAGATCAGTCACTGCTGCAAGTGCTCCCAGAAGCTCTCGTATCTTTCTACTTAAAGTCCTTCCATTTGGAACTGCTATGCATGAAATTTATTCCTCTATGCTTCTATCGGTAATGGCAATTTGATGTCAGATTTTAAGGACAACTAAATAAGCATAGGGCAATTTGACAATGACTGAATTACCGTATTTCTAAAAATATTTCAGGTAGAATACCTTAAGTATTTAGGAATAGTTACAGATCAGGTTTAATGTGGTGACTGGGCATAGCTTTATGTCCCATAACTGTGAGTGGACACATACTAAGAAGACTAGTTCAGCATACTATATGCTAAGAGATGAGTGAAAAGCATTAGTGGTACACAGCACTCCATGTACAACACAGCTGATTCTATCCTTGCTACACGTAGAGAGAAATACATTAGTGTATTTTTGTGACTTAGTATGATGAAGAAAATTTGGAGAAGCTGGGGCAGGAGTATGGGAGTGTAAATAACATGTGAGTCATGATGGCATTGTTGGTGTTGTGCGAAGCAATTAGGAATTGCCAGATGCAGATGGACTTAGTGTGCTTTGGAAAGAACCATGGTTTCATCCTACTTTCATTTTCAGGGGGAAGGAGGGGAAGAGAAAATTATTAGGTAGCACATGTCTCTCATATGGACACACTACAGAAAGAACCAGAAAAGACCACTGTAGATAGGACATGCTACCAATGTATATTTTTTTTTAGTTCTTCTAAGCACGTAGGGTTAATTCATCCCATATCCTAGAAGTAATTACCATGTGAATTATGTGGTTAATGGAAATTAAACAACTTACAATTTAAAAAAAAACCAAACCAAAACAACAAAACTGGTTGACACTATTATTGGCGGTGTGTGTCTTTGTTTTTTCCTGGCCAATGCATGAGGAAAATAATTATTTAATATTTCATAACATTTGTCAATTTATCACCAACACATATGATGACTCTTTTTAATAAATCTCACTGATGTGACACTGACACAGGCAATCCCATGTTTTAACATAAGCATCAATAAAAGCTTGGGGTTGCTAATATATAAATAGGGATATACAAACCCCTTCAATTTACTGACAATTAAAAACTACTATTTTTTGATCAAATGAAGCATAAAATGAGATAGTTGCATAGAAATTAGACCATTTAAACAAGTTCTACTTACATTTCTTAAAATAAGATTCGAAGTAACTGTAAAACAACAAAACAAATTAAACTATCTATAAAATATGTTCTATTATTTTAACTATATTAATACATACTTTTTAATCTAAGCAATTTTTCACTGTAAAATGAATTAACAAAACATTTCATGGTTACAAAAGTTTGGTCCGTATCTATTCATAGGCTTCTACAATTACCTAATCAAATATGTCAACAGAAAAGCAAAAGTTAAATGAAAGATAGCTGCCTCTCATCCTCATCTTGTATTAAACACAGACTAATTAGAATCTGTGTTACAATAAGCTAGACTTCATTCCACGCAACTGTCAGAAAAATGAATATGTTTTTCTTTGTTCCTTATTGCTTTGTCTTCCATACTGGTTCGTATTGTGCATTCATTAAATATATAACACTCAGGAGGATTAAAACAAGCATATGAAAATAATCTTTTGGGGTTTGTTTTCAAAGGAGCTCTCTATTTTAACAGGTATAACTCAGTCCTCAATTGTTTTTCAGATATAGTGTTAATAGCCGTAATTATATACTCCTTTATCAACATTTTCTTAATTGTCACCCACCGTTATTTACATGTGAATACAGAAACAGCATTTTACTTACTGCTAGGCAGCTGAGCAGTGTCACTGGCATAATAGATAACACGACTAATTAAAGTGAATCAGTTTTCTATAATGTCCTTTGTAGCATTTACTGCGTTAAAGTTATTACAATATTCAATGCAACAACAATAAATTCCATATTCAAAGTAAGAGTAAGCATTTATATTTCATTTAATGTTAACCTGCCTTCTGCAAAACTGGAAGTAGATTAAAAACTCTTTAATGGCAGCATGGTGTTTTTGTATATCTTAATGTTTTCAAATAGTTCTCAGGATGTACCCTGCACCTGGAGGCGCGTCTTGAATATACCAACCCAGCTTCACCCTCCTGCTGGTGGCATCCTTCCCTAGAACCGAGGTTTAAAAGGATCTCTTGAGTAATCCAACTTACCGTGTTTTTTCTTTTTTTCTTAGTTGATAGGGGAAAACAAGGATATTATTGATATGAATTTCAACAGCCTGTAGCTGTCATTGTTTTTAATATTTGTTTGCTTAATGTCATCTTCAGAGTGCTATGGGTTATTTTCTCCTAACTGCATAAATGGCTCTTGTCACCACTATGCATCAGTCACTATAGAGAATGCATTGTCCTCCTTTATCATTGTCAGGAAAGGGCAATGACAGCATTGTGTTCAACAAAGTTATCAAGTTTTCCATCATAACTAAATGTAGAAGACTATAATAAGTTCCCTGTTACAAATACTGTTAATATACGCTCCTAGTGTGTGATCATTCTGCTAGCACAAAGCATCAAACTAATTAGCAATAGCACACATGCAAATGATGTTGTTCATGTTAAAGAACTTTGCATAATGCCCCTATGATTAGGAAAGCAATTACAATAGTAGTTGCATGTCATTATTAATCATTTTAATAACTTCTGTATACTAAATTTACTTCATTCTTGAAGTCCTAAATCAAAATATTCCTTTGCATTATATTCATCAGGACTTCATATTTTCTTGTTTTTTCTTTTTAATTTGTATATTTTTGTTGAATAACTCCAGCCACTTAATTAAAAAGTTCTCCATTATTTCCCACACTTTAAAACATACAGTTATAAGAACACTTTCTTAGTATGAAAAAGTGGCTAAAGAACAGGTGTATTTTTAAGATTCATGTATTCTAGCTGTGGAGATCATTTGCATTGTGAATTGCTATCCAGTGTCTTTTTATGAGAGAGAGAAATAGAGACAGTTCTCAGCTTAAAAAAGGAGAAATGAAAATGCTTTGTATATGCCCATTCTCCCAAGTACTCACAGTTTCATGCACAGGTAGCAGTGCGATTAATTCAAACCACTGTTTACTCACCCCAGGGAAAAAAGTCTGGGTGTATGGCAATGGAGAAAAGTACACCCCAGTGCTGTACCTGTAAGGCTACATTTTGCAGGACAAAAAGCATTTTTCGAGTCACACAGAAAGATATCAGGCGAGAGGCACCAGCAGCTGGCCTTTCATCTAACTGCAGAATTCACTTTGTACTCTGAGTATTAATGAGGCTGTATGCATAAGATACTGATATCTTTAATTTAGCAGCTTATAAAACATAAATACTGTCTTCAGAATGAGGCTGGCATAACGCTGCCTCCTGCTTTTTCGCATATCCTTCTTTCATGTGACCTATGGACCCTTCTCAAGGTGAGAGGGAAAAGTTGAAGGTGTTGCACTGTGTGGAAAATGGGTGAATCCTTCTATGCTTTGTTTTGGAATGGGAGAATTATTTGTAAGTTTAATAGCTAATAGACAACTTTTATCTTCAGTGTTTACCATAGCAGAAGCTCGTAGCTATCAGACTCAGGCCTTAGTCTGGAAAACATCCTTATCATGCTTGAAGACTCGTTAACTCCATCTCTTTCTTGGGGAACAGTTGATCTGCTGGAGGGCAGGTCTGGGAGGTGGCCAGGTAGGCCCTCTCAAAGTGACAATTGTTCTGCATGCCATGGAACAAGAGAGGCCGTGTCCTGCTCTGTTTTGTTTCTCCATCACTGTGATGGCCAATTCACATTAACACAGCTCATCTGGTATGAAGACAGACTTTTTTGTGTAGCTGTCTCAGTTCCTGCCTCACCAAGTCTCACTCAGTGTATTCCTCTACAGGGCTTCTGTTAATACGACTATTGCTATTTGGTTCTTTTAACTTCTGTCAAGAAGGGAGGTAAGCCAGCTTTACACCAAATAGCACAAACTCAAACCAAATGCTGAAAGAGTATTTATCTCTTTTAACTAAACATTAGGAGCTACCTTGAAATCTTGCTGGAAAACCAGTATATATGCATGACTATGCATACATATAGTGCAGCTCAGATTCTATCCTGGTCTCTAAGAGCCATGTACAAGTTCTTTATCCTTTTCTCTTACTGGAAATTTCCTTTCTTTGCCTTCCTAACCAATATGGCTGACTGCTTTTCCCAAAAGCTTCTGCAAAATATTGTATATCTCACAGATTAGTGAACTATATTGCTCTCTTTTATCCAATGTCCTTAAAACCAATTCATTTTCATTTACAAATGTTACTATACATCTCAGAGCAGAGATAAAATTAGCAGTAGAAATGTTTGGCTTCAAGATACTTCCTTTGCTGACTGAGTTGTACATTCAGATCACTTACCATAGTTCCTAGCACATCTTTACATTGAATTAATATGGATATTTTGGATACTGAAGCACTTTGCAGTGCTTCGATCTTGTTTTCCTTCCTCCAAAGATGACAGCTTTGTATGCAGAGTATGATATATATGTGGCTCTTTTCCAGTTTGTTTTTTAGCTCAGGTAACATGATGTACTTCTGATAAGGAACACTGCTCGAGAAATAGGGGAAAAAAAAACCCAAACCAAACAGCTACATGTCACTGTGTTCAAATGCAATAATATTTTGTCCTACCCCTTTACATGATTTTTCAAATTAGCACAATCTTCACTTACAGGGAGGTAATACTTGAATATTTTTCCCTGCATTGTTTATGGCAAGAAACAAACAAAGAAACAAACAAAACCACAACATAATATTTATCTCAAATTTCAGTTTTAAAGGCTGCAATAATTGAGCTTTAAAACTTCTATTTTAATACTGCTGCAGGTAGGCTACTATAGGCTTTTTGAAAGTTGCCAAAAAAACCCTGATTTTGTTTTCTTTTGGTTTTTTGTGGTTTTTTTTTTAATTGCAAATTGATCAGTCTCAATTCTATTTTGTGTCAAATTTTAAGGTACTCGGGTTTGGTTTTATTGTTTTTTGTTGCTTTTTTTTCTTTCTTTCATTTGAAATTCCTTGTTGGAAGGTAAACAAAACTCCTGAGCATTTCCAAAGAACAGAATTATGCTGGCTGAACATTTTGGATGAGAATGTGGGTATGTTTATGCCTGTACTTTGAATTGTCTCTCTCTCTCTGTGTCTCTATTCACAAACTTCTTATTAAAAAACTTAGTCTTTGTCTAAATTGACACAACTCTGGGCAGCTTTTCAGCTTTGTGAAGAACAAGAATTTGATGAAATTTTGCTTGCCAAGAATATTTGACTAACTTTGCTTTAAAGCAACTTATTCTGCTTTTGCCAACGATCTGCTCTGTGTAAGCCTCCCTAGGATCCATTTGAATAATCTGTGACAGATTAAAGCCTACAGAAGCATGAAAGGTATTTTGGGTATGGTGGAGAGGAAGGAGAAGGTAAGGGGTGGGAGGACATGGAGATAGTAGGATGTCTTCTGCCTGTGCGGGCAGCCTGGCCCAGCAGGGCTCTGCTGGCAATGTTTTGTGATGACACATGAGCTCTCATTGCTTAGGAGCTACACTTGAGAATAGCATGGCCTGACTCAAAGCATGAGATGAACGAAGTCATGAGTAGCATGACTGTCTTCCTTTCACAGGAAGGTGGGTCATACTAATATTTGTTTACAAGTAAAATGTTTCAGATTTTTACTTCTGCTGACTAAACAAAATGTTTTCGCTGGGGAATCAACACCTAAGGAGTTTCTGAGTTCAGACCAAATGTTTCTGTTTCATCTAGAAACATTTCAGTTTTTCCATCCTTATGCCATTTTCCATCACGTCTTCCACTTTCTAAATTGCTTAGAGAGGGAAAAGGAGCTTTTACAATGTCAATTATTTCCAAAGTCAAAGGTCTTGATGTAACAATAAGAACTGGACGTTTACAACAATTTCTTACATTTTTCAATAAGGAGAAAGGAGGCACACTGCCATTTCTAGAAATGTCTTGCCAATGTAGTTTTTCTTCATTCCAATGTATTACTGACTGAGCTTCATAAGCAAAGCTAAACTCTTCAGATAACCTATTCTTTTTAACTGTCTCAGACTTTTTGTGCAGAAAACTTCTGCAGAACATCTACCCTTCAGAGATGTCATTACTCCTTCCCAGATTGGTTGCTATTGCAAAATCAACAAAAATGCTAAAAGTGCTACAATTCAAGCTTTTCAGATGGTGGTAAAATACCACTGGAAAAAACGAAAGTGTAAAAGATGTCAGCCATCTGTTGTTTAAACAAACCAAAATGTATTTATCGTAATTCTTTCATAAGGACTGTGCCTTTAGAAGCAAACACACGTACACTTGTTGGCAGCAGAAGGCCTTCTTTAATTGTAATGGGATGGGGAAACATTTCTCTTTCCTTTCACTGATCATACAAGTATTTGGAAAGAAAATAATTTTTATCAACAAAACCAGAAACACTTGAAATGAAGAATCCAGCTAACAAACACATTATACTTCCTTGCGTAGCTGACAAGCTGTTCTAATATTACAAATCAGTCAGATGTTGGGTTATAAACAGAAGTCTGCAACACATTATTTCCTACTGACTCACTCAACTTCATCAAACATCATGTTGTCAGAAATTAGTGGAGAAAGATGGCAGAAAAATGAGAAGCAAATGTGAAAAAGACCTAAAAGAAAGTCTAAGAAATCCAATTATTTTTATTGTATTTCAGACCTTCAAAGACCTTTATGTGCATGTCAGTTTCATTTGGGGAAAAAAAAATCTGATATTAAGTTATTTCTTTATTAAGGCATTGGCAACACTTCAGAAGCAAGTTCATCACCAAAATTATAGAAATATTTTTCAAGCATAGATTTGACTGATGTCAACAATTAGTAGCATATAACATACATAACATACATAAGTATTATGTCAGTCTAAAAAAAAATAATTAGAGATTCAAGAGACTTTTGTTCTTTGGAAACTTATCTAAGTATATCACAATGATTTTATGATACTTCTAAAATGAGAAAATTCAGAAGCTCTAACCATGCTGAAAATGAAGCCAATGTATTAGAGTATGGAAAAGTAGGAGATATAGAAATATTTCTCAGATAACACCATAGCATTCTTCTGAAATAGCATTACAAAAAACATCAGATTGATTAGTGGGTTATAGCATTTGTGGTAAATGATTATACTAAATTTATTATTTAAATTATTGGTTTTCCCTTTTTTTGGTATCACCATAGGAAAATGAATTTTTTTTTCTCTTTCATTGTCTCCTTTTTTTTTTTCCCCCCTGGTTAAGGATACACTTTATTTATATGAAACTGAAAAATCGTGCAGCATTATGTTATTAAAAGCATTTGGAAACAAGACAAATTCTGCCTCTGGAAGCTGCATTTCTTACAGTAATGATTTAAAAATTAATTTGAGCTTCTATTATGAAATTCTGGCTTCAGTGAAGGGAGAGGAATATTGCTATTGATGTAAATTGAACTAGGATGTCATCCATAAAGCAATTTCCTTCTTCACAGAAAAGCTGATTTAAATACAGAACTTATCACAAGCCCAGTTTAGGAACTAGCATCAAGAACTGTGGTAAAGAAATCTGTGTTCCAATGCTTTTATTGCCCTGAAGGGAAGAAAAAGAGAAAAGATGCTTTCCAAAGTCACAACGATAAAAGTGTTATACCACACAACAGTAATGTGTGCACTGTATATGCTGTAAAAATATTTTTAAAACTTCTATTACAATCTTAGTACCAGTAAATCCCTTGTAATCAGAAAACTTAGGTGCTGCCATCACTGTAACTCTTTTTACATGACTGAAATTGATTTTTGAACTGGTGATTAGTTGAAATACAGAATATGTTGTAGTCAGAATCTTTTAGGGTGTGGGAGCAAGTTGGACTCCAGTAACCAACAGCTTCTGCTTCTTCTTGCCATAAAGCTATCATTGCAATACAACTCATGGCTTCTATGTGTGGGAGCACCAGTTTTCATCCATAGCTTGGTCTTTCCTTTAGAGCATTTTATTACTGTGATCTTCTGTGGATGGAGCAGTGAAGCAGGGCAGCAGCAGCAGCCTGGTGCTTCTTTCTGTGGTGGGGAAATGAACTCCAAGAAAGAGAGTAAAGATAAAACCGAGAAAAATCAGAAGCTACTTAAGATGCTAGAATGAGTCTCAGGAAAGCAGGGTGATGGGTCGTGTATGAGTGAGACAGCAAACTGTTGTTGGGTGTCCTTCTTCGTGATGTGGATTCCCAGGGGTTACTGCTGTGGTAATGTCCATGAGCGGTAAGAACAGTAAGAGCAGTAAATACATGTAACACATCTGAATCTGTGCTGGGTGTCAGGGACACTTCTGAACCTGCCTGGACACTTGAATTGCAGTAATGCAATTGTATTGTCTTTTTTTTAATATTTTAATACCCTGAAATTCAGATAATTTCAATGATAATACATATATTTAAAATTAGTTGCATCTAAGAATGCTGCGAAAGACTGCTATTACTTTTGCACAGTTAAATTGCGCTCTCAACATTTTTTTGATATTTCATAGATGTTACTACGTACCTCTTCCCTTTAATCTACCACTTGTTTCATCTTTTGTGATTTGATATGACTGACTGCATCAATCCTATATGTAAAACTGTATTTTCACCTGTACCATGACACAAAAAGTGAAAACGTACTCTTTTTTTCCCTATGGATTAATCCTGAGGTTTGTGTTTTGCAACATCCTGGTACACAAAGTGGATATAATGCCAATATCCTGAAACACAAAGAAACAAAATGGCATTCTCCTCATTTTCCGTGAACTAGATAGTCTTATTCAGGCCCAAAGAAGAGATGTGCTAATTGCATGGACCAGTAACAGGGAGGAACATTGTGCGAGGAGCAGCACTGGGTTCCTCAACAATCGGTAACTCCTTTATAGAACATTAGCACTACATGTTCTAGGTTACCTCACACATCAGTATCTCTCCAAGTTTCATATTTGGACACATCTGCTCCCCTCCCAAAATAAAATATCCATGCAACATCCTTTGCCTATCTTAAGCTTAGAAAAATATTAACAAAGGCACAATTTTTAGGAAAAAAAAATGCATAAACTATACATTAATTATACAATTTTTTACTTAAATTGTTGAGTGTATAAAAAGCAAATGTATTTGAGGCATCAGAAAGTAGGATATTTTGAGCCCTCCTCCCACATTTAAGAAATCCTTTTCTACACTGATGTTAAGATTTTCTTTTTGTACATAACTTCAGTTTCCCTTTCAAGTTAATGCCATATTGCATGGTTTGAGCTAACATTTACAACAGTTAGCAGCTGCTTATGATTGATGTTAATTTCTTGGAATAGTTCCAGTCTTCCTGGTTCTTGGTGGGGTTACCTCTTCCAAGAGCTGTACAAGGATTTTGAATGAAGAAAACAGACCATTGGTTATTGTGGAAATGAACCCACAATCTTTTGTTATGTTTAGATAAAATATCTATGGATTGTTCAGACTATGTTCAGTTGGGGAAAAAAGTTAAACCAAAAATTCAGCTACTATCATATTCATTACTACATTTTACATAGTTGGGTGAAATTAAGATCATAGCTGTTACCAGAATATTAAAAAAAAAGTTTATAAAGTTATTAGATGGCAAAATTCCTTCCTAAAAAATTGATGAAAACATTATATCACAAAATATTTCTATTCAACAAACAGATTTAGGTATTGCTTTTGGGCTTATTTAAGTAGAGTGATGTTTGAAATCTTTCAAGAATCAAAACACTAATAATCCAATCTTACTTCTTCATGAATAAAGATTCTGAATGATGTGCAATGATAGTCCTAAAATTTTGACAGTGAACTCACTGCATACAAAAACCAAACCAAATAATCATTAATTTCCCTACCAGGTAACAATTTCTGCAATTTGCAGGGAAGACTCTTGTTTACAAGTCTCACTTGTATCTTTCATAGTTTTAGAAGTAGTAATTGTTCAAAAATATATCATTGAAAAACTGTCCCTGTCAAATAATCAACAGATGCCAGAGGGATCAAAGACGAATGTGAGTGTCCTGGAACTATTGCATGGACTTTTCATTGGTAACCTCCACACACATTATTGCACACAAGTTATATAAGTAAATAATATAACATAATAAAGATAATATAATACGATATAATGTGATGCAATATGATATGATATGATATTATATGATATAATATAATATAATATTAAAATAATATAAACTGAGAAAACAATAATTATTTGAAAACTGAACTACAAAGCAAATTTTATATTATATATGCAATTTTTATTTGTATGTGTATATATATATTTTGTATGTTGTCTTTTGTCTGAAAACCATATGAAAATCTAAAATTGGCTTTTTTATTTTTAGTTTAAAAGAGGGTAGATAGGTAGGTGTGAAGAAGAAAGCAATTTTTTATGTTGGTATTGCTATAAATTTCTTACACAGCTGAGGATTTAATTTTTTTCAGGCAACTTGTTATACAGCTGAAGAGTTAATTTCATGAGCATCTGCAATAAGACTTGGCAATGATCAGATTAAAATTCATTATCAAGCAAAAATGTATTCTGGAACAAAAGTATTGTCTGGAATCTTTCCCCCATATGTCATTGTCTTTACAATACTTGTATTATTAGCAAAAAGAAGCTGAAATAGGTAAAGTATTTTGATTAAGTTCTTCCATGCATGAAAATATCCTTCAGATTCAGCATGGCTTGAGAAGTTTCCAACTTGTTATCTGTGACATAGATAATCCATGCAGCCCAATAAGGTCTACATAAATACATTTTTGTCATGATAGTGAGATAATCTTAATGAAGTGAAAAAGCAAGATTTTTTTTTTTTTTTGGTACTAAAGGACATCTGGCAAAGAGCAGCAACATTTTCTGTTCTACAACCTACTTTGATCTTCAATTCTACAACCTACTTTGGGATTTGTTCTTTTAGACATGTATAACTTCCTGCATCACATATTGCTTGTGTTTATAAGTTAGCAGGATTTAAGCCTTCCTGTCTCTCCACTTGTTATCATCAAATAAGGTACTCCTGAATGTGAAATCCATCACACTAAATGATATTAACATTCGAAAGAAAATGCTATTAAAGCAGGCCTATGGTTCAATACACTGTCAAATGAACAGAAGTATAATCACAAAAGCTCTGGTGCTTATTTCATTCTGCTTTGTTTCCATAGTAATTATAAATAGCTAATTGTGGTACTCTCACAAAAGGTTTTTCCTTTTTCTTTCCTAACAACAAATGCTGGTTGTTTTATGGAGGGCAAGAATCTGTGCAGGAAATGTCAACAAATTGCTTTACGTTGTTCAGAAGACAGCTAAACTAATCGTTAGGATAAATAGCATTTTGCTGACTGGAGGTGTCTAGTGGCTTTCCACAGGAATAGATTTTATTATCCATCTTGATTAATACCTTAATTTTTGCTGTGGAAGTTGGAATGATTCTCACATGAATGGTCTTTACTGATGATATATAAAACAGGAGAGAGAATGAATATCAGTGGTAACATTACTACAAAGAAGTAATAAAATTTATATTGAGATTTAGTAGTGATATGGAGATTAAAAATTTAGCCTAAAGATATCAACTTGAAAAAGAATGTGCACAAATACACTTCCAGCAAAATAATACATTATCAGTTAAAGACATAAAGCAAAGTCTAGCAACATTCTAAAATTCATTCCAGAGACTTTAATGATGGACAGCAGGTGAAGTTAATCTACCATTTAATACAGGTGTTCAGAAGGCTAACAAAACTTTATTTTGAGCCTGACAGGCATCATGGAGCTGCATATCTCAGCATGGAGCAGTGCAGAACTTGTGTTCAGTCTAGGATACTGCTCTGGGAAAACAGGAGAGATGAGCATCCTGTGATGTTTTTATAAGTAATCCTTAGAAATAGCAGCAAATATTTATACATGGAATTCATTGAGTGGTTTTGAAAGTTTCTTAACAGAAATGCTTTCTTTTCTATTACTAAAAATAGGACCCAAGGTCATGATATCTTTCTAATCACAGTATTGCTTGTAATTATAATTCATTTCATTGGTTGCCATTGGTATTTGCAAGCCACAGGGATTACCTTAAAACTCTACAGGTTTGCAAATCTCTTATTTGTCAATGAAAAGGGTAACCTGTTAGCACCATGCAGAACTTTAAGACATCAAGTGTAATTTCACAAAGTTACAGGGGAGCTGGAGGGCTCTGGAGACCCTGGGAATTCATCCAGATTTGGCTCTGCTCTGCAAAGCCTGTGAGCCGTGTACTAAGATGCTGTTTGCAATTCTGTGAGGAATTCAGGGCTTTACATAGTTTTATATGCAAAGGCAACTGAAATTTGTCAATCTTGTTTGTTGTTTAGGATCTGTTATAATCTGGCTTTCACAGAAGATCCCAACATGTACAAGCAGAACACTGATGAAAAAATCAAACAAAAAATGAATACGCTGCTACCAGTGAATAATTCAGTTTCACATAGCTCTACAGACCGTTGAGAAAGCAGTTCATATTTTTTCTAGATATTTGCCAAAAGTCATGGGCAAGGAAAGGAAATTGTCACCAATTTTGTGGCATTTAAGCAATTTCTAGCAATTTTTTTAGAAGTAGAATATAAAAAACACAGGTCACCTGCCAAACATCACTAGTCCCTAGATGTGCAGCAGTTTCTCTCACCTGTGTGAAAATAAGAGGTTATCATAGAAGATAAAAATGTCAGGACTCATACTGAAATACAAGCTGCTGAATAACCACAGTATTGCCTTCTAAGGACTGATCTGGACACATGGAGGATGGAGTAGTACAAGCCTGGCTTTTCTAACTGGTAGGTTCTCCTTGGGTGTCTACAATAAGAGGGAAAGTAGGAATAGGGTGGTAATAATGTTCACTGCTGGTGGCTCTTTTACTGAAGTTTGTGTGGGTATGTGTCCATAAGGAATCTGATGAAAAATAAAGACGATGGCTCTCTTGCCAAGTTTTTGAAAAACTTAGTTAAAGTCTCCCAGAGGGAGAATTTGTAGGCTAGAAATCAGTAGCAGGAACTAACGATGGCCCTTTGTCCCTCAAAGACATAGTGCAGCAGAGTGGGAGGAATTATGGAGAAGTATGATATGGAGGAAAATATGTTCCCTAGATTCTTATTCACAAGAAGGAAACCCCAAAATATTGCTGAGGAGAGGATCAGTCTAGCCCCCAGAAAAACAGACAATCATTGCAGTAGAAGCCAAAAACAATGTTTCTTTATCCCTAGAACTAAGAACTGTAAAACCATGCTTAAAATTGTTTGCACTGGAACAAACCAAATAGATCCGCTGATTCAAACTTTCATTCACATTTAAGAAGTTCTCTTGTAGCATAAATCATGAGAATTCTGTGAAGATAGAAACTCTGCTCTAAACAACCCTGCTGTGAATAACCACTATAACTAGTATCTCTCTGTTGCTTTGAGTCCAAAGCATGGGCGGTAGAAAAGATATAAGAGAAAACCTAAAAATATCTGCTTTCCTTTTGGCTTGCTTACTAACTTGGAGGAGTAAGGGTTTTCTTTCAGTTTGAGTGTAAGCAGAAAATTTCTAGATAGAGATCAGATATTTAAAATCATAAATTGATTTCTTGGACTGGCATTTGTAGCTTAAAATCTCTGTTCATCAGAATGATTCAGGATATACTTCAATGTCTAGCTTAGTAAGCATAAAATGCATTTAATGGATAAGAGCTTCAGCTAAATCCCCTGATTTTAACTTCAACATTACTCAAGCGGAAACTGTTTCTAGTAAGCAATGATTTATAAACACTTGGTATTTTTTCTAATTAATTAAGCAATTTTTTATAATTAATAAAAATATTAATTATATCTAGAACTATATTATTGCCTATTCAGCTAACAAATGGTTTTATTCCTAGGATAACACATGCATAAGTGCAGATGGCTTTTTCCATGTTTGACAGTTTTAAATATATGTATATATATACATATTTCTTAATATGGTTCTGTCTGAAAGATATTTAGAAGTATAACTTAGTAAGATGTCTATCTGAAATGAAAGAATTACAAAAGGACCTTTACCTGTCCCAATAGAGCAATTGGAGGCCACAGGGCACAAACCTCTGAATCTGAGATTGCCAAGTGATTTTATGGCTCTGTAGTCAAACACAGACTTTTTTTTTTTTAATAAAAGTGAGAGTACCAAGTAGGTGTAAGGGGGTTAGTATTATCCAAGGTCTTAAGAAGAATTTATTGAAATGCTTTGCATAGTTCTCATTTCAAGAGTGTAAAAGGAATGCCAGCAGTTTGGAAATTATTTAGAAAAGAACTCAAAGAATAATGTAAGATTGAAAAACCTGTCTCAGCTGTAGAAGACTAAAAATAGTTAATCTATTTAACTAAACAAAAAGAAGGCTAAGAGGTGAATGGTTTGTAGTCTGCAGCTGCCCACATGAGGAAAGTTTTCAGGTGGTAGAAGGCTCTTTCATCTTACGGATGAAGGGAGAATGAGACCCAGTGGCTGAAATGAGAAGATTAATAAATTCAGAATCGAAATGAGGTAGACTTCAGCAGTAAAATGTAATTAAACTGTGTAATGATTTGATGAGGGTTGTGGTGTACTTTCCATCATTTGCAGTCTTTAAATTAAGATTAGCTGTCTTTTTAAAAGATACAATCAAACTCTACCATAAATGTGGGCCCAGTGATGGAATTAGTGGTTGAAGCTTTGGGGCCGTTTTGCTGGAAATCAGATTTAGGGGATCATAATGATTCCTTCTGGATAAAAACCTGTAAATCTTCTGAGGTTTATATTCTGTTGTCCTTTCTCATACTGAACGTTATCTTCCTCTGAAATTAATGTCTTTTGAAGCCATTGACACTGCACGTGTAACAGATTCTGGCTATCAGGAATACTGCTTTGCAACCTCATTCTGTTTTAGCACTAGTAAGCAAAGTAAGATTAACATTTGTAAGACTTGTAGTCCTCACATGTGTTATGATTGCGACTGAAATCATTGTACTGTCCTTAGTGTTCGTTTTGTATCTTCATATATTACACTCTAGCGAGGCTTTGTGCAGGGTAATGTTTGACCACTGCTCACCTGAGAAGAAAGTCCTCGGAGTAACCCAGGGTTACTGAGGCCACCAAACCATCCTGAGTACCACTCAGTGAAGTCACTGGAATATCCCTTTTACAGGGAAACCTTTCCTTCATTCTCAGCTTTAGTGCTACAAGAGCTGGATAGTGGCACTTCTTCTGGTCCGCTTCAGTAGACCCAAATATGACTGCCCAGAGTAGTGATTCACCTTCTCCAGATAGGATTGCCATATTTCTACCTTGAACACATATACATGAGAGGTACATATATGATGAGGTTATTACGCTTGGACTTACAAGACCTAGTTCTTATGTGCAAAACATGCATGAAATAAAAAGGGCTTCATAGTGTAGAGGGCTCTGACATATCTGGGGAGATTTGTAGCTGTTGTTCATGCTCAAATAAAGTTATCTTACCTTGTTCATTAAGTTTGCCTTGGCAAATATATTGAATTAATTGCATATGAATATTCCTAACAATTAGCCAGTCATAGAAGTGCAGTAGGTCCAACAAATCTTAGACACATATTAGACAAGTAAATACTCAAATGTGTAGCAATCAGCCCTGGGGAAATGGTCAGATCCCTGCTTCTCCCTCACAGACAAAACAAGGGAAACTAGATGAAAGACAAGACTATGTGTTTGGTCTGGAGATACAATTTATCCTTGATGGGAGCCTATTTTAGTATACTCTGGAATGTTCGCCTTGTAAATGATTAAAATAGGTCCAGTAGGCAGGCTTGATACTGCAGTGTACAAAAATTCTCATGCAGCACATAACTTTACATGTGCAATAATGATAATTATGTGGAGAAGTCACTTTCATCAATTGGTGTTCTGTAGTATAATATTTAAAACAGGCTCCTAAAAAAGGTTAAATTGAATCCACAAAATTCACTTAACTGATTAAAATGTTCCATTGAGCAAATGTGGTGCTCTCTGTTTGTAATAAACAAGATGATATTCCAAATGCTCACCTTCCACTAAAATAAGAAAATTACATTATAATTCAGAGGGTAGCTTGCACTCTTTTTATGGGACTGTTTCCAGAAGCAATAACTAGCAAACTGCCAACATGCTTTTGAAATAGCTCATATACTTATTTCTAAAAGAATATACTTCACCAATGTTATTAACTTGTCTCTGTATTTTATGCTTGCATTATAATGTTGCTCTATCTAAAGCATGTAATGTTTAAACTAGCAAATAATGCAAGTCATATGTATACAATATACTCATATGTGCAGATGATATCTCTTTTATTCTTAATTTAAATCATTATTTTAATTTTTATGTTTACTTAATATTTCCTTGGTTTATTTTCTAAATGTGAAGAGCCAAATTATTACATAAAGATCTGATCCTATTAAACATTTGTTGTGTAGTTTAATAATAATACCCTCAGATTTGGATATTATTACATAATATATAAAATTATGTGGACTTGTGTTTGAAGTTCTGCAAGCATCTGTCCATCAAAAGCTTGGCTACATTCCCCCTAGAAATTACACTCCATAAAGTATGTAAAACTTCTGCCTCTGTAAAGTTGGTAATGAAACAGCATAAAGCATTGTGGTTAAACCACAGTAGGCAGATAAGGACCACACACCTGCTTGCTCATGCTCCCTGCAGTGGGTTGGGAGGCATTACCACTGCTCAGCAATAGCTAAAACATTCCTGTGTTATCAACACTGGTTTAGTCGCAAACCCAAACCACAGCAACTTATGGGCTGCTAAGATGAAAATTAACTCTATCCCAACCAAAACAATGAGAAAACATAGTTTTGCCTGACTTTACAATTATTAAGTAATTCAGTTCAGTAATGCAGTTACTGCAAATACAGTGTTAAATTAAACTTTTATAAACACTGACCCTTTGGTGACAAAAACAGTTAAAAAAAAAGTTATTATGCCGTCAAGCAATGAAAGTCCTTTCAAGCCCATCAATGAAGATGAACATGTCTGGAATTCAGTTCCCTTTTCACCTGATTTGAAAGGAGTTTAGACATAATTTCATATCTGTCAGAAAGTCAGGCTGATCTGCTTTGCATATAAATAAATTTCCAGTCCGTATCCCAGCATGGCAGCCAAACTCCTGGCATGCTGCCTCAGTGATAGGGGGCATCAGGAAGCCACAGTGTGCAGAAAGCTTTGGATTCACTCAGAAAGCTCATCTGCATCATTGAAATACTTTTCCATTTTGCCACTTTGCAGGACAAAACATGTGGAAAGAGAAACAAATTTTGAAGGATATTTTTACTTTCACTCAATAGCCTTACAAGTAAAGTGGCTTCCAGGTTTTTGGGCATGCAGAACATTTCTTCATCACTTTGAAATATTCACATTTCTCAATATGTTTGGAGGTTTTCTTGCAAATAAGGTACTATTTATTTCATGTGCCATATGTGCTATTAGCAGGAATGAATATTGATCGTTACTAGTTGAGTATTATATACTAGAGAAGAAGAACATTAAAATTAATGAGAAACCTCATTCACTCTTCTATTCCTTCTTCTGCTTCCCTGCTCCCCCCCACCACGCGAACTTGACAGGATTCAGTTTCCTAGCTTTAATTATATGAAAGTTAAGCACCTAGAATTACTATATGTTTCAGGGCAGGAGAGGGACATCTCCCAAAGGAGGATTACCCTATCTTAGATATAAACCTGGAAAGGCTAAGTTCCCTGCAAGAAGCAGATATTTACTTATGATAACAGAAAGAACTTAGTGGTTTTTGGTTTTTGTGGGTTTTTTTGTTGTTGTTGGTTTTTTAACAGGATACTTTAAATTGCTATCTTTAAATTGCTAATATTAGCCGCTGCAAATAGCATACTTGGAAAATCCTGTACTCTCTGTACTTGTCCCCAGTGCCCCATGGTGCTCTAAGCAGAAGAAGAAGATCGCCACCTCTGCAATACTGGACTATTGCATGCCTGTGGCTGAACAAAATTCCTCTCAACTAAGTGGAAGTGTTATTGGAATTGACAGTATTTCTCACTTATCCCAGCTATGTGATCTTTTCATTGTCTGTTGCTGGCGTGCTACAATCCTTGTTGTCCCACCTCAATGTGTAGTCCATGTCTTACCTCCAGCTTTTTTCACTAGGCTCTTGTACATTTGCATTCACTTTTGTCTCCCAAGTGTAGCAAGAGTCTGTTTGCTGTTACTCAGATGCCATTGTGGATAGCAGTGCAATGTAAGAATCTGCAACAAAATAAATTAAAATTTGAAAAGAAAATATTTCAATCTGAATTTCAGATAAGGAAGGATGTTCTGCTTTATAAAACTGTATATTAAATTTGAATCAAAATGATTAAAGGTAGTGCTTTTTCATCTTGGAGACTTTCCCTTTATCTTAGATTTTAAGTATGATATTTGGATTTCCAGCAGAGAGAAGCATTTGAGAAAAACATTTTGCTGCAGTTAGTTAATTCTTCCCTACATGTGCTATATTCTGTGTATCCATTTTAAAACCAAATGAGGCAGCTCTGTCTTCTTTGGAATCTACAGCAAACCTTAGCTGTGCCAATTTTAGAGTGTGCTCATCTTTGTGGGAATGTGGTTTTCTAATCTATATATATATAAATTAAAAAAATGGAATTTTGTCCAATAGTAGAAAATACACAGGTTGCTGAATGATTTTCATAATTCTTCTTCAGCTTGGCTCTTAAAGCTAAGCAAAATAGGTTTTAGAATTAGATGAAGTAACAAAAAACCCACTGTAGAACAGTCTCAGAAGATAATTTGGGATGGAGAAAGGGTCAAATCATTAACCTCTGAGTATTTTGCCTGCAATGTATTGACACTTTGCCAAACGGAAGTCTTTCCAGCAGTGGCCATTTTTTACGAAGATTGGAAATAAGGTGTAATAAACAAAAAAAGCCTCTTAAACCCAAGTACTGCCTCCTACAAAAGAGAGTCAGGTACAAGAATTTAAGCACTAAAAGGTGTAGAGGATCTTCAGGCCTCCCATACAAACAATTGTAGTCTCTGAAATGGCAATTCGCTGCTGTCTCAAGCAGGAATGCCTCAGCTTTATGGGCAGAGCAGTTATTTTAGTTACCAGCCACATCTGTGACTCCACACATGCCCAGAACTGTCTCTGCCATACAGTGGAGTCAAGTCCTTCAGGATCCAAAGAAGGGGTGAAAGTCATCTGAACAAATGAAGGAATCTGCAGCGTAGATATTTTCTTCTGATCTATTCATCTGGATGTCCTTTGGAGTAAACACGAGTGGTGTCCAAAACAGGTCAGATGAATTGCATTTTACAAGTTCTTATTTCCTTCCATTGGCCAAGGGTGAGCTGCCTTTGAAGAAGATTGTGTAAATTAAGACTTTGCAAAGGTTAAAAAAGAACATATCTTAATTATTCCTTTGCTATAAAAGGAAATGAAAATCATGTTCCCTGGCTCTTGACAGCGTTTTTCATGAAGCGATCACAAGCATGAATAACATAGAGTTAGTAGCCACTCTCTCCTCTCCTCTCCTCCTCTCCTCTCCTCTCCTCTCCTCTCCTCGCCTCTCCTCTCCTCTCCTCTCCTCTCCTCTCCTCTCCTCTCCTCTCCTCTCCTCTCCTCTCCTCTCCTCTCCTCTCCTCTCCTCTCCTCTCCTCTCCTCTCCTCTCCTCTCCTCTCCTCTCCTCTCCTCTCCTTCATATTCAGAATTTTCAAGTAAATATCTGACTTTTTTTTTTGTTTTCCTGGATCTGGAGTTTTTTTCAAGACAGCAAAGCAGTAGTTGTTTAGCTTATGTATCAAGGGTGCAAGAGGGACAAAAAAAGTGATTTGGAAATGAGTGGATTGAGTCATGATCTCATTTAACTTCTAAATATTTTATAGTATCCTTGTTTGTAAAGACAAGAGAAATTGGGGGGGGGGGGGGCAGGCAGGTAGGGAGCGTGGAGAGCTGAGGAGGGCTTTTGTGTTTGGTTTTAAGATTTTTTTTTTTTTAAGGTAAACATTACTGATTTCTGAATACTGGGAGGGAACAAATCACTGCACATAGTTAATTTCTGAATGCTGCTGGATACTATAATGTACCTCTGTCCTCAGTATTAATTGTATTGACCAGCTCCCAACAGCTCCAGGATTAGCATGTTGGGATGTGACTGAGAGCAAAAATAAAAATTGTTTCAAGAAAGGAGAAGTAAATTTCATGGAAGAGCTCCCCAATAGATGCAAGAGCTATTTCAGGAAGTTTCTAAACTGATGAGACTTAGAAACTGAATTATAGGTGGGGAGTAATGCTCTACACGCTACTTATACTCGTGGTTGGATCTGATGCAGAGCAGTAGTTCTCATATACAATATGGTTTAAGACTGTTTTTTAAAGACCCTTTGAGTCTCTTGGATCAAGAAGTATTGGTGACTGGGCTCCACTGCAGGGCTCAGCTCAAATCTCAGCTGTGGGGATGTGAAGAGGAGATTTGCCCACATCTCTAAAAGGGCGAGAAATTATGGAGATTCAGGAAGCTGTGAGCTCAGTAAGGTACATGAGATGAAGTAAGATTTATGTATATACAGAAGGTTTAGATTACAATTTAAAAGCTGGAGATCTCTGAAATAGAAATTCTTGATAGATAAGTTTTATTTTGATATGGCATCATCACACATTTGGACACCAGCCTGGAAGACCTCTTGTCACTGTCGTTTTTGCAGGCCATTTACTGTTGTCACTTTTCCAAATTCATCTGCTTTAGAGCCTGACGCTACTGGGAAACCTGTTAATACCATTATTATTATTATTATTATTTCCATTGTCTGAGACATTGATTCTTACATACACCGTTTTTTGCTCTAGAACCTGTACCAGTTTTTCTTCCTGTCCTCCTATTTTCTTATGCTTTTGTGGTGTGTCTCCTCCCAGTGGTAGTTTTACTGAGACTGAAAGCAATCTAAAGCAATGAGATGCCACTGTTAATTTAATATTTTATTTTATTTTTTTAACTTTTTTTTTCTTTTTATGACCTGAAATTTTGAATATGGTCTTCCCTGTTTACTGGGAGTAAGAGCGACCTATTATTTTTCCATTGTCTCCCCTCTTAGAAGACTCGGAGTTCTTGGAGAAAAACAAAAAGAAAGTGAAGGACATTTGGTTCCCTAGACTTAATTCAGTGAGTTCAGATCCATCATCCCTACTGACTCTCATGCTTCAGACCTCATATAGATTATGGTCTGGATGTTCAAAAGCAACTACTTATGTGCTCTTTGTCTGCACTGAGGTACTGCTAAAGTAACTTAAGGGAAGGGTAGAGCTGCTTAAAGAAAGTCTTCACAAGGTGCCCTTTAGAAATACTGATAGCAAGTTAGTTATGAAACATGTAGGCACTCAAACTATCTAGAGCTTTTAAACATCAATTTTTATGATAATAGATCTGCCTCATCCCATATATATTCAGTACTTCCCTTTACATTGAATAGCAGAAGACTGAAAATATCTAGGGACACAAGGCACAGGGATTCCTAACTAAAAGTGACTGAATCCTCATTTTCTGAGAGCAATTGTTAAAACCCACTCTCATCCCATGCATTAGACAGTCATAGACAAATCAGCAATATAGCCTAATTTAGATCTTCTAAATGCCAGACTGTTCTTTGCTCATATTTAGCTCATAGTAATCATAAAAGAAAGTGGGATAACTGTAGTGATAACAAGGATACACAAAGCAGTTAACTCTCAATTATCCATGGGAGTATGATCTGTGTTGAGGTTTAGCTGTGATGCATGTACAAGGCAACCGCCCAATTAGCTCTACTTTGACCAGACCCTCTGTGGAGACAATCTCACCACATCTCCAAAGCAGTCTCTGACATACAGCCTTCCGTAACTTTGCAGTCAGTACAGAAAGTATTGTCACTTCTTTTCCTTTCTCTAGTACACTTATTCTACCTTTTAATAGTCTAATGTAAATATTTGCTTAATTGGGGTATTGCACAACTTTGTTTCTCTATGAGATGTAAAATGTTTATTAATAACAATAACAATAATAATAATGAAGGATTCATTAATCTATGTACACTTAACTTTGATACATCTAAAGTTAGATAGAGACATTCCTCTCCCAGATTGCTCATAATTATTGCTTTGTTCCTATTGGAATAATAATAATAATAATAATAAAAAAATCAGAGTTTCCTCTACATTATTAATTCTTTCTGAAATACCTTGCACTCATGTGCCTGGCATTTCTTTTATCTTTTCTTTTTTTTTTTTTTTTTTCCCCAGAGCTATAGGTTTTACACTGTCATCTTTAACAACACTGCAATTCAAAAGAAATCATCACAAAACCTTTGCGGAAGAAAACATTAATATTATTATTGTAGAGTAATTATTTTATAAAGCTGAAAAGTAGCTGTTATTCCTCTTTAGCAATATGTAATTTCAGGAGGATAAAATGACATCTTCGTCCTCTGGCTGAACTGGAGAATATCCAACACATTTGAAACATTAAATCTTTATGAGAGTCCTTCATCTTAGTTTTCATTTTGCATACTTGCATTATAAACTCCATTAGGCCTATCAAGAATTAAAGGTACTTCTTAAGTGTAACTCTCTTTCAAACAGAGAAATTTCTCAGCTGAGAATAGTTGCCAGTTCATATTTGATCCATTTAGACATTGCACTCCTGACTCTCAAACCCATCTGTGCAGAAGTATGCTGTGGATTCTCTGCAGAAAATGGGCGTGCCATAGGAATGTCTTGGAAGTATACAATATCCCACAGGTATATGTTACCCGTGTATCTTGAAATCAGTCTAAATAAAAGCCATGCCATAAGGAAAACAGATTAATTTAAAAAAAAAAAAAAAAAGAAAGAAAGAAAAAGAGAGACAGAAGTGTCAGAAAAAAAATATTTGGGTTATTTCAGAATCAAATATCTGTAAAGGTAGATGTAGTTCTCCCTAGGACTGGTAGACACATACTTTGTAGACACATACTTACGCTGCATGGTCAGGAGCTTGATCCTCCTGCTAGCCATGCAACTTCAGACTATATTAATGAGAAAGATCTTTTGGACAGAAGAGAATGCTAACTTGCCATTGCCCATGTTTTTATTTAATTTCAAAATCTCTTCTTGCTCTTGAAAATACTGACAGTCAATCTCCCAGGAAGAAGTTTCCTTCCTGGACTTCCTGTTGCTATTTCTCTTTAAATGCTAATGTCCTTTAGAGAGTATTAGTGCAGACATCTCTGTCTTCCTTAAACAATTAGCAAGTCATTAACCTATGAGTAAAATGTTCTTTCTTACCTAGTACAGCAATACAGATATTTCAATAGGAAACTATTTCCATTTGTTGAACTTTATATTTTATGGAAAGATATAAAACAGTAGCGATGATTTTTGCAAACTTCATTTATACAGATGAAGGTGATTAATACTTCATTTAATTATGGGCTCATAACTGAGACGAGATGTGATTGCAGATTAGTGACTCTGAAGTGATGGCTAAATTTATGATAACTGACTCCAGCTTTTGTCTTTAAGGGACCTCATAACACTCTTTTTTTCCAAGTACAGAATAAGAATGGGTCTAAAACAGAAAGTAAAATGAAAGGGAGAGAAATAATTAAAGAGTTCTTCTGAGAAAAAAAGGCTGAAAATTTTTTCCAAGCTTTAACATGTTCTGGTTATAGATTAAACCATTTTATTACTGGCTGAATTACAGAAGAAATCTTAAATTGCAAATTCTTAACATGAGGATTAATTGATTCTGAGCGCTTTCTCCAAAGCACAAACAAAATAAATAAGCAAACAGCTTTGCACTGATAGCATTTAAGTCAACTTGAATGGTGCCAAGAAAACTGTTCACTTTTTCAGTCTTACCAACCTTCTCTGTTTCTCTGTTACTGACAGAATCTGAGACTGAGGACCCCAATAGCCTGTGTTTTTTTCTCCTTTGTGCTGCTATTTAAGGTTCAAAAGCCATTGTATAACTGCCACTACTTGATGACCTTTTGCTTTGTCACTTCTGTATCATTTTTTTTTTCCTTTTGGCATGTGAAGATCCTCTTGCAGAGTCTCTTGCTCTATTGCCCTGTGAAAGAGCACCAGCCAAAATGATGGGAACGCAAGCCTCTTCATGCTATCAGAGAGTGTTCAGCAGATATTGATACTCTATTTTAATCTGGGTATAATTGTTCACAACTGCAGTTCCTTCAGCATCTGTATGGATTTATTTCACAAGATACCATATGCCTTTTCCTAAAATAAATTGCTTCAGGTTTAGGAAAGCTTAATCAGTTTTATAAAGGAGGATGCACTATAGCTATTACTGGAATACACCGTGCCACTCAGTAGGCTGGTAACTGATGTTGCCCTAACTTCCTAGTCATAATATAATTGTAGCAATTAGAAGATTAAAAAGAATAATTATCTCCTTTAACCGACCATTCTTGCCAATGCTTTTTCTATAGAGGAAAACCATCTTCTTCAATGATCTGTCATCTGGTATACTGTTAAATGACTACATTTTCCATCCTTTCTCCTTGGAAGAATATTACCTGTTCCAAAAGAAATGTTAATTTCTTTTTTCTCTCAAAACTTCATAGATCAGTTCACATGTAGGCTTTTAAACTACTGGCTTTCTTGCTTTTCTCAAGTGCCCTTGTGTCTCCCGTGTATCAATTTTACCTTTATCCAGTTTCAATTAGAGATGTTGTATCTGTAGCTAATGTTCTGTTCCAGTACAACTTTGCTATCCTCCATACAATTATACTGTGTTATGTGCTCAAATCAAAGCTGAAAAATGGAATGGGAATTCAGTAATCTGAATAGTGATTGGCAAGTACTTCAACTCATAAATCATCTTTTGGTTTCTTACTAGCATGCAACTTGCCATCAAGAGTCCCATTTATCTGCTTTGGTTTTTTTGTCTCAACTATAAAGCTATATTAGTGCCCCTGAATGGTTTGATAATACTGACAGCTGAAAGGTAGATACAACATATGCAACCCTGATGTTTTCCTTCCAGTGTGTGGAATTCTGAGATTTAAGAAGCTGAAAATCACTTTCATATTGGAGCTTATAAACTGAGGTCAGAAGCTTGGAGGCAGTGAGTATCTCAACCTTGACAAACAATTTGGTGCAACATCAGTAGTCCAAAAGACCGACCTGGTTTGTGTTGATGCCTGAATTTTGACAGGGTTTACATTTTTGAGTTTTACTTCAGAATAGATTTAGACTAGTCCCTGTGGCTGCACACTTCCTCCATGTATGTGGCTTAAAGCTGCCCAAAGGGAGCATATTTGGTGCACAGGTGTGCTTCTCTTTAAAGGGACTTTAGTCCACATCAAGACTCCTCTGAAAACTTTGTCTATACATGGTGAATATAACAGAGTAGAGGATTACCTGCAGAAAGGCACTGCATCTCTGAACACCTCGACTAAACCTGAAGGAAGAATTATTTTAATGGCCTACAGATTCATGATTTATTAATACAGTCCTTCTTGTATTAATTCACTCTATGGAAAATAGCACAGGACAAGCTAAACCAGAATATCTCAGATTTAAATTCTAAGAGAAAAGGAGGCTTTCACAAATTCGGACAGAGACCAGGGTCAAACAAGCACCTACATGCCCTGATTTGCACAGCAATATCTTCTTAATCTCAGAACAAGAATAGTTTCTGCTGCAGTTTTGACCTCTTTACTTCCTGTTTACCCCAAGTGGCGTAGTGGTACAGGGATACAGGAAACTTTGACCTGACCTAGTATGTGCAGTCTCAGCCCTAGTCAATCATGGTAAACTTTAAACAGATGTCTTAAAAATGATTGTGTGTGGAGAGCACCGGTTACCATGGAAGACTCATTAATATTGTGTTTTTGTAAATTTGGAACTTCGTCAGAAGTGCCAAAGTTTGCCAGAGTATGGGCTGTATATAATCTGTGTCCTGAGCTCTGTACTGACTATGTAGTCCTTTACAGTGAAAACAGTGGTACTGTTTTCATAGTGCTTACGCTTTGACTGAAGTTCCAGAAATGACTGATATCTCTTTTCCACAATATTCTGGTTCATGGATCTCAGAAACAAACCAACCAACCAAACAAACCCCAAATCACTGCTCTACTTTATTTTGCAGAACCTTTTCCTTGAAGAGATAGGTGGTGACAAGTTTTAAAGTCTCCACTAAAAGAAGGTTTAAACAACAGTCTATTTTTAAAACTAGCTAAGTATTACTGCAATATAAAGAGATGAACCAGCTCAAAATTCTAACTTTTGACTAAGGGGAAATTGTGGGTGGTGAATGGACCTGTAAGATAGGGAAATATTCAATCACTTTTTACAATTTGAGACAGCCTAGGGTATCCCATGCATTCTGCAACTGCAAGGAGACAAGTCTCCCAAACCTCTTACATCATACTGACCCATCCCACAAAGTGTGCATATACCTTAGCATCTGAACAGAAGCACAGGCAGTTTTTCCTGCCATGATGGAATGATCAAACACTGAAAAAAGCAAAGTACTTACTGTCGTTTACAGATATAATACTTTTCATCAACATGTGATACCCAGATTGTTCTCTATTCAACAGTGCTCTGCAGTCAGACAGCAAATGTGCTGAAGTCAAGTGCTAACTATGAAGTAGAAATGAATGTGAAAAAGAGCAAACTGTCACTTAAGTCATGGAGGTGATTTAGCTAGTGATTCAAGAAGGATCACTTCATTTAAGCATGCACGAGTTTATGCCCAGGGCTCTCAATGCTTTGTAAGCATGTGCCATGTGAAAACAACAACAAAAAGACTGTATCATCATTTTCTAAACATCATTTATGTTAGGATGTATTTTAGTCTAAATATTTTTATCTTAAATATTTTACATGTAATAGTTAAAGTAAATATAATGCACCAAAAAAGCACTAAATATTGCTGTTTGGGAAACTATTTGTATTCACTTGCTTAAAGTCATTGTCACTTGGCAAGAGTTATTTCGTGGTAGCATGGTGCCACTCAGGAAAGCATACTTTGCTATCTTGCTTAAACTTGTTTAACTGGAGTGTGCAACTGTATCAAAAAAGCCCCTTCTTTTGTCACAAGGATGGCACCATTAAAAAAAACTTTGGGGTGATCAATGTGCAAACAAAGGCGAACACTGAATGAAAACATGACTCACTTGTGTCATGTATGGTTAAATAGAGTCACCTGTAGAAAGAATTAAACTACCTCAATGTCCACATGGCTGTAAGCAGGATGTAGGAAACACAGGATTTACAGGAAATTTTGTGCTGAATCCCCTGTTCTGCAGAACAGATTTTTATCTCAGGGCAATGTCACTCTGGTCTTTGCTGATAAAGCCATAGCAAACTGATATGGAGAGCTGACTTCTTAAAATCTCAAGTGGAAGACAAAACCCACTTTGGCCTAGATCTATAGTGCTTCACTCTAATTCCTCCTAATTTATCCCAATTAGAAACAGGATTTGCATTTTAGGATTTGATTGCATAGAAACTTTTGTAACCGGTCTTGGATTGGAACAAGAGACCCAAGGGTCTGAAATCTGAAATGGAGACAATAAAATAGATCATCTGAAGACTAAGATTGGGAAAGAGGAATCTGAAGCAAATAGAAAGACTGAACTAAATCCATATGAAACATTTTCACTTGGGTTGCTGGGAAACACTGGTAAAGATGCCCTTGGAGCAGTAGGAGATAAGAGCAGAAGATAAATTTGGAATAAATGCTACAAAATGCTTCCTCTACCTAAACTGTCACAATGAGTTCTGAGTAAGAGCAGACAAAAAGCAAGGCCTTTGGGAGAACTGTGATTACAGTGATTTCATGTGTAATTGAAAGCGTTTGGATAACAAGAGCTTTGAGAAAAACTGGTAATTGCAGTTAACATAATATTCCTGCATTTTGTCCAGGTAATGAAGAAGAGAGAGAAGGCAGGGGAGAGACAGGAGAAGAAAAACAGCAAGCAAGCAAAAAAAAACCGCTTTTTTTTTTTTTTTAATGCCACCTTGCTTTTGAAAACGTATCTTGACACTACCTCTTTTAAGACTCTGGGAGTTTCTAAGTATCTTCATAGGAAAGATGTCACACAGAATCACACAGAATGTTAGGGATTGGAAGGGACCTCGAAAGATCATCATCATGTCCAAAGGCTTCCTCTGAAAAGCAGTTTTGGGGTTAGTTTTACAAGGGCACAGGATATGCACATTTATTAGAATGAACATGAATTAGCTATTACTATCATTTTTTCTGTCACTGACTAAGTTCTGATAAATGTACAGTTCTTCTAAATAAGTTGTTTGAAATGCTACAGATTGTAATTTCTTCCACAAATTTCTTGGGACTGTCCTGGTCATGAACTCAGTTTGTCTTCCTGGGAAAATTAAACAATTTATTCCATGTTCAGTTTGTTTAGTTAAAAAGCCATGAGACCAGGAGGACACATGTGTGTTGCATATTCCTGCTTTTTGCGACAAAGTGCCTGGGATGTAGCAAGTTCAGAAATTAATATTCTGCTTAAGTTCTGATACTGAGCCCACAGCTTCATTTTCTGAGTACTAACAGAGCTTGATAATTTTTGCTCAGCATCTCCTCATAAACTGTAAAATCCCTCACAATAATTCTTCAGGTATTTCAATTTCATTATTGATATTGGATTTACAATTAAGATACCTACCCGTACATGTCTAGATGTGAGCCAGACTCCTACATTGCTGTTGTAGTCAGTACAGGTATAGTCAACACAGTGGACTCCAGATAATTATTCATCTCATTCTGAATTAGACACCAGTACAAATTTGTTATATCTTTTGCCTTTTTCCTGACTCAGAAAAACAGTTTTAGATGATCAGTTCCTTTGTCTATGAAAGGTAAATGTGTCATGGCAGGATACTAATGCTGTGCTGCCATTTTGGGGGCTCACTAGCAGTTTACCCACACTGACACATTTCAAGCTGAGCATTTTTCTTTCAACACAACATTCTGGATCAGCCAGTGAGATCTTTTGTACTTATGGACAGATATTAAGAAGACTAAATAATGATGTTTCATGGCTGAAGTGTTTGAGAAAATCTTAAAAAATTACTTAGATATAGGGTCATTCCTAGTAGGTATACTAATAAGTCTAAAATTTGTATAAGGATATATACACACACATACTTCAATGTTGCCTTTCAGAAAGACCCATGATACTCAAAATACACATACATGCTTACTACTCTGACTATCTGAGGGCTGATGACCACTCTGTCTGTATGGTTTCTTTACATTTCGAAACATGCAGTTCATCCACCTTAAAGCATCTTTAGAAAAAACATAGAAACTTAAAGATTGAAATACATCAAGTTATTCCCTGTTAGCTGCAAAATTGTACCCAGGGAGAAGAGACTGTGTACAATCTGCTCTTTCTTGAGGACAAATGAAGTTACAGCTTTCCTGCTGTTCTGTGTATTGATCTTTATGAAAGGAAGCACAGATGTAAGGGATACATTCCAATTATTTGAGCATGTTCATGTCTTGATTTGCTATTCTTCGTCCCAGGCTTACTTGAGAGAAAGATCACCAAGGAAAAGATCTGAGCATCACTATGACAGTCTAGTGGTGTTAGAAGCTGTATTTCATTAGCACTTATCATGACATTAATAATTATCTGTGTTAATGGAATGCAAAAATCAACCAGTTAACAGGAATTTAACCCACAGAAAAGTAATTGAACAGGACTGACAAAGTATGGCTAACATGAAACATAAAAGATGACCTTTCCTTTCCTTCTTGATTGGTGGAATTGTCTCTCTAACTGATGTAGGGACTTCAGTAATTGTGTTTCTTGGAGAAAACCGGTTTGAATTGTTGAAGAACGTTATTCTAATAAGGCTGTTTACTTCTTACTTAAACAGGAAAATAATTAAAACCAGGTTTAACATTCTGTGTTTCTGGAACAACAGAGTCATTAGAATTACTGTAAACTACTAGATTGTCCTTTCTCTTTCATTATACCATTCTTTGTGGATTTGAATTTAGGAAGATGGATCCCTTTTTGTCACTACTACTTCACATGTAGTTTGTTATCTACCTGGTAATGATGAACACCTTAGTTATTATTTTGAAATGTGTTTTCTTCTGTTTACATAGAGATCTCAAAATATATGTCCGAGTGCATGTATTAACTTACAACTCAGCTCCATAAAGCAGTGAGCTATTGATTCAGTATCTGCAGTTAGCTCTCTTTGCAGGTAGTGTCATCTAAAAGTGCTAAGTGCAACATCTCATCTTTAATACATAGTTCTTTGTTATGGAAATAAATCAGAGGCATTCCCAAATTATACTTGTGATAATATCTTTTGCTCATCTGCCTCTCCATTTATGGAAAAATTCTATTGTCTATGGAAAAAGGTAATGAATTAAAAACTTTTATTTGATTATTTATTCTTTGAAGTAAGCAAGTTCATGCTTTTTATATTCTCATAGAAATCAGATGTACAAAGTTTTGTGTGCTGCTCTATATACTTCCTTCTGTAGGAACTTTAACTTGGTTAAAAATGTATTTTTCATTAGGTACTTCAATTACAAACATTATACTTAAATCAACTGTGCATGGAAGACGCATACTTTTACTTTTTGTGTCCCTGTATGCACAACTCCATCCACACCAAAAATTATGCAAGGTGTAAGTGCAGCTGTTTTTGCAGACCAGTTTGTTTTAATAGAATGATAGAATACTTTGGTTTGAAAGGGGCCTTCAAAGGTCATCTAGTCCAATTCCCCTGGAATGAGCAGGAACATCTTCAACTAGATCTGGTTTTTCAGAGCCCCGTCCAGCCTGACCTTGAATGTTTCCAGGATGGTGCATCTAACACCTATTTGGGCAACCTGTTCCTGTATTCCACCACCGCCATCATAAAAAAAAAAAAAAAAAAAAAAAAAAAAGTTCCTTCTATCTTGGGAACTTGTTACCTTGTTCTCTGCTGTCCTGATAGCTGGTATGATCAATGTACTCATATTCTCCCTGTGGAGGCACAATAAGATATTACAGGATCACCACAGTAATTCCTTTACACTTCAATGAGCTACTGCCACAGAAGCATAGACAGAGCAGTACATTTTATGTTCCTGTCCTTTTCTGAACAGATATTTTTCAGTCTGCTTTATTTAGCATATTGGGGGAGAAGGGGGCAGAGGCATAACAGACCTGAACTTTGACCAAGTGCATTGTAACAGCTCCTCAGCTGTGATTTGGTTATAATGATATAAATAGAAATATGTACATAATGGGGAAAAATAACCCAAACTGATCCCTTTTTACATTCACATACACTTATTTACATTAAAATGGATTTAACAGAACTAAACAGCAGATACCCATATGAAGCAAAAGTAAATGAGAATTTTCTATTGTTAAGTGTCAGCAGTTCACCTTAATACATTGCAACACTTGTGGATTTCTGGAGATATACAAGTTCAAATTTAAATACCCTCAGATATCTGCCTTTCTTCTTTTAAAAAACCCATACAAAGAGAAGATCATTCAACTGCATTTTCAGGACAGGAATTTCTTTCCTGGCTGAGTCAGTACGTCAATAAAATAGAGGTAATAGCATTTTATTAAATGAGTGGTGAACACCGCTAAAATATCCAGTAGGTTCAATATTTTTTTTTTTTAAACAAATGAAATATTTCACATACTCATTGTTTAAAACCCGCCATGTGTCATGAAAAGAAAATGCCTGTTTCTTGTGAGAATTCACAAAATTCCGTGGAGTTCTAACACTAGGTAGAGATGCTCAAAATGTTTTTTATCTTTGAACACTAAGAAAATGAAGAACTAAAATGTGGGATCCTTATGAAAAATGAACAGTTAAATGATATTTTAACAGTCATTTTAAAAAGAAGTTACATGTTCCAGGGTCTGACACAGCTTAGTTATCATCTAGTACTTGGGATGTTCTGCCTAATTCTTGTTTGCTCCAGAGGTAGGCTCATTGGTTTCATAACCAATGCAATCAATAGCATTGACTAGAAATTACTCGACAAACACTCATAAAATAGAAAAATTTTGAGCCATTGTGCACTGCAACTAATATACAGAGCTGAAAAACAATAAGAGGACTTGAAATGCCTTTCTTCATATTCTACTTTGCCATCTTCATTACCTTGTGGTGATAACCATATTTTGAGACTATTTTAAGTAATTTTGTATGCAAGCTGAAGTGAAATTTTCGGTTGTGTTAGAACACTCTTTCATTGCATAGTACATTGAAATGAGAAAAAAGGAAAAAAATCGCAATGGATTTAATTCAATATTTCCCATCTTTCTCTTATCCTTAAAAAAAAAAAAGGCTCACAAAGATTCACTTCATATTGCATTAAAAACACGTCAGAAATACTGTTTTTAACTGCTCAGCCTTATGCAGAATGTGACAAGGTTAAAGTCTAACTTCCAACGTGTTCGTCATTAACATTTTGACATTCTCTTAGCCTGTCTGTACAGAGAAAGATGAATTCATTAGAGATAGGTAAATAAAAAACGTTATCTTCTCTCTAAATTAATATAATGACACACTTTCATTATGAATTTTCTAAATCATTTTCGGCTTATACTTTCCTCTCTATGGGTTCAATTATCTTTGTCATAAAAAAGAGCTTTTTCATAGACAACCTTTAGCCATTTTTCAGGGCCTAATTTAACTATGAAGCTGTTAACATCATATTTTAAAGATGATGATAGATTGCCTTTTAACCTATTAGAAATTTTCAGATTAGGTATTATAATATTCATAGATATAACCTTACCAATTATGAAGAAAAACTCTGAAAACACACATACGGCTTTAACCTTGAAACCTGACTGGGGTTCAGATACAGCAGAAACTGTCATGTCATAGCAGTGCTTTGTCACAGCAAGTTCTGTGATTTCTTGAATTGTCTTAGATGACAACGGAAGGCCAGATTCTTCTGAGACTTTGGTTTTATGCTTTTGTTGTAGCTGATTTTACTGCCAGTTACTTCAGATGTTTCAGATACTTTTTCCCCCTATTTACTCTTACTCATGTTTTTAGAAGAGGATGGAATTTTTTTGCTTTGTTACCTTGCCTTTTTTTTTTTCTTTCCACAATTAGAGAGTCTGTTTTAACAAAATATATAAATAACATACTTGGATAGTTCACTGACTTTTTTTGAGTACCAGAATAAACAATAATATTCACTGTAGGGGTAACAGACATCTCTGAGATGGAAAAGGTTTTCTGAATTTAAACCATATTGCTGAGTTACGTGTAATACTTTCACAGAGAAGTCTTCTATAGACATCAGCAGATCTAAAAGAGCCAACTCACCTGAGTAAAATGGTTTCAACTAGCTAACGTTTTCCAAACATAAACTATTAGCTGGAATATAACAATCTACACTATCAACAAAAAGGACTGTACACCAGTATTAATAACCAAGTCTCTTACCAGGTGATGTAAATAAATGGCAATCTTCCTTTCACCTGTGGACCATGTCCTCAAAGCACAGGAGGCAATGTCTTAAAAATCAATAAAAAAGGAAAGGAGCAACTTTTTATCTGTATTTGTGAAGATTTACATTAAGCTAAGACTTTTGTTAGTTAAAATTACATTTTATTATTTATCCAGGCAAGTAGGGCAATTTTACCCACCTGACTTGATCACTGTGTGAAAGTCCGTCCTACTTGCCTCATTACACTGGCTCTTGTTATAGCACTCGCTTCACTGTTTAGGGACTGAAGTCTCCTCTGCCTAATTAACCTCTTTCCCCTGATGCCTTTTCCCTTTGTGGAAAACCCCACTGTAGTAGCAATACAAGGCTGCAGCTGTCTGGGGTATAAAGACCAATAACAGTTACCTGGAACTCACTCGCTTAGAAAACAGGAGCACAAAGCAGCATCATCACCACCACTACCTCCTCCTGCAGATAAGTGATGAAACTCTCCCAGAGCTTCCCTAATCCAGTCTTAAAGAGTTAGCAAATAGAAAAATGAGGTACCAGGCCACCAAACAGAGTGTACCTTCATTGCCTATCATCTTTGCTGAATAGCAGGACTTGTGAGGTGGGTGGCTGTGTCCCCTTGTCCCCATGGCAAAGGAACTCACCTCCAGCCAAAACAGCCTGCTGTGGCCTATGGTACTGTTAGCAGGCTGCCAACCTTATATCTTCCTTCTATGAGTGCAGAATATCATTACAGCAATGGGCAGTATTATAATACATGTGATAAAGGGTCTGAGTTAAACCCAGTAAGGTAATGAGGGCTAGAGTTCAAGATGACAGGCTGCAGTATGCCCTTGATTTAGGGTTCTTGAAAGAAATTTAGTATTGCAATGAAAATGTATCTTCCAGTGAAGTACAGACCCACTGGCGGTATGTTTTTAATGTGTTTTTAAAACACAAACATACTCAGACACTTAGAATATGTGACATTTTCCCATCCAACATCTCTGGGAGCCACTGGTTCCACAATACTGTGTCGCTGAAATCCATGTATGTTTATGAGCTGAGCATGGCTGAATTTGATTCCTTGAGATTTTCCACCCCCACTACCTGCCACTCTCTCCCGTTTTAGTGTGTTTTAAGTGCCATTGCTAAAGGAATCTTCCTTTCCTATCTCTTGCTCTGATCATGTCACTCTTCTTTCTGAATCCCTTTATTGACTGTTTTTCTCCTTTATATCATGGTAAAGGTATTAATTCTTGATTAAAAGCACCTTTGCAATCTCACTGATATCTCTATTTCTATTTTCATCTGCACATCCCTTACTCCTTCTTCTGCCTTGCTTTCTTCTTCTCTCGACTTCCTATCACCCTCGCATCACCCAGCATTCTTTCCTAGCATTCAGAGACCACTCGCAAGCTTCCTTCAGTCATTTCTTGTTATCATGAATAATCATCCCATCCAATATTGCCTATAGTGTGTTGAGCTGACCGTCACTGCAAGGTCTTTAAGATAATAACTTGCAATATATTTGTAAAATGTTGTGCACGCACCTAGCACACTGCATAGCTATTACAGCTTACTCAGAGAAAGGGCATGTAAACAGCTAGGTCTGCCGTGAATATCAGCAGACTTGAGGCTCATCAGGTAAACAAGGGAAACAAATTGCAGTCATTCTCCATTATGCTTCTATTGCATGTTTTCATCTTGATTAGATTCCCAGAATTCACATCTAAAAAATTATTTAACAGGGCTTTTTAGCTGACCACACCATCTGAAATGTGGGGAAAGCCAGTTTGTAGCCTACAAATCCCTGTACAACTTTAGTAAGAAGGGAGGAATGTCTTTACTTAAGGACCTACATGTGTAACTTAAATACTGAAAGCACCCATATATATGGGCATCTAAAGCTAAACACATAGAAATCACTGGGCATTTATCTTGCCCTGACCAAGCTATGGCTTTAAAGGGAACTGCAGAGTGCTCAGCACTTTAGAAAATCGATGCTCTAAGCAATCCATAGTTAGGATTTAGGAGCCATCTTTAAAGTACCATTTTTCTGTTCTTAACTACCAGGCTTAAAGCAGACCTTTAATGAAAAGTTGCACCTATTTTTCTCAGCTCAACAGTCTGAAAGCTGACAAGGTGAGACATGCTTGTATCCCTAAATAAATTGTAATGTATTTATTTTGGGGGAGCTATAGTTGCAACTTGTCAATTTAATGCTCTCCTGAAGAGTGGTGTCATTTGTGAGGATTTTTGTGTCCGCTTAAATATGGATTTAAGAAAAAAAAATGTAAAAACTGAGTCTTTAAAAATGGTCTTTTGTGTTCATTTCAGCAATTACTGAAATAGAATTGAAGTGTGTTTACAGATTCCTACATTGAACTCTCACACTACCACTGTCACAAATCACATAGCTTTCAACGATGGGTCATTTCTAGCACTCAAGAATGGGAGTTTGTTTGAAATGAAATATTGCTGTGAATTCACAATGATGTATTTGTTATTGCCTTTAATATGTTTTTAGGTGGCATTTTCCTTTTTGGCATTGTACTGTGTCTTGCTTATTTTGCTTTGTAGCATTACAAGAAAAAGGAAGCAGAGCTTTTTCAAATATTTATTTTAAAAGTATAGAGAGTTTGCTCTAAAAATTCAGCTGACTTGCAGCTTTTTGGAGTACCTATGCATTATGAATTTGGAATCTGTGGAACAATTAAAAAATATGTAAAATATGTGATAGTATCGCTACTGTTTCAGGTGGAAACTTATAAAGATGGAGGAAAAGGAGAGGTAAATGGGCTACAGCTCTGCACTCAGCATAGCAGAACAGTCTGTCTCCCCAGATTCAATCAACTCAGGGTAATGCCTATCTGATTTGACTGACAGGCACTTAAATAACAATATATTGCTAAAAGGAATGAGAATTTATCCTAAAAATATGTGTGTTTTTCTCTTTGGATCATAGTAGCTATGGGTCTATGGTCCTGCTTTTCAAATAAAATAAAATAATTTCAGCTGGCTAAGAATGCTTTCATTTATTCTCTCTTAAAATACCAGTACAGTTGAGGGCTTATCATATCACTGAAACAAAGATCCCTATCACACCTAAACTTTACAAACATGAAATGCTTTCTACTTCCTGATACCAGATTTTAATCCAGCTGCTGTTTTCTTTTTAAATCATGATGTCAATTTATACGCCATGGAATGTGAAAGAAAGGCCTTGAGTATGATGAAGAAAATACCAGAAACCTTCACTTTATCATTCTAACAGTTTCTGGATACATGGACGAGTTCAGAAAAAGAAAATCTCAACTAGAGAATTCACATAAAAGATATGTGTTTGTTGTCCATGCTGCAAACTGAAGCAAACATGAGAAGAAAAAGGGTTATGGATGAAGTATGAAAAGTTTTAGACTGATCAAGGAGTGATCGCTATAATGAACCAACATTTCTTAGTGTTACTTAGACTTACTAAAAAGGAAATACTAAGGACTGAAAAGTAAGAAAAACTGTTAAGAAGTTCTTCAATTCCATCACCAAAAGCAAAGGACACTTGGACTACCCACTTGGAAAATGGGAGTTATATTTTCCAAAGGCCCAACCCCAAATCCTAATTTCCTCAGAATTTAGGCTTTTTCAGCTCCAGGATCTCTGCTCACAGTTTCTTTTTTTGAAGCTTTGCTACAAAAGATGTATCACAGAACTGCAGAGAAAGAAGATTTAGCATGAGACTTTTGCTCATGGGGAAATATTATGTGTCCTGTACATTAAGGGCCAGATGTCCTGTTGAGTTATTCACAGTGCATGCAATCACAAATAAAATAATGCAAGCTTTTAATAAAAGACTTATGCTCAAAGAAACAATGCTTGTGTATGTACTTTAACATCACTCTGCTGCAAAATGTTAAAAGTCAATGGAAAATTAATCTATCATCTTCAGCTTTGTACAGAAGAAATGTCAATGAACTGTAATTCAGCTAAAAATTTAAGTTTATTACCTGCCTGTTAGCCCTCCATCTTTCATTCTTCTTTTTAAAGTATATGTCCTAATAGGTCAGTGAGAGCTCTATGGATATTTCTTTTGGCTAATTATTTGTATTAATCAATCTGATTGCAGTGGTATATATTTCGATTTGAAAAATAAGGTGCAGCTTGACTGAATGAAGAGATTTTTCAGTCCACTGTGGCACCAATCAGTGATAACCTTAAGTTTCTAACATGAAGATTAAAGAGCATAAAGTATATTCAAAAACAATTCAAAAAGTGTCTTAAGCACTGCAGAGAATGCCTAAGCATCACCACGTCTTATTTTTTAGTTACTGCAGTCCAAAGTGGAAAACATAGTCCCATAAACTGCCTATCCAAGGAAAATGAGACACTTGCAATAAGCTCCACAGCAGCAGAGAGCCACCTCAACTACCTCATATGAATACTGAAGAGCAGGATTTAACTTAAATGTCACTCTTCTCACAGGCTTTGGTACTTAACTCAGGTCTTTAGAGAAGCATTCCTGTCAGACTGGGATTCATGCATCTAAACTGTCACAGAATTTGAAACTGAAGCTTTTCTGTTAAAAAATGGAGGGGAGGATCAGTTTTTTCTTTTGAAACATGCTAGTGAGACCATTCCTGCTGTTACTTCTGCTGTTGTGCGCTGGAAGAAGTAGAGCTTGACTCCAGGCATCTACAAAAGACGTCAGCTGCAAGCTCCTAGGAACTACGTGCCACTTCCATGAAGTAATGCAATATTTATTGTGCCAGAAAGAGGGCAAATGAAAGAGCATGATTCTCTGGCCTGAAATAAGGGTGCTGACCTCAGAGGGAACAATCCTTATTAGTAGCTGTGGCTCTCAAGAACTGTTGAACATATTTCATGTCCTGTGCATTGATTGTGAGTTGTCAGAAGGTGGTGAGAGACAGGAGAGATTCTAGATTCCAAAGAACAACAGAAGAGGGGAAAAAATGTCAGTAGAACAGAGAAGCTGTGAGACAGCTAATAACGAAAGAACGTTACGGGGGACAGACTAAAGCTGACTTAGTGAGTAATAGTTCAGAAATTGGAAGCAGGGGTGGGAAATAGCCATTAGAAAGGATTTAATAAACATCCAAATTCAAAGGATGACAATGAAAAAGGAAAAAAAAAATCAGTAAAAATTTCAGACATTGCTTGTGCTACTACCACTTATCATTCAAGCAAATAGTCTTGGCTGGAAGGAAAGGCATTTCTCTGAGCAAATCTGCGCCATATGTTACAACATCTGCATGAACAGACCTGGACTAGCCCAAGAACTGGCAATAGCATTAGCAACTGCATTCAGCGTAGAAGACTTTGTATACAAAGTGCTAGCATGCCTGCAGCACATTTAAGGCAAGAGCTGCCAACCCTGCACAGCTGTGTTGTACAGATAAATTGCTTGTTTTGGAAATAACAATATATTCTTGCATTGCATGGTGCAGGCATACCTGTTGCTTTGGGGCAGGGAAAGACCTCCCTTAGACTGTCTGTCCCACTCAGTTCATGTAACAGAGCTGTCTATAATATGTTAATCTTGGATTTTAATAAGGATCTTTTATTAGGCCTCACTGGTAAATATTTTGAGAAATGGAAATATATTTGGTTTCCATGACAGATCAAAACTGGTAATGAAGTAATAGATAAATATTTTACAGAAAAAAATATCTTCCAAGAGAGGGAAGTCTCAGACAGGGAAAGAAGAAAGAGTATTTCATATAAGGGTGGCCTCAACACAACCATATGTTTATCAGGGAGCAAGTTGAAAGAGACCGAATATCTCAAAGGAGTAAAACAGCTATGTTTGAAGCATAAACGGGATTTCTGACCCTGTATAAGGTAATTAAAATCCAAGGAAATTGAGCTGTAAGTAAAATAATTTAGTGTGTTTGTTGTTAAATGATAGGCATATCTGCTCACAGAAATGGTGGGATGAGACTGCAACAATTTTGTCAGAGCTTTCAATCTCTGATGCAGGGCAAGTGTTCTCCCTTCAAAAGAAGATTGTGCCCAGGCCTGTGTGTTGTTCGCAGCACCAGTTCTGCGGTGAGGAGAGGCTGATGGTCACTTAATGAAAGCAAATTTCCATTTCTCTAATAAGTAAATTTTTAACAGAATCTGGGAGCAAGCATTTCATAAACAAGAATCTATGAAGTAATTCACTTATTCACTTGTCTGTCTTCTTCCATTCTAAAATATTTATCGCCTGAATGAGGTGTTGAGGAGAGCTGCATATCAAAGTTATGGGGCATTACAGGTCTTGTAACATCTCACTATCTTTGATGGCTCACCAGCTGCCTCTGCAGGGCAAGAACTAGCTGAAAAAATAATACAGAAAAGTCACTGTCTCACTCCACCTCAATTAATAATTAACGGTGATGGTATATTATCGCGCCAACAGGACATCAAAATGAGGTGAGCTGGGATGAGGAAGATGCAGCTCTCTCTGAGCCATGCGGGAACCGAGTTAGGTCAGAAACACATTGCAGCAGGTGAGAGTTTGCCTTCCTGAAAACAGGAGGCAAAGGAAAGCTTTGTTAGGTCTAAGTTTTGCCAAAGAATCCCTTACCAAAGATTTTAAATTCCTGTGATTTCAAAATGGGAGGCTGCTGGACTGATTGCCACATAACACCTTTTGAGTTTAGAAGTTGTAGGGTAGGGGATATATCTGTCCCTATGCTTATGCACTGCTAACAGAAATGTGGCAGTCATCCTGCCTAGCTACCACAGTAAAAATAATACTGATAAAATTGTTGCTACCCTGTTTTCCATTGTTATGGTGGAAAAAAAAAAAACAACTAACCAACCATATTTTTAGTATTTTTATATATAACTGGCTGCATTTCTGTCTGGCACATTTTATGACTAAGAAAACCAAACACAGATTTAGAATTTTGAGCAAACATGGGAAAATGTCTGAGGCAGATCAAAATTCTCACAGTTAGGTATTCCTCATCTGGTAAATGTGAACTATCTAATTCTAGATTGGCCTAAACAGGTGACATGGTTGCATCTTCCTGTAAGAAATGAATGACAAGATTTCCCGACTTGCTCTCTCTGCAATGACTGGAACTGGTTTTTATTTTTATTTTTTTTTTAAGTGTTTTTTAGATTAGCACTCGCCCATTGCAGGTATAGTGGAAGTGGGAAGAGGGGAGAAGCTGCTTTGGAAATTAGGCTTTCTAAATGTTGTATAGCAATCTTGCTTTCTGAAGGAGGGACATTCTGTTTTGCCAGGGTCAGTAACGATCAACTGAGACAAAACCAATTTATTATAACTGGAAACAGATATCAAATACATTTCCAGTCCTTTAATTTCTGTCTCTTAGTTAAATGTTATTGTGAATTCTTGAGTCTCCATTGTTTAGTGAAGCTTTTAACCCAAATCTGAAGGTATAGGTGCTGCACAACCTAAGGAAACAGTGCTGCGTTTTGGCTATTGGCTTTATTTGCCAACAAGATCAGAGAATTAAATTTGGTGACATAAGACATTTCTCTTGTTCTTCTGTTCACAAATTATTCCTGATTGAAATCTCAAGCAGTTTTCTCTTGGGTGCTTTCATTCCTAAAGTCCTTGCTGATCTAGCTGAAGTCTACAAAGAACTCGAATAATAGACACATAACCCATTCTTTGTGCAAAATATTTTATAAGATAGAACTTATGCTGCGACATTATGTTTCAGAGGATTCTATTTTATTTATTACATTCACATGTAATGAGCTGCTTCTTGTTATCTTGATTAGGATCCTTGTATTTTATAATATTTTATTATCCTTCCTGATGGGTAGGATAATGTCATCTCCCCTGTCTTCTGAAAGTAAAACAACATAAGTGCTAATGAAAAATTACTTTTGCCTTCAAAACTATTAGCAGTCAAGTCATATAAAAAATTCAGAAATTTGAAGGCATAATATAGTAAAGACCAAAGGGGAGACCAGGGAGGCAGGAGGGGATAACAAACAAAACCACTAAGAATATCCTTTACTCACCATGAGAAATTCTCTATTCTGAGCATCTGAGCAACATCTGAGAAACAAAAAGGTTATATGTGAAAAGCTTTAAGAAATATCTTGTATGAGAGACAAAAACAAACAAACAAACAAACAAACAAAACCAACAACAACAACAACAAAACCACAACCGAACCATGTTAGAACCAAGGAGAGAGGGGGTGGGGGATGTGTGTGTATGTTACTTTTTTCCTCTGAGTAGTCCCTACAGCTGATTTCAGCAATTTTTCATCTTTTTGGCAGTCGTTTGTTTGGTTTTTTTTCCTGTTAGCCCCAAACCATCAAAACTAAAATTCAAGAGGTAACTGAGACAGGCCTATGACGGTGTATGTTAACCAGAAGAAGCAGATGATAAGAAAAGTGCAGCAGTTTCTAGATGGTACATTGGAGAGACATTTGTATTTTCGGTGGATTTGGGTTAGGTTTTTGTCAGTGGAGGAGGCAGAGAATTCTGGAGGAATCAAAGCACACATAATTTTATTGTTGGAGACAGAAGTAAAGCAGTATGTAGTCAGTGATATATAAGCAAACAACTGAGCATCATAGATTTTTCTTATTTGTGGAAGGATTACAAGAATTCAAAATTAGTGTTGTTTGAAGCCAGTTAGGTGAACAGTAATGGTACTGGAGATCTTCAGTTCTAATTAAGTGTGCATGTGTTAGAGCTCAGTAAATTAAGCATTATCAAATGGTTTGTCAACATCCTAAGATTTGACTTCATACTACTTGTATAGTCTTACATGTTTCTCTTAGATGTCACTCTCCCTAGGCAAGACATAACACAAATGAAAACATGGCATAGTTTAAAATCATAATATTTGTCTCTTTAATTTCCGTCTGAAATTAATAAGAATACATTTTATCCATGCCTGAAAATGAAAATCTTTATCATCTCTGAAAAAAGGTGGTTATTAGCTTTATGATAACTCCATCCCCCTGAGCTCCAGTAATTCTA
Source organism: Caloenas nicobarica (assembly GCF_036013445.1). NCBI lineage: Eukaryota > Metazoa > Chordata > Aves > Columbiformes > Columbidae > Caloenas > Caloenas nicobarica. The sequence goes on from NC_088245.1 coordinate 112,715,618, forward strand.
ATTCATACATCCAAATGTAACGTAAAATTGCTAGCTAAGACTCCTGAAGTATGTTTAGACACATACAAGAATTAATGATGATTTGTAAGGTATAGGTCATAGCAATAACCATTTTCCTACTTGGAGTAAAGCAAATGTTGCGTATTGAGCTGGGCTTCTGGTGTGGTCCATTCCTAAATTCGATTTTCATAGTTTCATCTCTGCTGAATTCCTCTCTCCCATCTCCCAGGAGAAAGAATAATGCTGCAAAGACTGTACCAGAGAATATGAGAGTGGCAACATAAGATGATGGAGGTCAAAAGACTGCAGAACTATTAGTTCAGCTAATTAATCAGCCACAACTCCATTTAATCATCCAGCCTAAGCAATGCAGAGAATAGCATGTCTGTAAATATCTGAGCAAGGTGGCAAGGCAGAAGAAAGCTATTCTTCTTTTAGGAACAAAATCAGATCTTATAAAACCAGTGGTGAATAAAATGTTACTTCCTGGCATTTTTAGTCTTTTTGCAGCTAACAGTGTTGATATGTGTTTTGTTATAAATGACCCTATATTGAAGATAGCTAACACTGCAGAGCAAAGCTCAGGTCCTAAGGGTATGGTCTATCCTCTGGGTATCTGGCTTCCAGTACTACATTCAGCAGACACTGAAGTGTATCACTGAAATTAATAATGCAGTCTATATCCATTGCCTCATTTGCATTATATTTTATAAACTAAAATTTGAAAGACCTTGAAGTTTTAATGTCAATATGTCATTTCAGGTAATTTACTTGTTCATTTCCTTTCTTCATTTCTGCACCAGTCTTGGAAGAATATGTAAGCATCTGTGAGAGATTAAACTGTGCTATGCTTAGTGCACTCTAAAGCCACACTTAAGTCATCTTACAATCATCTTATATTCATTTTGCCTTGAAAGTGGCAGTAAGACATTGTTAACAATGTGAAAGGCAGCAGATATAACTGCGTATTATATCATAAGAAGAGACAATTATAAAAAGAGTATGAGATGAAGTACCTGCTTAGAAAGCTGTAATTTTAACTGGTAATTAAACTCAAGTGTTTCATTTTCCCAGTCAGCTCATCAGTAACTCTAGAAAATAAATGATCTGAAAGTGAAATCCTTTGGGGGAAACAATAGTAATTAATTACATTTCTCAAGGGACAATATATTCCCAAAGCTTGTTTCTGGTTAACCTCTTGAGCAACAGACATTACAATGTACAGGTGGCAAAGTAGGGCAGATAACCAAAAAAAAGATACTTTAATTTGAATATTCATGAAATTTCTAGCCTGGCTTACAGTCTACCATCATTTTCTTAAAAATCACAGGATCAGTATATGTTTCCCATAGTATGTCACGGTTAATATCTATCACCTTTGCCCATATGAAAATAAGGAGACAGTATTCTACAGGATTTGCTGCAGTACTTTCTTTGGCATTCTTCCAAAAGTTAATTACATATACAGACAAATTAGTGATAAAAAGGACCTAGTAGGTCAGAAAGTAATATCTCTTTGCAATGCAGGAATTCTCCCAAGAGAAAATCCTATTATGTTTTTCCTCTATATTGGATTTAAGACTTGAAGTGTTGGGAATTCCTCATTTGTTCTGGGAAATTAATCGATTCTACTTTTTTTCTGACTAATTTTTCTTCTGATTAATTTCATTCTGTTGCCTCAAGTTATTGTGTTTACTCCCTGCATGACTATCAATCCCTTCTTAGTTTTTGTTTAGCTAGTCTACACATATTAAAATTTTAATTTATTCTTGTATGTCAATCCCTTCAGACCTCTTATATGTTTCAGTGTTTTTCTCTGTAATTCCTCCATTCTGCACACTTGTTCTAGTTATCAATCATCCACAGTAAGAGCTGAATTTAAAGCCTCTATTACCAAAACCAGAGATTTTATGGAGCGAGGTAAAGACATCTGCCAAAAGAGAACTAGCAGTTCCAAAATTACTGGGGTAAAATACCAATCTTTCTTTCCTTCCCCTGCAGAACGGGTTTAAAACTGTATCTATAATGACTGTTTCAGGTTGTTCGCTTGTTATTATAATGGCCTTAAAAGATGAACTCAAGATGGAGCTTTTCATGATGTGACAGTTGAAAAGCAGACGGGAGATGTTTCACAGCTGATAGGAAGATAAACAAGCACGCTGTCCCAGCCCCTGCTGGGGCCGGCAGCAGAAGTAGCCATGCTTAGAATTACAGATTTCTAGCACCATAATAATCTGGATGAATTGGTTCTGGGGCATGGGTGTGTTTCTCACTTGTGGCACTGTGTAGCTCTACCTATGTACAGCAAGTGGGGTACCACAGCTCTGCAGCTGTCCAGGAAAAAACAGGCAGAACTTTGCTGCTGAGACAAAAGAAGTACAGTATCATTCTTCTTCACAAGCCCACTGCTCCAGGCCCAAAGTAGCATTTTTGTTATTTTCAGTCAAGCGTTGCCAGCATGCAGAATCCTTCAAAATACAGGATCCTCTGTGACATTGTCTACAGTGTCCTGATCAAGCACTAAATGAGGTTGAGGGTAAGAAGCAATATCTCTTAGTGGATTATCTGAAGCAGCAACAATGAAGAAAAAAAATCTGACAAAATGTAGAGGCTCTTAGGAATTATTCACTGAACTTTAGCATTTTCTACCTTTTTTAACATCATTTTTTTTAATCCTTGCCATTGGAGGTATTATAAATGAGAATATGCCAGGAGGACGTATTTCCAGTTGCTCAACTGTGTTGTATCTTCACCATGTGAACCCTTCTGTAAATATCAGAGAGCTTGCATTACTTGAGGATCCATCAAAAACTTTATGGAAGAGAGTAATAAATATAAAAGAAAAATCTGCATTACTAGTCTATACCTCCCTAAAAAAACATCTTGACTTATTACAGACCAAAGTTTATCCAGCAGTTTATCCCACATCAGGAAAAACATGATTTCAAATCTTCAGGTCCCTGAAACTAAAAGTTTTAACATCATAATGAAAGAAATCAAGGCGATTTCAAGGCTCTTCCTAACCATGTGAGGCATATCCTTTTACCTTAAATTACCTCCTAGAAGTTCAATCAATCAGAGAAAATAAAAGTTTCATATGTCTTTTAATTAGGCCACTTTTATAGTTAAAAATAGTGTTAGAACATCATTCATACTTAAAGTAGCCAAAGCAGTTATGAAATAGCTTGTAAGGAAGAGTCCCTGGTGTTTCGTGCAGATAAGTGTCATATAATGACAAAGATGAAAAAATATAGTTTATCTGAAACCTGTTTGAAAACAGTGGCCTGTGAATAGCATCCAGCTGTTTTGTTTTCAACACAGAGGTCCTAAAGATTTGGTGAGTCCAATACACCAAGATGACACAGTTTATGTGGCATGCAGTGACTGGAAATAATCATAATGACACATGAAGTAAGAGGAATGTTCTCATCCTGGTGACATGTCTGAAACGCAAAGACTGGATGATATAAGCAACAAGAGTCAAACCCAAGAATAACAAATTATATATAGAAATAATTCAATGCACAAGAATATCTCTCTGAGTTTCTAATACAAAACTTTAGCAACAGATTATTAATCCCAATTGTCTAATTTCAAATGTCCAATTTCAAAAAATGAGGCACATCAAAAAATGTATGAACAGACTTGCAATATTGTATTTGTTGTTTATTTATTTATGTATTTCTTTGTATTGTGTTAGTGCCTTGGGGCAACTATACTAGACAACAGGCAAATACGTTATCAAAGCAGTGGATGTGGTCTATCTTGATTTCAGTAAAGCATTTGACACAGTCTCCCATAGCATCCTTGCAGCTAAACTGAGGAAGTGTGGTCTGGACAATCGGGTAGTGAGGTGGACTGTGAACTGGCTGAAGGAAAGAAGCCAGAGAGTTGTGGTCAATGGGGCAGAGTCTGGTTGGAGGCCTGTATCTAGTGGAGTCCTTCAAGGGTCAGTTCTGGGACCAGTATTGTTCAATATATTCATCAATGACTTGGATGAGGGAATAGAGTGCACTGTCATCAAGTTTGCTGATGACACCAAACTGGGAGGGGTGGGTGACACACCAGAAGGCTGTGCTGCCATCCAGCGAGACCTGGACAGGCTGGTGAGTTGGGCGGGGAAAAATTTAATGAAATATAACAAGGGCAAGTGTAGAGTCTTGCATCTGGGCAGGAACAACCCCAGGTCTCAGTATAAGTTGGGGAACGACCTGTTAGAGAGCAGTGTAGGGGAAAGGGACCTGGGGGTCCTGGTGGACAGCAGGATGACCATGAGCCAGCACTGTGCCCTTGTGGCCAAGAAGGCCAATGGCATCCTGGGGTGTATTAGAAGGGAGATGGTTAGTAGGTCGAGAGAGGTTCTCCTCCCCCTCTACTCTGCCCTGGTGAGACCGCATCTGGAATATTGTGTCCAGTTCTGGGCCCCTCAGTTCAAGAAGGACAGGGAACTGCTGGAGAGAGTCCAGCGCAGGGCCATGAAGATGATTAAGGGAGTGGAGCATCTCCCTTATGAGGAAAGGCTGAGGGAGCTGGGTCTCTTTAGCTTGGAGAAGAGGAGACTGAGGGGTGACCTCATTCATGTTTATAAATATGTAAAGGGTGAGTGTCATGAGGATGGAGCCAGGCTCTTCTCAGTGACAACCAATGATAGGACAAGGGGTAATGGGTACAAACTGAAACACAGGAGGTTCCACTTAAATTTGAGAAGAAACTTCTTCACAGTGAGGATGACGGAACACTGGAACAGGCTGCCCAGGGAGGTTGTGGATTCTCCTTCTCTGGAGACATTCAAAACCCGCCTGGGCGCCTTCCTGTGTAACCTCATCTGGGTGTTCCTGCTCCGGCAGGGGGATTGGACTAGATGATCTTTTGAGGTCCCTTCCAGTCCCCAATATTCTGTGATTCTGTGATTCTGTGTGATTCCCCAGGAAAGCTTAGAGTGTAAAATAAAACAAGCAGATAAGGGAGCTAGGTCACCAAGCTCTCTCTTTCCAACTGCAAATCTCAGAAAAAAAGGCACAAAAGAAGCTCAGAAAGTACAGGGATGATTGACTATAGCAATACATGAAATACTTTGATGAAGCAAAGCCCTTAAGCATACACCTAGCCTTAAACATATGAGTGATCTCTGCTGGCTTCAGCAGCAACATGGTTTTGTGCAACTGGATAGAAAAGTGCAAGAGCATAAGAAAGTAAAGTAAAAAATGAAAAAAAAAAAAGAAGGCAAAATATTTGCCCATATTCTTTAGTTATCCCTTTATATGTGTTAATAGGATGTTACTATAGCCATAGGAATTTCAGATGCCATCTAGCAGAACACCTCAATATGTGTTTAACGTGATCATGTGTTTAAGAATGCACATGACCTACAGTATTTTCCTTTCGCATCTCACACAATACAAAATGATGTATACCTCAGGATCATGGGTCTTCTTGTTCGAAGAAAACTCCCTTGACGAAAAAAAAGATAAAATCTGTGTAAAGAAATTACATTAGGCTTATCATTATTTTGAAACATAATGGAATAATACCACTCAAAGAACAGAAAATGAACCAAGACTGATAATAAGGTCATTCTTGACTTATTAAAACAACTTAGAAACAGGAAGTTTTGAATGCATAAACAATTCTGCAAACACACCAGTCCAAATCTTGTTAGAGCCAGGGCAGAGAGACACCGATTCTCTGCAGATTTCACAGGGCAACTTTTTGTGGACCTGGGGGTTCGTCATGGTGCCGCAATTTAAATGGTGCCAGGGTAAAGCTCTGACATCCAGGGGATGATTTCCTCCTGTTTCTGTTCCTTAAGAAGAATCAAAGCACTCGGGCAAGATTCAGAAAGGGGTTTTAGAATCTGTGTTTTTCAAATGCTGGCCTGTTGAGAAAACCTGAAGAATTGATGTAAATCATTACCTTCGGGTCAGAGGCTGAGCTACAAAGGTGATAATGAGCAGATAAAAATTAATAATTTGAACATCAAAACTGACGGCTTCACTCACAATCTGGATTTCATCTCATATATAACTTTGTAATGGGAACTAAATTGGTAAAATCAGAGAAATTCCTGTTTTAGAATTGCCATGTGATCAAAATGCAGACCCCTACAAAACTGTCTTAATAAGTACACATTAAAAGTGAATCCTGATTATTTGCTATGCTCATTTGAATATTTTTTAACCATATTTTTTTACAGCCTTTGTTAACCTCTAGTGAAATATAGAAGACAAATCTTCATCTGATTTTTTTGGTTTTGGTGAATAATTTATTTTCCACTTTTAGTCTCTTCAAACTATTTAGTTAATTTAGTTATTTAGTAATATCAGATAAAAAAAATCAAATTGGATTGGAGAACATTCTTATGGCAAACATTGCAGTTTAGGGAGTTCAAGTTATGATGAGAGAAAAAGAGGTAATTTTCCTTTTTCTGTCTGATTAAGAGAAAATACTTAGGTTCTCCTGTGTTTTCTTTTCAGGCATCTAGGCCATGCCAGTAGAATAAATTGACTCAGAATCTGGCACAGGATTAAAGCTTTAAGTATGGGAAACTGAAGTAAAGGCTTTTTATTTGGATTTTCTGAGCTTAACAGGTATCACTGAAAACAAAAATAAATGGAAACTAAACTGTAGCCCCTATTCTCACAGTTTGGGGTTTTTTTCCAAAAAAAAGGATTGTCTTTGTGTTTGTTGAAGAGAAAAAATCCTTAGGCTACCACCCTAGATGCACAAAGCAGGAGAGAGGAAAGAATGTACTCGAATCTTTGTTGCTTAAAGACTACTTACTGAGCATTATAGGAAAAAAATACTGCCAAAATGAAATATTCATTATGCTCATTTTATACAGACTTAAATGGCCACAGACAATCAAGAAAGAAGGCCAGAGTAAGATCACATGAACATACCAGTTTTGTTTGCTAAAGTAGCTCTTTGCTCATGTATGTTCTCTGACAGAAAACAAAAATACCATTTCTAATACATGGCTAAAGAAATAGATTGAATTTTTTTTCTGACCAGATAAAACCATCCAAAACTTGCTGTAATTCATTCTGAGCTGCCTGGGCACTTCCAAAGTCAATATCGCCAAACAAAAACAGTGATTCACTTTGAATACTTGTTTAGCATAAATTAATATGCAAAATTTGCATATTTTTTTCTGTGTTTGCAGAATTATAACACTGGATATTAAAAATAAAACTCAGATATAATGAAAAAATTACAAACCACAAAAGCAAATGGCAGTTCTTCTCCTTCAAATCAGAGAATGTTTTTTTAAAGGGAAGTTTATAGATAAAAATGTTTCTGAGAAGATTTTCTTGCTCAGATAAAATGGAACAGAAAATCTTGTAGATTTTATCTTAAAAGGCACTATGACTTTGGTAAAGAATCCTTACTCTATTAATTTTGTCATTATTTTACTATTAGAATATTGTTATTTCTATAATTGTTTGATATTTGGGTTTGTTTCCAATTTTTTTTATACTTTTTGTTTTTGCTTATAAAATCTTTCTGAAGCTTTGTATGTGAGGCAAGTATTTTCCAATATATACATTTTTATTTTAAAGCATATATTTTTCCTAAGTATTACACACTATGATCTATTCTTTCTTCAGCAGTTCAATGGCCTGTGTTGTAGTGCTGTAGTCACATCCTCCAGCTTTTGTGGATTCTTTTGGAATGTTCTTTAGTTTTATGTGTTCCCAGCCCAAGGACTGCTTCAAAGTCTGAGCGCTGTTTGTCATTTATTGTGACTATCCATCTTCGGGAAGCACTCACAACCAGCTCTGCATTCTGTAGAACATAAAAGACGACATAGCTCTTGCTCTAAAAATTTACAGACAAAGTAGATGGGCAACGAATGGACATATGGGTTAGACACAAAAATGCTGATAAATCCTCTTTTCTAATGCTTTTAGGAAGGTTCATATCCACAGGACTACACTAGTTTAGTATTTTTATCATTCACATCAGTTCCTTACTAATAGCATTAAAACATCTGTCTAGAATTTGTGGATGATCTCTAAGAAGGGTTTTTGAGAAGGAATTTCAAAGGAGGGGGGAGAGATCAACTACATGTTGCACTAGGAACTGTGTGAAAAAATGTAACTGAGAGAAAAACTCGGACAGGCAAAGTGAAAAGACTAAATTTGAGATGTAATTGGAAAAGGCCAAGCGTATAATGTATCCTAAATGGAATGTTAGGGTGGCACAAGGAATGGTGGCTTTCTTTCCTTCTTGCAGTATGTTTTTGCAAAACTTTCTGGATGGTATATAGAAGAGTCTAGAGAAAATCAGCCACTCTTGGGATGCAGATATCATTCTCTGGTAGATAGGAAAAAGAGTCTTGATTCAGCATCTATATAATGCAGCTAATGGCAGCATGGAAGGAGGACAACAATCGGACCTTTGCAGTTGCCATGACTTTTCAGATGAGGAAGAACAGGGAAGGGACTATAATTTGGTCACAATTACTGCTCCTCCTGGGCTGTTGACTCAGTCACATGGCTCAAACCTGCAATTAAGGTTAAAGAGGCAGGAAAATACATGAAAACAGTAGTGATGTACCGGTGGGTTTTGTCTCTTTCTTGGTTTTCAACATCACATATATTGAAAACTCTAATAAACCTTTAAAGGTGGTGGTGTTTCCAAAGGGCATACTAACAGAAACTTGTTGCTTGTAATAGCTGTCTCACTTGTTGTACAACAAACAGGATTAAAAAGCTATTCCTGTAATTTTCTCTCAATTTTTACAGTATTACCACACAGTAAATAAGACACTTGATTCTGACTCTTTTTTATGTTATTTATTGATTTATAGCACATGCTTCACACACACAAACACCCTTTTATAATACATCAGGAAAACAGCACACAAAAGCTAACACAACATAAAACATAATTGATAAATTGTAAAAATAAAATGACTGCAAAAAGGCAGCACTGTGGGTTAAACCTGTGAGGAGCTGAAACATCTGACAAATGTTAGATTCTGCAGTCCAAAGAATCTTTCCAGACTGCTTTCCAAGTTTGTGTTGTTTGACATAGGTATTCAAACAGTCTAGCTTACATACTGAAGACATCTTGTGAAATCAATGGAATTTACCCTCAATATAGCTGTAAGATTTGGCCTCTTGATAGACTAAAGAACAAGAAAAAATATTCAGGAAGGGCATATATTTGATGAGTAGAAACAGCAACGCTAATTGAATTCCACAAAGAGACTATCATTGAAATGTGAAGAGCCTTTGGGCAAATTTATGGCCACATTATGCCTTCTTTTTGCATCCCATTGTGCTCATCTGGCTCATAATTTGGCTGCAAGAGCCAGATCCTCAGCTGCTATAAATTGGTGTCATTCCACTGAAGACAGAGAAGCTGCACTCATTTATACCAGCTGTGGACTAGGCTTGTTCAGCCCTTTTTCTAAAATTTGAATGAAGGTATAACCAGAAAAGCTACTATGGTCCAAAGAGCAGATGAATAAACATAGTTTGAAAGAGATCCAGCGTGGCTATTTCCATTACTAAAAAAAGAAAAAGTTAAGACCCAAACTACAACTGGAAATCAGTTAATTTGAGATTCAGAGATCTCCCTCAAGTTATGTGTCATTAACCATCTACCAAATAAGCAGGTACATTTGCTCAGATTAATTTAAACCTTCATTTTGTTTGTAGAAAACCAATTAAAAATGACAATTTTTTTCTGAGCAAATTTAATTATCGTGTGTTTGGTTTTGTGCTTTGTTTTTTTGTTTGTTTGTTTTCTGAATCAATGCATCATCATATACCAGTCTGCATTTCTGTGTTGGTTTTTGAAACAAAAATTTTTCATGGTAATAAATCGTATTAGTCATATGAAAATGTGATTGCATGCGCTTATGAACACAGCCTAACCCTGGGTTCTATATGTTGGCTTCTGAAATCACAGAGTTCCTGGTTTTATTACATTCATTTTCCTTTTGTTTGTATCCTGTTCTATATCAATGTAGTGAATAGAAGCAGCTCGAACTAAAAAGTGAAAATAAATATCAATATTATTTTTCCTAAATAAAACTTCAGTATTTTTCTTCAGTTAAGTCTTCTTGATGAAGGCTCCTGGATTTCCATAAGCATTATACAGCCTGAATGTTTGACATGACTCCAAAAAATGTAAGGTTTTTTCTATCGTGCCCAGGGAAAATGAGATGGTATTTCCTGATAGGTTCTCTGCACTCTGTGATATATATGCAAAGCTATAGATAGAAGAAACAGGTACTCTAGTCTTCTCAAACTAATCTGCCAGGTCTGTTAAGCATCAGATTGTCTCTGTCTGGATTGCACTCAGCACACTGAAAGGGCCTTCTTATTCCTGGGTGGCATATCCCATTAGCTCACTGTAGATATTTCTTTGATACTAGGAATGAAGAAAACAAAAGGTGCATGTCAGAACATCCAAAAAGAAAAACTTCTGAAGGGCTTTGACTGAAGGTGTCTTGGAATTTTCTGAACTGACAATTTTTCAGAGTATGCCAAAAGCTATATTCAAATACTGAAGTACCGACTCAGTAACTAGCTTTTATTTATTTATTTATTTATTTTAACCTTTTTTTTTTTTTTTTTTAAAATGCATCACTGTCTTTTGGAGTGAATTAATTTACCGGGATAAACTAAGAATATAGGGATTTTTGTGACAGGTTGGTATTGACCCAAACACAGACTATGCACCCAAAATATCAGCGGACGTGTCATTGGGAGAAGGGGTTGCCCCCTTAAGAGTATGAGGAAGAAAACACACATGAAAGAAGTTTTGAAAAAAATGAAAAGTGTAACTTTGTGAAGGAAGAGTTTATTGCTTTTAGGTAGTTAAGAAAAACATGTTAAAACTATTAGTTGGTTAATACTTATCAATTAATGAATAATTAATAGTTAGGTGAATGTGATTAATTGCTAAATAATAATTAGTTGATACTAATTAGTAACTGCCTAATTATTAATAGTCATTATTAATTATTGATAATTATAAATTCCAATTATAGTGTATCTGCAGTAAAACTATTCATCCCTTTCCAGCAAGTATCTATTCCCATAGCATCTAAATTACAGATCAATCAAATTACACAGAAATAAGCCCCTTGTTCTCTTCAAGAATGTGTCTAAGTGGCTTTAAAATTGTTGGGTAAATGGATGAAGCCTTTGGTTTGACTGCAATATCCATTTTTATACAGTCTCTGTAATTCCTGTTGGAATTTTTTCCAACTCTAAGCATACAGGACTTGATTCTGCTGTTAAGACAATGTGCTTGTAATAATCTAAAGTGCTGCTTTAAAATAAAAGTGTGGAAAAGTCCAATTTATTATGCCTTTAGTTTCCCATTAAGGGAAAAAAAAGGCAGTTCAACACAGTATAAAAAGACAGCTCTTAAAGAGTGTGATAGATAAGTGTTTAAAATGAAGTTTGTAGATTTTTTTTAAAAATATTCTACAGGCTGAGTTGTTCACTGAAAATCTCAGAGTTGTAGTAATAAGATGTAACCTTGGATTTTTGAACTCAACTGCTGTTATGCAAGGATAACATGCAATTTGAGCGGGAAAAAAAATCCGCTTTGGGAATGAGGGTCAGACTCTTTTGTAATAAGCCCATAAACTAGATGGTTTTGAGTGAATATAGCTAGATCCCAAGAAAAAATATATATGGAAAAAAAGTCTTCAACAGCAAGTGATTAAGCTAATTTAGATCTATGAGCACTACATAGTGGCATAAAATTTGGACCTGGTAAAACACTGGTTCCACTGAAACTTTTGAATTTTTGCTATTTACCACTCTATCAGGCTCCAGAAAGCCAGAGTCTCTGAACCTCTCAGCTCCCACGCAAATCATGATTTGTACAGTACTCAGAGGTAAATAAAAAGGTGCTGTCCTCTTGCACAGAACTGAATTTTACCCACTCTATATTCAGTCACTGCTCTCAAAGATGTTACCTTCTTGGGGATTTAAACACTAACAACAGACATTTTACTATTTCCAGCTACAAGAAACTTTACAAGTGAGAGATTTTGGGTCATATTTGAGTCTCGCCAAGGGAATCTGAAACATGGCAAAATCTCAGCCCATCATGCAAACGAGGTCCGAGCACGTTTGCTCAGTATCCCATAGTCATTGGCGTCTCTATCAAGGCTGGATAAAATTTCATCTTATTACTTGCATAGGGCCACTGAGGGAGAGAAATGTTCATGTGGGGGTAAGCGATGTGGTGCCAGCAAGCGCTGGATGTGTGAACTTCAACCGGCGGGGAAGGGTCTGTGCTGGAGAGTCAGGTGCTGGATCTCCGTCCCTGCGGGTGAGCGCAAACGCCCACGGCTGCTGACGGCTGAAGCTCCAGGGTACTTTCCCGCATGCTATTAAACACACTGCATTGAACTGCATGGATAGTCCTACTCGGCGTACGTAGAGTGTGTTCACCCATTCCCATTCTGAAGATGTGCGAGTTCCTTGGTGTATGAAACGGAAAGCTACAGTAGGTTATAAAAATGTGATGGATGATTTAGATGGCTGCATTCAGCTGTAAGCAATAAATGCTGAGCTTGGCAGAAACTACCAAAGGCAAAACTGCAAGTGATTTACTAGCAATCTAAAGCACATGAGATTTGTAATGCATGAGGCCCTCAGGCCCATCACTTCTCTTCAGTAATGGGAAACAATATTTTGGTGAAAAATGGCACATTTAATTTCAACCTTGTGCTGTAAAATATGAAGGCAACCTAGTTTTTCCTTCATTTCTCAGGGTGTAGCAATTTGCATTTTATTCAAACTGCAAGTGGATGTTCAAAAATTGGCAATATTAATATCCCTTCAGTGAGTTTTGTTATGAAGAAAAAAAGAAATACTTCAGAATAACTAAAACTAGAGTTTTAAAACTACTGGTCTAAATGATTCAAATCTCATCTTGCATATGATAAACATGTGTAAAATTAACTCTATAGTGAGCCAACACAGCTACCCTATGAAAGAAAACATGAAAATGTCATCTATTTCTACCAAAGTACCAATGCAGTTAAGTAGTTCAAATATGAATTTTAATTTAAGGGAGACACTGTGTGTAAAGGCATGCTGGCATGAAGCTGAATACTGAGACATCAAATATTTGGTGTGACAGAGATAAACACCATCCAGCTGGGGACTTACGCTGAAGTTTTCCTGATACGTCAAATTTTCAGTTCATGAGACAACCTTTAAAACCACTTTGAACAGTAAGCATTTGAGAATGGCGTAGTGGATCCCGCTGTGAATTTGGAAGACTGGACATTTAGGTAGAAAACTTGTTTTTTATTTTTTATCTTGCATGACCTGGAGGCTGGAAAGTAAAATGAACCTGCAGCCTTTCAGCACCACAGTCTGACAAAAATTGACATTTCCACTCAGCAAAGCTAATAAGTTTTTGCCAGTTTTCTGGGGGTTATTTCCAACGTGGTCATGTTGGCTTAATTCCTGATTTACCACCTCCTCTCTGAAAAATGAGTTGATGATAGGCGAGTTCTGCAAGCAACCAGATGGTGACCTGGTGACTGCAAGTACTCCCCTAGCTAGCAAAGATCAGGTATCTGGTTTCTCCCGTGGTATCAATAGCTGAGCAAGAGTTTGCTGATAGTCCAAGATGGAGCTGAATGATTTGTTTTGGTTGACTTTCTGTGTGCTGCCCTAAATATCCCACCTCTTTCGTGTCTCTGCTCTGTGGAATACATTGCCCTTCCCTCTGCTCCCATGGCTCCACAGTGCCAGCTCTGCTCACTGTACATCTCATTGTGTGCACCTTTGCAGAAATGATTATTCCAGTTATAAAATAGCTGTTGTAAATGCCCCAAATTCCAAAGGTAATAAAAATGTCCTGAAATACTTCTTCTGGATAGATAAATGAAGAGATGAAAATTGTATCCATTCATCCATTTGCAAATGAAGATTAAAGCACAGTAGTAGGCAAGCAAAAAATAATGCTTCTAATCTATTTTTTCTTTTAAGTCTCTAGTGGAGTCTTTACCTTACTGAAAACTTGAACCTCTTTAATTTTTTTTATCACAGCTAAACTCTATCTGAGAATGTTTCTAACCAGAAATACAAGTTACTTGATACTATAAATCCTTAGACATGCAACATGAGGCAGGAGGGAGGGAGTTAAATGTATGGACTAGATATTTATACTTTTATCCTGAATCTATTGAAGCCATGGTAATGCAACAATCCTTTCTGTTCTGCTGTTGTAACCCTTCCTAACTTGGTTAACAGAAAGGACTGAGATGAAACAAAAGTAGTAAAAGCACTTTCTGTCAACTGGAAGTGTACATATCCACTTAAAATCAAGTATCTATACAAGGAACCATAACTGGCTAAGAGGCAGTGTTCGTGTCCTACAATGATTTTTTTTTTCCAAAAATTATTCAATTGCAATAAAAATATCAGAATCACAAAAGATTTTAAGACTAAAACCTCAAGATAAGTCTGATGAGTTAAAACTTTTCAATATAGTTTTTTTTTTATTTGATCCTTTTAAAATTTTCTTTCAATTTTTAAGCAAAACATCCATTTATTTTTCCAGCAAAACTTTTACCCTATTAAAAGATTGTGCTGGGCTTTATTATTTAGCATAATTTAGGAGTGGCAAACTGTTTAGATAATTAAAAAAAAAAAAAGAAAAAAGAAAAAAATATTGAATAAGGAGACAACAAAAGGAGAATGAGTGGTTTTGAATGGCCTTACTGCAGGTGAAGGATTTTGATAGTAAAAGCTGCTTTCAAAGAAGCTGATCTTAGTAGTCAGGTTTTTATGGCAATGGGTGAGAATATTTTACAAGACTGCTAGACAGAAGGCCATTGTAGAAATTAGATGAGATGTTGTGGATCTTCAAAGGTTAGGGAATTTAGGAAAGGGCAGACACTAGAAATGCCGTGGAAGAAAATACCAAGATCTAGACACATTCTACGTTCATGGCATGAGAAAGAGCAAAGATCTGTGCACAGTTCCTTTCCTTCTCTCACACACAAGCAACTGCCACCAGTTAAAGGACATATTATTCTTTCTTTTCTCTTGGATGTGTGCAGAAAGCAAGTGGTATTTTCACCCAATTCTTCCACTTCTGACTTCCCCATTTTCAGAAATGTCTAAACATCCAAATCTTTGAAAGTGTTAAGCTATTTCCTTTTGACTTCTTTAATGTAATTTCCCATTTTAGTCTCCCCCTCATCTGTCCTCTGTAAAGTCTTCTTTTTTCATTTTTATGAGCAATGTGTTTACAGCATTTTAATTCAAAGAGATCAGATCCCAGGGTACTAGAGGTCACTGTTCTTCCTAAATCATACTTCAAAGGAAGTCTAGGACTAGCAAAGAATTTGCAATTTATGTTCAATAATTGGAGCAGAACACCTGCTAAGGCAGAATATTAGATCTCATTTAGTGACAAATGAGGAGACAGTGATGTCCCGTGGCTCTTGTAATGTACATTGATTTCAAATCATTATGGAGTCTCCCTTTAGTTGACCATGATTGCATAGTCATCTATGGAAAAGAGTTACTGTGCTCTAAGTCCACATTTGTTTTAAGTAGCATGGTTTTTAATGACGAAAGTTGAAGCTGTGATCATGCAGAACTTACTTTGAATAAAATTCCTTTCCATACTAGTGGATTTCTTTTTTGTTTCTTTCCATGAGTTATACAATATCTGACCACAGTACTTCATTACTGTCATTTCATAGTCTAGAGCCTGCTGAAACACGGCAGTCATATTTTTCTTGCCTCTTTCTCTGGGCTGCTGCCTGTAGTCTTTCTTCCCTCAGAAACTCTTTTACGAAGTTGCTCAGAAACAGTAGGAAAGGACTCAAAAGCTGCAGTGCCCACATAGCAGGGACTAGTGAGTGTGTGCCTGGCGTTCACATGAAATTATGGCGTGCATTAGCAACGGAACCATTTCTGCCAGTGTTTGGTCCCAGGAAGATTGTGGTAGTATCTACCATAGTATGTTATACTATTTCAAACTTCCTGTTACAAAAATATAAAACCAATATCATACCCAGATTGTGGTCATGAAGGAATCAACTATTTTTTTTTTTTAACAGAACAATGACAAAGGTAATAACTTCCAAGCGATGGAGAAGTTTCACATCTATTTTGCCTGAAATCCTCTTTTCATAGGGTACTTATCACCTTCTGATCTGAATTTTATTAATGTCAGTAGCCCTCAAGCCTAATGTTGTCTGTTTTCAGGAATGGTGTCTTAGAATAGTATTTGAATAGACTCAAACCCTTCAGGATGTGATGGAAAGATAGAGGAGGATTAAATGGCTTTTTATAATGTTTTTGTCAGTCATTTGGAATGATTCACACTTTAATAAAGGACACATTAGATACAGACATACTAATAACCTGAAGATGTAGCCTTTAGTCACTGAAAGCCAGAACTGTACAAATTAAAAATTTCAGAGTAACTTGTATGTGAGCAGACTGTGTCTTTCTCTCTTGACCTACAATTTCCACTTGAAACAAAGGTGTAGTTTATAAGCACAGCTGAGCCTAATAATTTTAAGTTCCTGTCTTTGAGATCTTTGAAATAGAAATCTTACTGTCTTACAGGATGTATGTTTTTGTTGTTAATTATTCTCTGGTCAAGAAAATATAAAATTATTAGGCTATAGATTTGGAGAGACTTTGTGATTAGCAAGGACAGTCTTCTGTTCTTCTGAAAATCTATATTAAATAAGCTAATGCTTAGAACATAAAACTTTACATTTCTCTGTATTTTCTTGACATGCACTACTTCAATCTATTTAAATATACTTAATGAAAGGACAGTGTAGTCAACCCTATATATATATATATATGCATATTCTCATGGTGTTGGAAATAGCCTGTAATTATTTTTTTCCAAGTATAATTTTCTATTGGATTAACTTTTATTGTCTCAATGTATAAAGTTCATTTATTCTTTATTAGGCAATGATAATGGTCATGAGTGAGACTGAGACCACTCCTGGAAAGTTTTAGAAACAAATGAAAGAATTTTTCCAGTGGTTAAGAACAATTTAAATTTAAAAGCCTCATGTGGTTTTAATCACAGAGAATTTCTACTGGGAAAATTCAATACTGTGAGATACTTTTCCAACAAAACAAAACTTTATTCAACCTAATGAATCTGAATAATTCAGAAGGAGTAGCCAGGTACTCAAATTTAAGCAAACACGTACTTGTGTGTACATCTTTAATCTGTTTCTATAACTTACCTCTAACCTTTTGATGAATGAGTTTTACATCTGTAATAATCACAGAATAATTTTGGTCAGAAGAGACACTCAGGATCATTGAGTCCAACTCTAGCACTAAACCATGTCCCTAAGAACCTTGTCTAAATGCCTTTTAAACACCTCCAGGGATGGTGACTCCACCATGGACTGTTACAAGCAAGGATAAAAATATGAAATGTATTTTTAATAATTCTACAGTGTTATTACAGTGTTTATCACACCAATTCTGAAACATGTGAATGGAAATTATCTTCTCCCCTTATATAGTTTGATACCAGTTCAATTTAGTCTTAATTATGTACTTTCCTTTAGAAACTGTGGGGTTTGCCTAATTGATTTCATTTATGTGAGTACTGCAGAGATGGGACAGAGATGTTTTAAGTAAAGCATGTTCTTTACCATGCTGCTGAATCAAAACCTTGATCAGGTATAAAAGGATAATTTGTCTCCAGAGTATTTAGGCCTGATTGGAGTGAAAGGTTGTGTCCTACATCTGTGGTTCATTATGGCTGTTTGCCAGTTTCACCAGATCACTGTGTTATCCTCATAGAACCTCAGAATTGGGAAAAATCAGCAGCACATCTGGTTTAGTAAATTATCTCTTTGTTTATGTCATTATGTGAGAGTTTGATATGTTCTTATCCACAGGTAGACTGATAACTTCTTGGTAGCCATATTTTGCAGTACGGACTTTTCTGAAGAATCACAGGGCAGAAATCCTAATATTGCCCTGCAAATGCCTGGGACAATTCTTCAATCCAGCTTCTGTAACATGAATCCAAAGTATTCTGAATATTAAAAGCTAACAACCAACAAACAAAACAAACAAACAAAAATAAAAACTAAGCAAAACCTTATTAAAAATATAATTCTAACTAGCTCATGTTGTGTGGGTACAGAGGGCATAAATAGGTAGACTGACCTACATGGCAAACATTAGACATTCATGCCTTTTAATACCTTGTTTGAGATGGTTAAATCTGAATGACAGAGGTGTATGGAATAGGACAGAAAATATTTTTTTATTTGAAATTCAAGTCAAACTCCAAATACAAACCATTGTCACAATAATTCAGGAAATTTTAACACCTTTTCTCTGTTCTTATGACATTCACAAGTAATTCTCCTGGCTTTATGTTATAACAGAAGTGCTAAAACAAAGGTTAAAATCACCTCGACTTGAGATGTTGAAAGCACTGTAACCTGTATAGAAAATGTTCTGTGATGGCATACTTTGTTCCAGGCCTAAGGACTCATAGTCCATTTCAATTTTTATACACCACCAAAACCTTTTTTCTTGTGTTTTGTTTGTTTGGTTTGGTTTGGTTGGTTGGTTGGGTGTTTTGTGTCATCTTTGGTTGATTGTTTTTGTCATAGATAGTAACAGAAAATCTTATTTTGGCTAAAATACTGTAAAATTTGTTTTTCTGGAGATATGATGCCCAGACAACATCAGGACCTACAGAAAATCACTTTCCATACTGTCTTTCCAAGTCCTTTGGTTCAGTGTGCTTTTAGCTACTGAACAGTCAAGTAAAATCCATGAAGGTTCCTCCATGATTTCTTAGTCTCTGTGTAATTAAATGTTGGCATGCTGCTCTTCATCCCAGCAGGATGACAGTGACCATACAAATATGCAATCTGTTATACATCACTCACATGACGTATTTTAAAGGAAAATTGAAGTCACAGAAGATAGTTTAGCCAAGACGATCCTTACTCTTTTGATTTCTCAATGACTGTCAGATTAGAGTCTTTCCAGTAAGTGTGTTCTGAACAAGACAAAGTTATATGCCACTTCCATCCTCTCACACCTGGGGACATGAAGGCTGGCAGAAAAAAACCTACATAGTTTTTAAGTGAAGTTCTGCATGTTTTCTGCATGTTTCTGTACAAGTCTAAGGTACCGGAAGACATACAGACTGTTATATTTGGTCATGTTTACATATCTCACCTCTTGACAGAACTCAATAACTCTCACTTCACTCATACTTGCAAATAACACTTGCCTGAAAGGCTGGATATGGTAAAAGAACAATTCAAATAAAGGGGCTTACTGTATTAAAGAAGTCTGTTCTCACAATAATGAGCACAGTTCTACCCTCATGATTTGAATCCGTGAAGGGTAAATATTTGGACAAGAAATAAGACTGCAATTTTTAGGGTTGAAATTAAATAATCTCTTCAAGAATATTTGGTGCAACAACGACACCATGCAGTATTTCATTTTGGAGTAGCCATCTCTTTCATCACAAAATAATAAGTTACATTTCCCTTCCAGTTTTTTAATCCCTTTTGAAAAATCTTTCCTTCATCAGAGTAAAAATAAAATAAATTAGAATAACAAATATTGACAAAGTTTCTTTGAAAATGTCAAAAGAACTCTATTGATATTTTCTACCTTTCTCTAGTCTGTCAGCCAAAGCCCATCTGAGTTCACAAATAATTTTGCATCTTTCTTCCTTTGTTTTCTAAAATTAGATATTTATGGGGAAAAAAAAAAAGACAAAAAAACCCCCAAACCAAAACCACATTGCCTTGGCCAAGGCAAAAGGAATTGTATAAAAGCTTTATGTAGATCTGAGGAAGGAGGCATAGTCATGGTCTATATGGTCTTTTACTGGGAATTTTGTTCTTTGCAGTTTCCTGAGTAACTGGAACTGTCACAATTCTGAATGAGAGCTAAGGCTTAGCGTCTGGACAGACCTTGCCTGTCCCTGTTTGTGAACGAGCCTGTAGTCTTACCTTATATGAATAGTAGGTATTTCTTGCTTCTACCAATTCCAGTCTTTCCCATGTATAAAGAAGTTCCACTCTCTACCAAGAGAATTACAATTTTTTTCATATTTTTATCATCATCCTTGACTAGTTTCAGGCAATTTATATACATGAACCTTTTAATTCACTTAAGATGCCTTTCTTAGGAGGATAAGAATTAGTTAGGAAGCATTACTAAATAGGTCAATTCCCATTATGTTATGGTCTCTGGATAGTCCTCCTTTTTATGCATAAAAACCCAAAGGATTTTCTTACCGCGTCTTTAACGTGTAGAAACCTTATGTTCTCTGTGAATTCAGAAGAAGAGGAAGAAAGAATTAATATTTAAACTGAATTATTACCCCTACCCATATTTCAAGAAGATATAGCTTGAATCCAGGCAAACCACAGAGATTACTGGCAAAGGAACGATTATCACAACTGTGCTATCAGGCAGCTGGGAAGCAATTGAGAATAAGTATTTACTTCATGAGGGCAAATATTCCCTCCAATATTGTCCCGAAGGGAATATATTTCAATCTACCAATAAAGGGCATACATTCCAGAGAATTTTAAAGCATTATAGTGAATAAAAACTAAATATCAAGTATTTAATCCAAAAGCATTTATCTTGGCTTTTGTCCAAATCTCTCATCGCATAATTATGCAACTTTCTTGCTGGTCTTTTGGCTAAGCTCCAGTAAAACATCAGTTTAATATCTACTAAGTAGGTTAGAAGAACGAAAACTATATCCTGCAGTAAGGATGTGGACTCAGTAGTCTGAAAGGTCTCTGCTGCAGCCACTGTGTTTCCATGACTACCTTTTGTATTAACAGTAAGTGTTCATCCCCTAACACCAGAAATAAAATCATTTCTTGCAAGGTATGGGTTGATTTTGTTTTTCTTTCCTCACAATTAGTCACTTTCTCCAGCTGACTAAGATTTAAACTTTTTAACCTTTAACCTCAGCTCTCAAAGGAGCTACTGTGATTTTCTTCTTCTCAGTTCACTACACTCTTTTTTTGTGTGGACATCATAAACACATTTGGGGTTGGAAGAGAAGCAGCATTCGACAGGGCTCTCCTTGATAACGTGAGCCAGAAATACAAGAAGCACATCAGTAACTGTTGTGAGCAGTGAAAATTGTTCAGTGACCCATGCATGAAAAATTGACTAAACCCCTTATTTTTAGTCCACATAAACACCCAAATTCCATTCACCTGCTGTTCACCTGTAATAAAACCATCCAAGATGATATACTTTTGCATGGAAGGAATAATATGGAGTGTCCTCATATATTTATCTCACAGAAATAGGAACCTTAAATGGTTTTATATTTCATTACATTACTACAGCTGTTGAGCTGGGCAGTGGTAATGATGAGGGTTATTTTGCCAGCCATCAACAGATGGCATATTACTGTGCAAAATGCTGCAGTGCTGTGAAGACAGTGGGTGAAATCCCAGACTAGAACAGGAGTTTTGCTGTCAGTCTGGGCAGTACTTCAGCAATTGGTTTCTCATCATGCTAGCAATCATAAAAGTGTATTAATTATGTTCTGCTGGGCAGAAAACGTAAAGCCAGCCATTTGCATCAGAAAAGTTGTTGTGCTATTTAGCAGCACTGCAGACTACCTTAGATGGTCAATATGAAGGCAGTATAGGAAAGCAAAATTCTATCCATAAACGCAGAGATGAAACAAACCCTTTTGTGAAAGGAAACAGGTCAAAGTTTATTTCACTTGAAGTTCCAAGTTTTCCCACTGGATTGCAGAAACAGTGAAAAGGAAATCAATATATGGGGCACACATAGAAGTGAGAACGATTGCAATTAGGGCTGGGCAGGACAAGTGTTTTGTTCTAACTTTGTGATGAATGTTGCAGTTTCTTCACACCTGCATCTTCTAGCAAACATCATCTCTAACCATTAAAAACTCATCAGACTATAATGCTAGGGTCCAAATTCATCCCTATTATAATACCTCTCACAACAGTAATTATGATTTAGAGTGTATTTTGAAAGACTTACACACATATTGACTGAAAAATCATGGAATCTGTTGAAGTAATAGTACCTTGACCATTAAATAGCACATGGTCAGCCATGCAAGAACAGAAAACTATTTCTAGATCATATGCAGTTAAATTTCATCTTTATTGTAGGTTAATGAGTATCTATATAAGATTAACAAAGCAGATACCAGCAAACATTTTTCTTCAACTTATAATTCCTTCTCTAATACAACAATTTCAATTACAAAATGTTTCCCTGATTTTTATCTTTACTACTTTGTCTTTTTCAGTTTTACTTACACCTTTCTTTCTAGAACAAATGCATCCAGAAAGCTCTGTATTTGCCACAAGTCAATAGTGAAAAGCAAAGGAAGTAAAAAGATACCTAGGATGTTATAACAGACATTGCAAAGATATTCCTACTAGAAGTAGGAAGATTTCTGGAAAAGGAATGAAGTTTTAGGTGTGTAATAAGCATGAGAGAAATTATTCTCTTCCTCCATGAAGCTTATGGTCCAACACCCCCAGCCTATAAACAGTTATGTAAATGCTTAATTTGAACCATATGAGTCATCTTGTAGCTTACAGTGTGTTAAGCAGTTTCCTCATTGCAGAAGTGTAGCTTAGACTGGAGTGATAACAGGGTGCTTTTTGCAAAGGTTTCATGAGCAATTTCTTTATAGCCCTTGCCAGTATCTAGCCATTCAAGCTTTATTTATTTTTTCCTAATAAACGGAAAGTAATATTGCCCTACAGATTATACTGAATTAAACTTGACACCCTTTATATAAATGCATTAATAAATCTTCCCCTTTCTTCACACTTGTTTATGTAGCCTGCCAAAACAAGTAACCTCTTTGAGGAACAGATGAAGAAATAGTGAATGAAGAAATGAACAGTCACAAGTGTAGCTAGCGATACTTGTTATCACAGCAACATTTACTGGCCTCCACCAGAGGAAGGATCCATTGTAATTTTAATCTGGTTTGTACAGTGGAAACAGTAATGAGAGATCTACAATACACAACACATCCTGCACTTATATCACCAATGTGGTGCAGAATGAGCAACCTCTAGTATAGAAGCAGTACAGACGATCCAATACAGCATTTTAGAACTATATTGCTTTCAGGACTTCAGCTATTATATCTGCATATTGTTTTACCATGTAATGTACCCAGGCCTACTCATTCATTCAGCTGATGCTGGGGAGTCTTGATTGTGAAATCTCATTGACTTGCTGCCTTTGCAGTTTAATTAAACAAAATAGAGGATTGGAGGACAAATTTCTCTGAGCATGATGGCAGATAAATGAGAATAGAAAGTGTCAGTAAGTATGCCAAAGTCATACAGAGCACAGGTAGGAGAGCTAGAACTGCAATTGAATGTCAAGGTCAGAAATTTTTGGCAAAAGACGGTCTCAGTCAGAACAAATGGGCTTCGCAGCATTTTGGCAAATTGACCATCTTAGATTTATGGTAAGTCAGTGAAGATTCCCAGGCTTACAGTTCCCTAGTCTTGAATACTGACAGTCATGTGAGGCCTTTCATACCCGATCAGTAAAGCTGAAAGTCTGAGTTCCCTGTGGGCTTCATTTATAAAAGCCTTACTGTGCAACATGACTGGTGTGCCAGGGATCTTGCTGCATCTCTGGTCTTGAGATGGTCAACAGGGAGGCAGTCTAGAAGCTGCAGCTTCAAGAAGCTTGAGTTGGATTTCCAAGGTCCACACTTCCAGGCAGAAAGACATCTGAGAGTTTCCAAGATCATTGATGTGAAGCTTGCTAGCAGTAAAGCCTTAGAATCCCCAGCCCCAAATAAGTCACTCTCCTTAGCAGAGAGTTTTAAGTCTCTGAGAACATAGGTGGGCCAAGGTCCAACAGGGTTTCCAAGCTTCCTCCTGCAGCACTTGAATTCAGAGCCTGCAAGTCCTGGGAGACATACCAGAATATTGGCTCAACAGGCCAGCCTTGCTCTTCAGACTATCCTGGGCTGGCAGCTCTGAGGTGCTGATCTATTCAAATTAAACAAACTAACAGACAGGAAAAAAAAAAATCCAAGAAAACAGAATGGAAACCACTGTCTGAACTATGGAAACTTAATTCTATTGAACCCAGTGTGTCCAGTCTAACAATCATTCATTTATGGTCAGTTCATAAATAAAACTGGAAAAATTCCATGGGACATATGTTTTTATTCCTGTCTAACCGTTCTAGCAATTTGCCTTGATAATTTCAAGTAATCCGTTGGAGCTTTTCATGTTCCCACTTAGTGAGAGGGTGGGTTAGTAAGTCTACATTCTTTGTCTTTCTTAGTAAAAATCTGGGGGTTTGCAGCTCTTTACACAAACAACAGCTCATCTTCAATATCTCCTATGTCACCAAGATAAGTTTTTTATTCATAAAAGTGACATTTGAGTAACTAATAGCTTTTTAATAGAAATATCTTAAAAACGAACATAAAAAGCAGGGTTTTTTTCTTCAAAGTCTTCATTTATGCAGAAAATGTCATGTCAACCTTTTTCTCCTGCCTTTTCGACAAATGCTCTTTTCAAACTTGCATTTCAGTTTGATTCTAATGTGTAACATGTGCTAATCATGTTAGGAATGATTAATTTTATTCAGGATGGCAAACTGCTACTCTTAGCTAGTTCTTATTTTTAATGCCATCCTTAAACTTACAACAGAAGAATCTTTCTGTTGGATGAAGGAAAGTAGCTGATGTCAGCCACTTCTCCCACAACTCTTTTGCAGTGTTTTCCTTTCTTTATTAATTTATTTTTCCTCATCGCTCCTCAGGCAAAGTAATTTCATAATATTTGTTGATTTTTTCTGTTAAGAGCCTAACCGTTTCCAGCCTTCCAGGCATAAGATGGGTCTCCATGTTAACACGTTCACACTGCGTCTCGTCTGATCTGGGTGCCAGAGGTCTAGTCTTGGAGTTGTCTACAGGCAGGGAGTTGCTGGCAATTGCAGGAGATCCCTCAGGATGCAAAGGAAGGGATGGCATGGTAAAGGCTGACTGTGGAAACATGGGGCAACAGGAGTGTTGTGGGCTTTTGTTTAGTGGAGAAAAAGCAATATCCTCTTCTTTCAGCTCAGCCTTTTTTCTGGAAGCTGCGTTTTGGCTACTGTAGTGTCACTGGGCCTGGGCAGGTGCCAGCAGCCCATCTCTAAGAGGATATCTTCTCATTACCATCGTCCAGCTTCCCATGTACACACCCTTGAAGAGGGTCCTAATCTCAACAGCAATGATCTTTTTCTGCTTCCCAGCTACTCCTTCCACACAATACTGACCTAAACAATAAAAATTGAAATAGCTTTTACAAGAATCCCTCATTATAGTATGAGATACCATTCAGCAGGACATTTAAAAATTACTACTGTTCCCATTGAGTTAGCTTTTCTCTCACACTCATCAACACACCTATTAGTTTTAGAGACTGACTCAGAGGAAATATTAGAAAAGTTACAGGACCATCCACCCCATATCATACTATTAACTGCCTTGGAAGTCAAGGAGATGCTGCCTGCCATCACAGTCTTGAAAAAATCCTCGCTTCATCTTCAAGTGACCACCTAGAGTAGAAACAACTTTGCCTTTTTCCCTCTGCCTTTTATTATTTTCCCCTGGTTTTTTTCATGCCTCTTAAATTATCTCATTATTTAACACTTGTACTTTACCATGTCACACTACAAAGTGTTTTAGGAGAATACCTTATGTAAAATAAAGTTTAATATGCTTGTTATCCCAAATTTAGTACATAAAAAACCTCAAACAAGGAACAAAGAAGCAAACCACCACTCTTTCCAAACTTTAGTCATAAGTATAACCTCACCTTGCTGTTTTTCATCATACCAATAAATTTCCATCTTTTAGTGATCCCAAATTAACATTTAGAAAAATAAAAATTTTTTTTTAAAAAAAAGAAGCAGGATTTTAAGGTGTTTTTCCCACACACACTATTCTCACTTCAGATAATCCATATGACTTCATTTAAGTATGGATTTAAACTCCAATGAGAGTGTACACTATACATTTAGGAAACTGGCTGGATATCTAATCATGCAAAACTTAATGCCTATGGCCATTCATTTTGGACTGTTTTATAAAAAATACTCATTTTCATATGTCAGCTGTTGTAATGCATTTTTAAAAGGATGCCATTTAGATGCTGAGGGACTGAAAGTAGATACTGCACTAAACACATTCTAAAATGCGTAATTGTTTTATTACTTACAAGTGTTACTTACACACAATAAAAATCAAAGCCTGTAGCTGCAATGGTATCTTTAAAACCTGATGATGGGCTAGGTAGTGCAAGGGTTAACACACCCTCTTCTTTTTCCCCTGACCTGGATTAAAATTATAGCTCCAAGTCACAAATGAAAAGTGATTTTGCAAACTTACCCTGGTGCCCTGTGGACAGGTGTCCACATTAAAAGGCCATCATGCAGGTGAGGATGACTGTCAGCCTCAACTCTGGAGAGTCAGAGGACTGGGTGAGCAGTGGGGCTACTGCTCAGGGTGTCACCGTGCACCTCTGCAGAGAGCTGTGCTGTCAGAGACGCCAACTTGCCACCACCCTCCTTGCACAGTTTGTATAATAAATATTGCATAATGAATATTTGTTTCTGTTCCTGTAACCAGCAGCCGTCATGCCTTATATTTCTATTGTCACTCAAACTCTGCTTTTAGTCCTTTCTATGAGATCTGCAAGAACTTTTAAAAAACACAAACAACATTGTAGACAACATTCTGTATTCTTGGGGTTTGAATGGAGCAAGGTGAAATTTTCCTTTACTTTCTTCTGCTTTTAAGAAATGCCACAACTCCCGTGCCTCTCAGAGCACTTAGAAAATTAGAACAAAAATTACAGTATTACTGGGCGTGCAGCAGGAGGACAGTAAGTTGTGTAAATTATTCAGGAAATTCACAATTATGCTGGTAATGAGGATTGATAGCCTGCTTGCTGACCTCCAGTTTTGGCTTCAGATACAAGATCCTTAAATCTCTCAGGAGTTTTGCTGGCAGGACCCTGTACAGTGCAACTATGGAAATTACAACTAAAGGGGGACGAAGACAGACTAGAGAAATGAGGCCCCTGTGGCTGCTGCAAGAAGATAAATAATTTAAGCCTTGCTGTTGTCCAGACTTTCCAGTACTCAAGAACATCTCCTTTTGACAAATACGTGCAAGAAACCAAAATAATTTAATGATTAATTGTTCTTGAGAAGGAAGTTGATTTGGAAGACTCACATCTTATGATGCCCAGGACTACAGCTATTTCAAACACAGACGAGAATGTCAGGCCCTGCGTCTTCCTCTTGTACCTACAGCCCAGCAAGGCCATTTTCCTGTTAAAGAGTGACAGCCAAGTTAAAGCCAGCCCTTGAGCAGGTGTTATTTAGGAGTACAAGAACCATGCTCCCATTCTTGGCCATGTGGTGCAGGAACAGCTACTATCTGTGGAGAGGGATGGAGATCACAGCTCTTCAGCCATCCCAAAACCAGAGTGAGAGAAGGCACGTTTCTGGGTCTGGGAGCAGGGGGCAGGCCCTGCTGTGGAGCAGAAGCTCCCATGCAGAGCAAGGAGCGGAGGGAGGAGGTGCTCTGTGGTCCAGGAGCATGTGACGGGAATCCTGCTTTCAGACAGACCCATCTCTTTTTTCCTGTGGGAATTCTGCTTATAATACAGATCCTCTACTCCACTCATATGCCTAGAGGTCAGAAAGCAGGGTACAGCATCAAGAATTCAAGCCTGACCCCATTTCTCTACTTTTTTTTTTTTTTTTTCCTTTAAACTCAGGTAGCACATATGCAGAGCTAGCTGGATTTTTTTTATTCCATTGGTGGCATTTGTGTAGCTGCCCTCACTAGGCATTGTCTGTCAATATGCAATTATATAGAGGTATATGGCAAAAAAGCCTGTCTGCCTTTCATGTGGAAAGGAAGCTGATCAATAGCAGTAGATCCCAGCACGTGTATGGTCCAAGAGTATGGCATATTTGTCATGGACAAGAAAACAAGTGTCTTCATTTGCATCTTTGTGAATGAAAGGGGTTTATTTTCATGGATTTTGTTTCAGGGGTTTCTTTGGAGAGCAGGGGACTAACTTACACATGCAAGAGAAATAGAAAGAGTACATGGTGTAATGACTACAGCAAAAAAATGGAAAACCCCGTGCTGTTAGGAATAGCACAAGTTCACATTTTTGTGCAGTAGAAATATTTGATATGTTAGGACTTCAAAATTATATAAACAAATATTAGTTAATGTGATAATTAAATGGCAAACATCAGCTATTTCTGAAGAAGAATTAGTATTTTCTCTGTCCGTTGCAAGATCTTCATGACATAAGGTAGGCACACTACGATTTAAAGCAGAAGCACATCTGTACTACACATATATAATTCTTTTTTACTCATTTGTTTAAATAAAAAAACCCAGTATGAATAAGCATGAAATACATTCCTACTCTCATAGGCTTTATTACAGTAAAAGCAAACGGTGTTGACTTTGCTTAACCGTTTTATTAGTAATGAACAGGTTCAGTTCATCAGGGCTCCAGCTTTCTGTTGTGCTTAATGGCTTTCCTGGTGAAAATTTAAACAGAGAAGAGGTTTCACATAATTTTGAACTGAATTTAAATGTTTTAATTTACATAATAGATGTGGTTTATTTCAATTGTATTTATCCTGTTGTACCACATTGCTTTATGGGAATGGAAGTTTTCCCCATCCACATGCTTGCCAAACCAGCTTGGGCCTTTTCCAAATGACATTTTCCATCATATGGTGTGATCTGACAGAACTGGATAGTTCATGGAAATCTTACAATAGCTAATGTTTCTTGTGTGTGCGGAAGAGGAAATACTACCAGAAGATGATATAGTGTTTAATTATTTATTGTATGTTATTTGGAGTCTCAATTTCCTTAATACCCATCTAGCAGGTGTAGGGGACTCTGTGCCTGAAATCTTCCATATGCAGCCCATCTTTACAGTATTTTTCAGAATGCTTCTTTGCCCAAATAATTCCCTGCAACCTGGTCAATCCGTGGTAGGCTTGCTCATGAAGAAAGAGCAAAGGGAATAAAAGAGCAGTCAGGCTGAACAATGGAAAATAAACCCACAAATTATTATTTAACGTATATGTGTGTCTCCAAAGCTGAGAATTTCCTATGTGTAGTCAAATTATCTAATGACTACACAAACACTACATTCCTTTTTTCCATAGCAGTCAAAGAGCAGGTATTATGAGACCTTATAGTAAAACAGTTTCTAATGCTGTTAATTAAGTGCTATGTCAGAAGAAATCTACTGGCTGAACAGTTAGGGGCTGAAACAACTGCAAGAGGGTGAAGAGTTGAGCATTCATTTGTAAACTGGATTACCGAATCTGTTCCTTAAAATTATTGCTATTTTCATTTAGATGTGATCTGACACAGTAACTTGTTTGCTGCAGCTCCCCAGAGTCAACCTCTTTTGGAAAAAAGTGTGTTATTTATCATTACCTACAATCCAGGACACAGTCTGCATTCCCCTTGTACGGAAAGTGTTGTGCAGTGCACCTGGGAGGGAGGGTGTGAGAAGTACTGGGGCTGCAGCTGGTTGCTGTGATTTATATGCAGGGTTTTTTGACATGGACTAGCACCCACAAGAGAGCAAAGCAAACCCACTACATTCTGTTCAGAATAAACAACAAAACAGGATTCGTAACAAAACCTACATGGCAAGAGATTTGAATGTTTTTGTCTGGTGGGCAAACACTATTCAGGTTAAGAAAAAAAAAAAAGTAAAGCGAAACAGGAGTTGAACTGTTGAAAATGTGCTATATTAGAAAATTATTGCCATTGTAGTCGTGGGTGGACTGGATTTATCATTACATTCGAGGAGGACCTTACCAAAACAAGTCTAGCGAGAGCTGCATTCTAACTGAGAAGAGCTGCATAAGTCCCACTTTCAGTCTCCTGCTGATTTGCCACTGGGTTTTGTATGGCAAGGAGGAAAATTTTGTGAGAGCTGTAATGGCTTGAAACTGGCTTCCTTAAATACCAGAGAAATTATTCCAGCTTTATAGTTTCTTGAGACCCAGAGTCATCTACAGAACCCCAGGAGGTTACAGTTCTTATAGTATTTCTTATCAATAAATATTCTTTGCCAGAGAGACATACTTTGGTCTTTATTTTGGCTATTCTAACCTCTCTCAAATGTGAAAAGATAAACAAGAAACCCCTCCTTCTTTTCTAGAACTTTCCCAGTACCTGACCCAGAGCAGGATTCGACAGAGCTAAAGCTGCAAAAGGCCATTGTGGTGGTCAGAGATTGCAGAGGGGCAGGGGCACCCCTGGGTGCATGACAGAGACAGACCTTAAGGATCATGGTCTCCCCTACGGGACTCCTCATGGGAACCCTTGTGGGACCTCTTTATGCAAAGGAAACTTCAGGCTTCTAGCCGAGCTTGTTTTCTTACTGCGTAGTATCATTAAAATCCAAAAGCCACAGCACCGTATTCAAAGGCAGCATGGTGGAAAAATAATCAAGAAACAAAACACTGAATAGTAAGCTATGCACGATGTGGAAAGATTTAAAACTCCCAGGTCATAAGCCTGTAAGAGCTGAAAAGCATGTGAAGTTTGACATTTAGAGACATCTCGTGGGTTTTTTTTTTTTCCCATTGGTGATATTTTGTTACCTAGGTTATTTTCTTGTGACTTATATCAAAAAACAGCTAAGCATTTAAAAGTCAAAATTATTTTTTGGTCTGACACAGAAAGCACAAGAAAAGTATGTTGGAGAAATGCATTAATCTAGGAAAAAAAAAAAAAAGATAAAATTTCCAGAGTAAAAGTCAAATTTGTAAAACAATTGCAGTGATTTTTCCTTTTCTTTAGCAACTCTTGCTTTGTGCTTGTGATAGCTGTTGTCTCCCACTCCAGCCTCTACTTCTGAAGAGGAAGGAATGAAAAATACTTACTGAACAACTAATTTATCAGCCTGACATTACCATCTATCAAGAAGAGAGGCCTGCTGTTAGGAAAATCAAGATTATTGGTTCAGGGGTTTTGTCACCTCTTGTGAAATGAAGGTTAGTTTAACAATGTATGTACCTGGGACGTGTTCTGGGCATTTCGAGCCCAAAGTCCCATACATGTTACTTCTCTTTCTGCAGTCTGCTATGGTGGTGTCTGTCTTCTTTGACTCTCTGACAGTCCTGATGCTAAAGAGTCCATCCAAAGCAGAAATGATGTGGGGTTTTTTTCCTTCACAAGCTATGAAGCAGTTCACCAAATTTTTTAATATTCTTGGTTAATCTTAGACCTTACCATGTATGTTTCTGTGTAGCAACTTATTGAGTGTTGCAGCCTCAAATATCTCAGGGCTGATGGCAGGGAATGTGTCAGCAGCAACATACAGACACCTCCAGTGAGTGTCCTGCTGTTGAACTGTAATTCAGCAGTTGGAAGCCTTATGGGGTAAAGGCCTTTTTGTATGGCAGTGGATGACTGTTAAGTAGTCAAATAGGTTTAGCTCTGTAGTGAATGTGGGCTAGTTTCTAAGTTTAAAAAAAACCCAAACAACTAACCAAACAAAAAACCCACAACAAGCAAAAAGCAAACAAACAAACAAAAACACAAAGTGAAACCTAATGAACAATAATTAGGCTTTTTTTCCAATTAAAAAAAAATCAGAAATTCAAAAAAGTGATTTTTAACTTCTCCAATAAATAGTGATAGCTACAAATTCAGACAAGGTTCAAAAGCTACAATCTGTCTTTGATCTTATTGCAAACCTTCAGCCGGTGTTTGGGTTTTTTTGGGTTTTTTTTAAGGAATGGTTGTGCGTACTCTGAATTTACACATCTATGGCCTGAAGAGCTTATTAAATATTTAATTCAGAGTCCCATGCAACCACCCTTCTGCTCTGCAGCATAGCAAAATACAGACAAGTCTATTAAGGAAGAGATATAGCTGTGTAATCGCATTCAGCCTCTTTGTATGATACTTGCATGGTAATATTTAGTGGAACGATAATACCCAGCCCTTTCAAACCTGCATCCACTGAATCCAAAGTAGAGAGAATTTGCACATTGTGTCTTCATAATTATATGGATGCAAGACCTTATGCCTCGCCAAAGACTGCAGAACACACCGCTCAGTGACAAGACTAGAATTTAGCAGTTCCCATCTTGCAGTTATGTTTCAGAAATCAGCATTATTTATTCGTTTGTTTAATTTGGCCTAACCTGCTGTATGAAATGTACAGCAAGACAGTTGTGATCGGGTAAGTATGTCTCTCTGGTAAGAGAGAACAAGATATTAAGATGTGAAAACACATGCGTAAACTGGAGGGCAGCATAGCAGTGGGTCAGGCTTTGTACAGGCAAGGAAGGAAATGAGGAATCTCTGAAGTTCGTCTTACTCCAAGGGAAGACTTATAGTTCCCTAGAATATGGTCAAGGCTCATGAGTAAAAACTATATGGTACCTTAGTTTTATTTTCTTTTTTTTTTTCTTTTTCCTTAATCATATTCAAAGGAAGGCTTTCAAGAACTGTCTTAGGATGTGAGACTTATCTGAAAACATGAGCAGCTTCTACCCACTTGCCTGCTGGCCTTGGTAGTTGACATTGGCAAAACAAGTGGGTCACTGACTTTGTGAGAAATTGCCACCTATACATCACAACTAGGAATTTAATAGCTTTTACGTCCCTCCTCTTGGAAGACTGATGTTTTGTCAGTACTTTTTCTCTAATACGAATGTAAAGAATAGTATTTAATTCTTGTGCAAGAGATTTTGATTGTGTCTGCCTTGGCCTTTTATAATTACATTTTGAAGTGTTAACATTAAAAATAAATGGCATACATATGTCTGTGCATGAGTTTTATAAATAGTTTACATTGTATAGTGAAAGAAATTCCCATATTTCTGTACACTTAACATTTCCACTCTCTTGGCACTCAGTATTACTAGATGCTGAGTATGACTCTCAGCACTTCATTTCCGTAATATATTTTTGAGGATTCTTCTAAAAAGAGGTTGCGGAAGTTGCCTGATAAATAGCATTGCTTCCAATAAAAATGGTTGTCCTTCACTAAAGAATCTGCTAAATCAAAAGCTAGAATGGGTGCCATCACAGCATATACTAACTTGTCTGACTAATGGCACAAGTGTGATTTAAACTGCCCATACAAGATGACATTTCATTAGCCACAAAACACTCACTATTTGCTAATTACAACTAGCAGGATCATAGAGGGCTGATGTTTTAAATTAGAGTTTATACACTAGGTATTTACTTTTATAAAAAAAATAAAAGCTTTCGAAGTTAGACACTGCCCTCTCCTGGACATAAGGTCCCATAGCAGTAGTTTGCAGAGTGCCCCAAATGCTGCCAATTAAGAGAAAACTGACACAAATCCAGTGAGTTCCTCTGCTGAAGGGATTAGCTGGTTTCAAGGAAGTTCACTTTGTTGTGGTCCCTCCTTGCATTCTGCTCTACTTAAAAGCATACTGTGTAAAAAAAAATGTTTTCAGTTTAGATGGCAAAGAGCTTTTGATTAATTTAGCTTGAACCCAGTTGGCTGGAGTTGACAGCACAACTTTTTCACAGTAAGCAGCAGGACCATGTAGTGCCATATATTCCAAGTTTTACAAAAATCAGCTCAATATAGTATGAGCATATTAATCTTCAGAGTTAAGGGTGATGGAGAAATACGCAGTTGAAGCTTACCTTTTAGGTGTTCTCTGACATGTCTTTAATGCATTATTTCACAGTAAAAAATGAGAATTATAGTGAGAAGTCAAAAGTGTCAGTTTTTTCTTTTTCCTTTCTTGAGAGTGTTTTTTTGGAAGGTGGGGAAAGGAGTGATAAAAACCCCAGCACTATCAGTTTCACTTAATTATTGTCATCTAATGCCTCTGGACTTTTCCAGGGTGCATAAAAAAATAGCAGTTTATCCAGGACTTGAGACAATATTCTCAAGAATTTACAGTGTCTTTTAGCAAAGGGGGCAGAGAGAGATGGATTTCCCTTGCTATAAATTTAAAATGTGCATTTAAATTCCTTCAAAGATAGACTACAAAACTGTAATAATCCAGCATTTACAGGAAAATTTAAATTAATGGCATTAAAAACATCACATATCCATTCATCAAACTTTTACAGTTTTCAATCCAATTCTATAGTTTTTCTCAGCATAGAAATCACAGGGAGAGATTTAGGGTTTAGTGTTAACTGTGAATGATTTCGATTAATTGGCAGACAGGTTGGTTTTTTTACATTAGCTTAAATATGAGGAACCTTTTTTTTATTTACGTGAATTTTAGATGCGTTTTAAAAACATACAGACTCCTTAAAAACAGACTGCCCATGCAGAGCAGCTGCTCTGCATGCCAAACTCTGCATCCTCCAACCACTCACTTCGAAGGTGCACTTATCTGGAAAAATCCAGCCCATCCTACAGCATACACTCACAGGAGGGCAGATCAGGATGTGCTCCCAAAATACTCTGTCAATTCACAATATTGCCCTTGAGTCAGCCTTTGCCCATTACTTACATGTGCCTGCAGCTGTGAGCATCTCTGCTCCACCAAATGAGCTCCACTGTCCGCTGCAAAGAGCCGTGAGCTCTGGCATTACAGAGCTCCTCATTAATGGTCACAGTTGGTCATTAGCTGGTCATCGAATCCTTCTTGATGACCTGCTAATGAACTTCCCACTGGCTTATTGTGAAGATTGGTTAAAGTAGACAGTATAAGTAATTTATAGCTGAACACCCAGCGTGCTAATGGCCTTTGTTCAGTGATTGTAATTGACACAGTACTACGAAAAGGTATCACATCCTTCCCAATTTATTACTCAGGTGTAAATATTTCATGTGGGATGGAAACTTTGGATTTTGTGTTTAAAAATATGCTTACATATTTTTTAGGGAGAAACTTCTTTAAGAATTTAATGAGGATAAAAGCCTTAATCTTACAAACTCTTTTTTTCTGGCATCTTTTGCCCCTAACAAAATACATTTATTTTTTAAAAAACAAACCTATGCATGTTAATATTCACCTGTAAAAGGCTCAGAGGTCTGTACAGTGCATAAATCAGGTCTCAGTGGGTGCCTGTTAGCTTCAGGAACCTGAAGAGCTTTGATGGTTCAGCACTTGTGGTGCCTAATCTCTGTGAATCATGGATAAATTGGCCAGAAGCAACAGTCCCTCCAGCTGTGATCTTGCCAATGCTTACAAGCTAAAAATTTTCAACTGGGTGACTTGGCAGTGAAGCACCAGGAAAAGTGAAAAAAAAAGGTGGCAGTGATGCATTAGGTAGCACTATACCCTCTAAGAATGGCAAATGATTCCTTAGGGCTTATCCAATTATCACAGGACTCTGCTTTTGCTTTAGACATGCAGCTACCTTTCCCTGTTTTGAGCATGTTTAGACTCCACCAATGCTATGGTTACAAGGCATTTTAAAGCCCTGAACATGTGCTAGATTAGGTGACTGTGGCCAAGATATTCATAATCCTTCAAGGTTTTGTAGCTTCACTTTCACGTGTTCATGTATCATAATTATGATGCAAACTCCCCACTTCACCAAGAACCTAGTTTATCTTCCATGCAACTGCTATGAAAAACTTGGTTAGCATCTGTTAAAATGTCCTGGGAACAACCAGGAAGTTTATAATCTTCTATGACAGGTTTTTGTGCACTTGACGCACATTAAGCAGTGTCCCAATGCTCATCACATTCCCCGCAAATGGCTTCAAGATTGCAAAAATCTTTCTTTCCTGTGCTTCCAAGTGGCACTTCTTGATCTGTGCAGAGATTGAGGAGGTGGGTTTCCAGGGAGGTGTCCTGACCATTGCTCTCTGTGGTGTGGAAACAGGAGCTGTGGTTGTCTAGAAGTAGCTTTTTCCCTCCCACTGAAGATCTTCAGCTCACAATTTGGTAACTTTTGTCTAAATGAGATGAAGTTATCAAAATGTCTTATTAGTCAGAGATCTGATTTCATACCTTTTGATTACAAATTAGACCCTCCTCTGCATCCTAGTTTGAAGTTCTGGGATACTCCTATCTCCTTAGCAGGCATTGTTGGAAAGAGCATGGCAGCAACCAAAGGTTCGTGAAATGACTAAAAGCCACTCAGTTCCTAAACAGCTTGTGATAGCAACATAGATGGTATTTGCCTTGGTGTTGCATATTGTGGTTACAAACATCTGATTCTGCACCTTTTATGGTGTGAATGTGAAAGTTCAAGCCAGGTAGAGGAGTCAGACACTTTTACAGAAAAACACAAATCATTTCACACAAATAAGATATTTATTTTAAAATTACCCATCTCCTTGTTATATAGCATCCTGCATTTGTTTCCAAACTAAAGTAGATTAAATATTTAAATATTAATGTCATATGTTTGAGAAGAATCAGGTCCTGACTCAAAGCAGAGTATTGTTAAGGAAATTCATTGAACCTACATAGACTTCTCATAGCATCTCGGTACAGAATGAAGTAGTGTTAACAATGCACATTTTATTATTTTCTTTTTATTATCATTATTATTATTTCCAGGAGCTGTGGTCAGTCAGCTTTAAAATGCTAAGATCAAAAACTGAAAGTGTAAATAAAACATGAGTTTGGTCTCAGCAGTAATATAAACTCCATGAAAATACTCTCCTCAGGGGGGAAAAAAACATTGCTTAAATCACGACACTTCCTTAAATCACTGTGCAATTATCCACTAAAGAAATGCACGCAGCACTTTAGAAGGCTTGGTGCATATTGAGACAAACATCTTTACAGCAATGGATGGGAGATCTTTAACTAGGTGGCTGTCTGCTAGTTTTATCCTGTCTTGCCAACACACAAAACATGTACAAAGTACCATTCTGACCCGTGTATGTGCTCTAGCCGAAACTCCAAAGCCAAGTGATATTAACACAATGTAAGACTGAATAATCAAATTAAACCGAAGTGAAGGCATATTACATTTTTAATTTTCACCATAAGGTTTAAATAAGCAACACTGCACATACATAGAATTTCTCCTCTTTGCTGCATATACGTGGTGGTTATTCCCATTCGTAAGACAAGACATTTCCCACAATGTACAGAATGAGTTCATATGTGTTCTTTTTTCAATTTCAGTGTTTAATACTTTCCTGCAAATATAATTTAACAATGAGCATACATCTTTCTACTGACTGTCCCTTGGAAATAGTATCCTACAGGAATCTACAGGCCTCTTTGCAGAAAGTGTTACAAAGCCGAACACAGATGCGATTGCATGTCTGTTTTACCTAACCTTTATCTGTTTTCAGAGAAAATATGGAAATCTTTGGTTAAGTTAGCTCTTTTTGAAAACACAGTCTTTCGCTTCCTTACCAAACATAGAAAACTTGATGGAAAAGTACAAAACTGAATCCTGTTCTTATGTAACATTTAATTTTATTTTTATTGTATTCAATTTCAGAAAGTATATCGAACACCAGTCACAAGACAAGTAGATACTATTGGACGTTTTCAACAGCAGCTGGAAATTGAGGGTTTCTATGGATTTTCTTTTTTTAAAAATCAACGAAAGCATTTGATTCAAAAATGATTTTTGTTTTCTGAATTTTGAAATAATGTAATTTCTTATATTCTTTGTAACAGGCAGTTCTGCTAATCTAACCTGCCGAGCTTTCTTTGGATATAGTGGAGATGTCAGTCCTTTAATCTACTGGATGAAAGGCGAGAAGTTTATTGAAGATTTGGATGATAGTCGAGTCTGGGAAAGTGACATCAGGTACAAGAAAAAGCATTTTGTTTTTTTCCATCAATATCTTTTTGTTGATAGCTAATGTAATAGTTGTTATCATAGATTGACTCAGGAACATTTTGGGTCTGATCTGTGTTTTTGCAACATCCATTCTTTACCTTTTCAACTCCACCAGTAGAGAACAGAAAAATGCACACCTCGGCAAGAACTGATGTTAGAGAGCTGTGAAAGTAGAATAGCTGCCCAACAAGTACCATAGTGTAACCAACTGGAATTTGCATAGTGACTTTTTCAAACTATGGCAGTCTACAAGAAGAAGCATTAAGACAGTTTTTAAAATGAAATAAAGAAAAAACATCAAGAAAAACAGTTCAAAAGAAGTCTTTTAAACCATGGAGTCTTAAACAAATGCTGAAGTCTGGCTTCTCTTTAGGAATGTTTTGATTTCTCTTCTTCAAGGAAAAACCTGAGTTTCCTGAGATGTTATCTAGCCTGTGAGAGCCAAGCCTCCTGTTATGTGGGCTGCTTATATCTGCTGAAATGCTTGTTTTAGAGAGGATCTAGCAATTCGTGCCATGTACTTTTACTGCTCCTAAAAGTGCTACCTCATTTGGAAATTAAGAAAAAAGTGGTTTTGTATTGAGAATTACATGCTTGACATAGCATGCTAACTCCTATCCAATATGAAATATCTACTTGTATCTAAAGAGATTCCTTTTTCATTTATAATACTGTATATGTGCATATCACTCTGCCTATATATCACGGATAAACCTGGAAATGAAGGCAAATCTAAATGTGCATTACAAAGGATGCTAAATAATCACAGATATTCTATCTGCAGTGATTGTCTATAACAGAAAAAAATGAACTTATTTACACTTTGCTTCTTACATGGGAGTTTGCTATCTCATCAAAAGACATGAAGTTACACTTATTTTCAGCTTAACCTTGCACTTCTTCAGTGCAATCAAAGTAAGAGACAATTCCTTTACCAAAATCAAGAAGGCCACACAGACATTCAAGGTGACCTCAATGTCCTCAGATACAGGCAAAATGGAGGCATATTTCATCCCAGTGTATTTCACGTTTATTCTATAAAGCTCAAGACCAAAACACTAAATAGCACATGACAAGCAGATCAGCTCTGTTTTGTATCTAAAGCTTTTCCTAAGCCCTTCAGCCAGAGACTTGGCATTCTGAATGCTGACAAAAGCGGAACAAGACCCTCGTTACATCTTTCTTGTTTTGTGAAGGGAGGAGCAGGAAGGCTGGTTTCTACTTCTTTTGTTGGGTGGGATGTCAGGGAGCAGCCTGGACCAGTTTGTCACTTGCTTTCCTAGGTTTCTAAAACCACTGATGGGCTTGCTAAAAGGTAAAGAAAGCAATTTGAAGACAGCTAGAATCTTATTTGGAAGGTCTTTCATGTATCATCTGTATGAACAAGCAGCATCTGGTATGCGAGTTCTTCCTACTGATTTGTAATTCATAGTCAAATTTTATAATAAATCTAAGAAACAATTTTTCAGACCATGGTATGAACACCATGTTTCTGAGTGACATGATGAAGAGCCTCAGAAAGTGCACAAATGGTGTGTTTGAGCCAGACTCCTTGTGTGGCCCTAAATCCCAAAGTAACTGTTTTCACTTTTCTCTGTTTTAACATTTCAAGACTTCATATAAATCCGATCAGAGTCTCCATCAGAGTGTGCAACAATATATTATCAGTGTGCACATCATCCTGCTTAAAGAAGACAATCAACTGAAGCTCTCATTAACATTTACAAAGCCATACCTCCTCATTAGAAGTGAGGAAGAAAGGGGCATGACATAATTTAATTAAGATTGCATTAAACCATAGCCAAATTTGAAGCCAGAGAGTTGTGAATTGTAAGTAACATTGTTTTGTCATGATTATCTAGTGCTTCACTATGATACAAGCAGAATAGCAGTGGTGGTTGCTTTTTCCTCAGAGTTCTCAAGGAACATCTTGGGGAACAGGAGGTTTCCATCTCGTTGATCCTTGACTCTGTGGAAGAAGGAGACTTGGGGAATTACTCATGCTATGTGGAGAACGGAAATGGACGCCGACATGCCAGTATTCTTCTACATAAAAGGGGTAAATATGCAGCTTTTCATGGTACATTATAGGGGCGGTCAGTTTGTGGAGCTTCCTTTGGATGCAAGCATGAATTTTGAATTCCTGAGATATTAATAAGCAATAATTATTTTTTCCCTAGGCACTTGTACAACTTGAAACGTAAAACAGAAAGGTGGTTGTTAACTATGGCTGTCACTTGGAAAAATACCGTAGCACCTTTCATTTATATTTATATAAAAGATGCATTTAATAACTCATGAACTTTAAAAGTAATAAAGACTCAATAGAGAGAAAAAAAAGTAGGAAGATACAGGTAATACAACCATAATAATTTTCTGTAAGAAATAAAATCAAATATTAGAAAAGCCTAAAAAAAATATGTTCCACTTCTATAAGAAATGCCTCCTAAACCCCATGCCAGGGGAGTTCCTGCACAGCGTGACTGTGGACATCTTCCTTCTAACACATTTCTTTAAGGCAAACATTTCTGAAGAGAAGTATGACAGAAACTTCTGAGGACCCTCCTGTTTCTACTCACCACTCACATCCCGTGATTCCAGCCTGCCTAATGGCCACAGCTATCTCCCACAGAGATAATTACACAGAGAGGTGGAATCTCTTACAAAGTGAGGTTCTTGGATCCACTTTGTTCATTTTACCTCCCAGAGGGTCCTCCACATGCCTGGGCTTGACACTCCCCACCTTCATGCAGCATCCTGCTGGTTTAAGAGAGCAAAGAATAATCAGGAGCAGTGTCTGTACTTAGCTGTCATTACTGTGCTTTTTTGAGACTTTTTGTAAATGTGAGCAAAACAGGTTCCTACTGTAGTGCTGAACGACTTGTGGCATCTCCATTTATATCAAAGCAAACTCCCCTAGTTTTAGTCTTGTAGCATGCAAAATCTTTCTAAGTTTAAAAGGAAGACACAAATTAAGATAGTGTGACTCATTTATTTAAATGTATTTCTGTGTATCTCAAATTAATTGAATAGATCTAATTTGTAGCCATTTTTCTGAACTCCTGTCATTGCTTCTTAGGAGGTGCAGATGTAAATAACCAGATGTTCTGCTTAGCCTGGCATTTACTGAGATGGGAAATTAACTTACTAAGTAGTTGAACCTCAACGATTTACCAGCTAGTAGTCATAAGCTCCCAATTCAGAGATATTTGAATCTATAGCAAGAGTTAAGCTGAAACTTAACACTGAAATACAATGGCTTGTCTTTAATAATGAACTTTGTGTATAGAACACTGAAAATAAAGAATTTATAAAGCTTGAATTACTCTGAAACCAACGCTTAATTAAGTGACATGTATTAAGTCATGTTATTAAGTCATGTTATATATATATATATATATATATATATATATATGTTATATATTAAGACATGTATTAAGCTCATGGTGAGTTCTTATTTTCCCTTTCATACTAGCAGTAGCTCCAAGACTGACAATACATAAGTCTGTTCTGTGACCACCAGCTTTATAATTTAACAGTGTGCATGCATAAATTTTGTAAGGCTCTACTTTCCTTGCCTCCTTTCTTGGAGAAATCACTATATCAAACACATCCTAGTATGTGGCCTCATGATGACACGTTTAAGAGGAAGTAATCTCAATATTTAATTGCCCTTATAAATAGCAAAAACCTAAAAATAGGAAAAACTCCCTCAATTTTTTTTTCCTCTTTAACTAAGGCTGAATCTGAAATTGTGATTTGGATACAAAATCTGTTGTGGCCTCAAAAAACAAAAGGTACCTGTTACAAGCCTTCTACATACTTTGCACATTGACAACTGTTTCAGTGAAATGATAAATTAACCATGACAGCTAAAAATTTGAGCTAGTCTCTCAGGTCTCCTAGGAAGAGGAGCTTTGCGCTGCTTGCTTAGTTTCCTGTATATCACCATGACAACATTTCGCTTTAGG
This sequence comes from Caloenas nicobarica, assembly GCF_036013445.1. Lineage (NCBI taxonomy): Eukaryota > Metazoa > Chordata > Aves > Columbiformes > Columbidae > Caloenas > Caloenas nicobarica. The sequence continues at coordinate 112,757,428 of NC_088245.1, forward strand.
TTTCCTTGTTTGATGCACATTTAGTCTCTGCTAGGAGTGAGTTAGTTGTTTATTAATTTCTGGTTATTGGCTCACTTAGAACAACTGGGACCTAAGAATTAAGTAAATTTTCTTCCTGAACACTGAGGCATTTGCAGAAGTGTTAGTTTTGGCTGGTTTTCTAGTTAGTGATCTTTTTTTTTTCCCCCAGCAGTATAAGCCAAGAAGAATGCTGAATCTAGAACGTTCACTGAATACCTGAAAAAGTAATTATAATCCTCTTAAACTGCCTATGTGGTACATTATCACCGGGATCAGGAGGGACAGAAAAGCAGAAAGCTCTGTTAGTGAACAAAGAGCGTTCCTGGGAAAAGAGGTATTTAGGGCTAAACGCTGCAGGGGGGATTCGGGTACAAAATTTAAGCCTTTCAAACACCCTTGCAACTGCTGCTTCACTCTGGTCAATATATTCTCCATAAACTTAAACTTCCAGGGGGAGCTTTTGGGCATGCCTGCAATCACACAGGCCCTGAAAGGGCAAGAAATTCAGAGTCTAAATCACTGGCCAGCATCTGGGTGCATCTTCCTCACTCTTCTCACTCATCAGCCGAGCAGGGACAGACACTCACTTCACAGAAAACACAAGAGGATCCATCCAGTGGTGGTCCCCACCACGAACTGGCACATCCAGCGAGGTAGAGGGGACTTCTGCTCCTTCCCTGACATGGCCCTCGATCAGAAACCCTGAGCCTCCCCTTTCCCAAAAGGAATTTTGTGAGGGGAGCAGAACACAGCACCAGTTGTGCAGGAAAAGTGAACTCAGTTTGGGTATCCAGCACTGGGAAAAAGCTGGGGCCCCTGGTACATCCCTCTGGCCCAGATGCCAGCACTCAGCATCTCAGGGAGCTGAGCCCAAATTTTCTTCTGAGGTTCTTTTACTTTCTGACTGCCAGTGGAGAAAAACTATGATCTACATTTTTGTGCAGCTGGCTAACCATTTTTAGACTCCTAAATTTCTTCAGAGTATGTGCGTAGGGAGCATTTAAATCACAGCTAAAGGCAGTAGAGCATTTTAAGCATGACAATGCCAATGCTGTTCTGTTTTCTGGTCCATTCCTACTAAAGTTGTCCAAAAATAGTCAGAAAAAGAGAGGCATCAGAACCCAGGAGATTTAGCTTTCATTCTCTTCCTCTAGCTGTTGGCCAAATGTTTTTCTATCACCTTTACAATAATTCAGTTATTTTCTCTTTTGTGGAAGAAAAAAAAATCTACTTGTTATAATCTAAGGCTGATTTTGTAACTTGTTGTTGATAGCTATCATTGATCTTCTGTCGCAGTTACACGTTAATCTTCAGACAGTTAGAGGAACCTTCTAGAAATTAATTTTGAGAGTGGTACTGACAGCAGCTAAGCACAGATTTATTAGCAACAGACCATATACTGCAGATGATATAGGAGGTGGATGACACACTATAATTGTGGGTTTTTTTCCCAGGTTTCTAATTCAAGAACACAAGCAATAGTCTATCAATGTAGTAGATAAAAATGTAATGCATAGGGGGAAATAATGCTTTTCGACGGTGTTATATATTGAAAAGTATGACTTCCATGCTGGATCACAGCCTTTGTAATCTCATTTAATCATCAACTATGACGGAAATACAGATTATCAAATTATGTGATTGTTTTTGTGGGAATTCTTGTCTGCTTGTCTGCAACTAAATCTCTAAAGGAAAGATAATCTCAAATTCAATCTTGACAATATTTTAATGTTATTAATAATATTTTAAAAGCTTAATGATATACCTGTATTTTTCATGGGACAGGCACCAGAACTAAGAACAGGTAACATACTTTATGCATTTTTTTTAAAAAGTGTCTCCTTCCCTTTCTTCTCATTCTCTTTGTGCTGTCTAATTTTATGTCCTGGGCCTCTTTTATGTTTTGGGTTTGTTTTCCTGTGACATAGGTGTTCTCAGTGGACATATATGGGTCTTGTTGACCATAAGCTAATGAGGGATTTTTAAAACATCTTTATTTCTGTCGAGACAAAAAAAGACTTTCACTGAAATAAATCGTTTAGAGGAAGACATTTATTCTGTTTGAAATTGCCTGCGAGAATATATGTTTGATAAAGAAAACAGTTAATATTTTCTGTAGGAAATGCATCTTGAGGAAACCTATGAATAGGTAGGCATACTTTAAACTAATCATTTATTAATGCATAAAATAATAATAATGTTTCCTGTAAAATTTAATAACAAATTATGAATAGCAAGTAATTCTGAGTTTTCCTCATATGGTTATTAATGATAACAGAATTGCTGACAAGAACCTTAAATTACAGTGTCATTCACATAATGGTGTAAATATGTTTTACTGCTTAAGGACTTGAATAAGTTAAGTTTTGATGTCATGGGCATTTTCAGTCACTAGGAGATGATTTCACGCAGCAGTAGTGATGAGTGACAATTAAGGCTTAAAAGAGAAAATAAACTAGTTCTTTTCTAACCTCTGCAAAGAAACCACAGGTGTTATAGTTCCCTTTGCCATAAAGCTTCATGATGCTTCTTAAATTCCTGAATGGGAGCTCATTGTGTGAGATAGGAGAGCAATGAGTTGTATATTTCAACTTCTGTCAATTGGCCCTAATTACCTGAACATTCTAGCAAATCTCTGAGTCTCAGTGAAAGCAAAACTGTTGTAAAAAGCTCTGACTCACTTGGTTAGTCAAGATCCTACACATGCATATATTCCAGTGTATAAAGCATTCTGTTTTCATTCTGCACTGCAGGAAAAGCTTTTCCAAGCTCCTCACCATGTTTTAGAATCAGAGCTGAAAATGGATTTGCTGGGAATTGATTTTTCATCCCCCTATGGCCATTGAAGAAGCCTTCAGGTTGCCACTGTGCTGGGCAATGCAAAAGTTCAGCAGCCCAAGAGGTTCATGACATAGGGCCAAAAGCGGAATATCGCCTCCCTTCCTGTCCCAAACTTAACCAAAAGTGACTGTTCTTTTTATACTCAATGTCATCTAAAATTGGTAAATTAATAGAATACAAAAGACTACTGCCTGACAAAAACTCTTTATAAGACCATTTTCTTCATCATTAAGGTTCTTCTCATCCTTTAGAAAACTGTACTAAGACATTTCCAGTAAAAAGGTTAGTCAGATTACTTAGTATGTACCTCAATCTAACTTTCCCCTGACAAAATGTCAAATGAGTTGATTTGTTTAACAGATTCCTTTTAAAAAAAAGGGTTTGTACTGCTTTTATGATAGTTATTCTTTACATAATGTCTAAGTTCAAGTCTAACCTTAATTGGCAAGGATGAAAATATTTTAAAATAAAATGTCACAAATTGTTCCCATAATCCATGCAGAGCTAAATTATTCATTAATGCTATCCTCAGAAAAAAATGTAAACAGTATGTTTTGTGATTTTACATCCTTGGAACTTGGTATTCCATTTTTCCCCACACTTTAGCACCTCCCAGTGCTTCTTAGATTCATTTCTTTGCAAAGATCTAGAAGAAGTAATTGTGTGGGCTGTCTGATTTCTGTAGTGTGACAAGCAAATACAAGCTCTCCTAATCAGTAAGGTTTTAAGTCATACACAATTCATTTATTTGAGAAAGCTGACCAGAGATTAATGTAATTCAACATCATAATGACCTTTTTCCTTCAACCTGAAGTATAAACTGTCTTTAAAATGTAGTGTTCTGTATTTAAATGTAGTAAACTTCAGTATTGTTGCAGAATCTATATTATTTTCAACCTTATCCTCTATTGAGCAGACATACTGTTGGAGATAGCCAATGTAATTATTCTCCTGCTGGGAACAGGTATCCTGCACTTCTCAGAAGAAATAAAAATGTCATTGGCAAGAATATACATCTATTATAATAATTTGCTATCTCTATTCTAATAGCACGGAGAAATTCAATATCATCAAGGCTCAGATGTGCTGCCTGGTATACCGATAAATAGGTTAACAAGATCCGTGTCCTGTATTTGCATACATGTACAAAAAGTCCCAAACCCAACTAGTTCTTTTTCATAGATGAATCGGGAATACATGTCATATATTGATCTAAAAAATAAAGAGAGATAACTAGGTCTCAATAGTTCTAATAAATAAAATGAAACTACTGCATTGAAAACCATATTAAAAGCTGTAACTTCATTTAACCACCTTAAGTCAACTCTGCAGGCATCTGAAGGCATGTGTGGCCTATGCTGGCAGAAAGCATATACTTTGTGCTAAGAAATTATTTCCTAATTAAGCTAATGAGCATCTCAAATCTCTTTCTGCTGGTATCAGAAATATTATTGTCCTACCATATCCACCATTAATTGTGAGAACTGGTGCAGGCAGGTCACAAGAACAACCAGAGGCCACGAATGCAATTGCTAAGAGCATATTTATTTCAGTTACCTCACTACCGGGGGATCTCCCAAACAGCACTTAAGCTCCCAGACAGGGGTGACACAAGGAGAGATGCAGGCGCTGCAGAATTCAGCCCTGGCTGAAGATCAACGATCCTGCTCATTTCAGCTTGTATAGAGGGATTCGCGCAGGTGCAGTTTACCACATTGCTTTGATCTTTGCCTGCAGGAATCTCAAGGATGTATGATAAGGTGCCATTATTACTCTTTTCACAGGCCTGTTATCTAAACACAGAGGTTCTATTTGTGATTTATGCGTTTTTCTACACCCCAGCTGCAGTTGCTTGAGTGTATTTACAATTACTCTCCTCGCCATTCCTGCGGTGTTCCCATGCAGGAACTATTCACAACAGTATCCATAAAGTCATCTAGGTACCTTAAACACAAACAGATTATGTTTGGCACATTGAAACAAACAAACAAAAAATAATTTAAAAGTAGAGAATAGATTTATGTACATACATATATTTATATGCATTTGGATTCTGTACAAGGCTGTGATTCCATTTGCTGTACTTTGGAAAGATAAAGTTACAGTCGTGCCATAATGAATACTGTATTTAAAAAAAGGCAAAAGCACATCCTTCTCCATTTTTAAACTGTGTGAGTTTCTTTCTTCTTAATCTAAATTCTGCCTGCTGTTTTCTGACGGTGTCTGAAATGAGACTCATATGAGTATTCCTGTGTCACCTGCTTATAACCAAAACCGCATGTTATGACACATCAATCTCGCACTGGTTATCAGTATCTGCCTTCTTTACCTTCTCTCAGGTGTCATCATGAGAGCTTTAGTGAGTATTGTCTCTTACTACACCCTTTCCAAGTTATAGTAATTACCTCTATGTTTCACTTAACAATCAAGGTCTATGAATGTGTATCTTGACAAACTGAGAACTGTCTCTACCCAGACCTTCTAGCTTTGTAAGTTAAATTGTCCAAGACATGCAGAGAATGGAAATGAGTTTAGGCCATGAAATTGCGAAGATTTATGCATGCGCTAACCTGAAGCTCTGTGAATAGTCCTGTTGACTTCAGAGGGATTACTTATAGTCGGTGAAGTTAAGCAATCCGTGTAAGTGATTGCAAAATTGAAGCCTTAGATAGACTGTAATTGGATTTTGAAAAAGGCTCAGAAACTGAATACACAGCTATAAATCACATGTCCTCGAAGAGTTATAAATCACAAAAAAAGAATGTTTGAAATATAATTATTTTTCTTAGTAGCTCAGCTCTATGTGGACTAATGAAAGGAAGAAGATTAATTTTAAATTATCGCAGATCATTAAATGGAAAGTCCCTGAAGCATGTCTTATAAGTCAGAAGATATGCATCTTCGAAAGCACTCTTTTATTTACTTACTTGTTACAACTCCAACTACGATAAGTGAACTACCTGCATGACACAGCAAAGGGAAGTTTATCAAATATTAAAGCCAAGTAAAGATCAAACATATATCCTACAAATATGCCTAATAATTAGGATAGGATCAGAATAAAATGACTGCATTTATTACCCAGTATATCATGCTGGTTATTTGGAGAGGACACATACTTTGTTTTAATTAGCTGTATCTTTCATTTGGTTGCTTGGCCAAAGCCTCCCAATAAGGAAAAAAAAATGTAGCCATTGGTCAAAATACTTGTAACAAATCTTGTTTTAAATTGAAGCTATTTATTCAGAAACCAATCTACTACTGCTGCAGTAATCAATGTGTTTTCCCTTAGAGTAGAACTGTTCTTGTGCTACTGGAGGACTATTGTTAATTGCCTGTAACTAAATGATTGCTGTGTTGCTGGATTTAACTCCCTGGCACTTGCTCATTTGTTGTGTTTAACAGAATGCCTGTCCCCCTAAGGGTTAGCTGAGTAATTTTCCTCTACTATTTTCTACATTCAGCCCCAGCTCCTTAAGGAGGGCAAGGCCTGTAATTTGAGCAATGTAACACAGAGGCTAAATAGATTTTAAAAGGTTTGCACTTTCCATCTCTCCCCTCTGATGTGGAACTGTGCTGAAATAGAATCTTTTTAGCGTGTAGCCACTACAGAAAACTTGAATTTCAGCAGAAAAAAACTATCAGACTTCAAAGGGAGTGTAATGCCTGCTGCAGAGACTGTGCTCAAATCACAATGCAAAAGGCAGAATAAAGAAGCAGAAAAAATTGTTATAGTGAAAGCAGCCTTACACTCTAACCTTGCTGTTACACTTTAATTTAGCTTTAACGCTCACTACATCACCGTTGACGTACACATCACCAACACTCTTGACGTTCACAGACCACCTTTCAGGAGTAACCCCTCATACGAAGGAGCCAGACGCACCTTCCCCAGTTCGCGTTGGGAAACCTGAGGCACAGAAATGTGAAATGGCTTCAGTGACTCGAGGGGCTGACAGCAGAGGCCTCCGCTCCTCACACCTTCAGTTCCGCACAACACAGGGTAACACTGTTCGCAGGGTAATTCTGTTCACGGGGCAACACTGTTCGCAAAACCCCTGCAGCAGCTCAAAGCCAGCCAAGTGCCCCCGTGGGGCACGGTTTAGCATCCTGCAGAAACACTAGTGCAAGGCCTGAAGGCAATCTGCTCACTGTGGTGATGTGCCCAGACCAATGTGTCCCACATTCCGCGGTGTCGCAGTCATGGCTGTCCCACTTCCAGTGCTTTTAGGTTAGCTCAGGCATCTGCAGGGCTGGGGGTAAGGATGCAGCAGCCTGCTGGGCTAATCACTGCTCCTTCTACCCTGGGCCCTGACAAATGGCGCCTAAGACAGGGAGCAAACGTGCTGATAGACATCCAGCATGAAGGAAAACGCCAGCTTGCTGTGCTAGATGGGTGGAGCATGAAACTTACTTTGCAAACAAATCTGTTTAAGAAAGAACCACCTTAGCCTCGTGCCCATAAGTGGTCAGGGTGGGCTCAGCAGCATTACATGGAAAGGTAATTTCTTGTACATTTCAGGGTGACTTAGAGAATTTTGTTGTTTGCTTTGCTTGCTTTATTTAGGACAGTTCCATGTTTGTTCAGATAGACTTCACTGAAGTAAAAAAATAGGTGTAATCTTGGGTTGTTTTACAGGGAAAAAGGTAACTAAGAGGGACTCTGATGGCAAAAGTGATGCAGTGCATTAGTCTGATTTCATGCTTAGTTACAGAGAGAAATTATTTTTTCCGTTTAATCTCAAAACCATTAATTTATGAAAAACCTTTGTTTTCCAGTTATAAAGTTTTTCTTTGCCTTTAGTGAGTCATAACAGCAGGCACATAGAGTATTTTGTGCCTAGCAACCTGAAATATTAAAGCCTTTCTTCTAGTTACCATTGAACAGCTGTATCACCTGTAGTACAAAATGATAAACAAGGTATAGTGAGACAGTGCCGAGTAATTTCCATTTCCATTTCCATTTCCATTTATATTCTAAAATATTGTATTACTTCTTTATGCAAACAATTTATTTTTGAGTGTTTTTAATAACATTCCCCTCTCTGGACCAGAAAAGGATTCTAAGTCTGAAATAACCATGTTGGTCTTAAAAATATTTAACACAAAGGAGTTTCCAGCACAGTTTTGGAGAGAATGACGTGGAATATAAATGCCTTTTTATTTTATTTTATTAGAGTTTTAGTGTCTTCTAGAGAGCAATGAAATTTTCTTACAATTGCCTCAAAATAATAAAAAAAAGTGTTATTCTCAGTAGACGCAGTCAAAATAAATGGAATTGTCACATCTTCTTCTAACCTTTTATTTCTCTAATTGAATTGTATTGTGCTGGAGTAACACATTTGCATAACCACACACACCCAAAAAAATTGTTACCTCAGGACTATCATGTTTCACTCAGAAAGCTGCCCACTGGAAGAGGATACTGTGAAAATAAAATGAAACTGATCTTTCTCCAGCACAGATTTTTATGAAGCAAACTGTATATCTTGGATGTCTAAGATTTGATTTCTTGACATTTCTGAAAACAGAGTGATATTGGAAAAGTATGGGTGATCTTAAGATATGCCATCTATTACTCACTTCAAATTGGAACGTTGTTACTAAGGCTCTTCTTCCTCCAACCCTCTTTTTTTGACATTGCCAGTTTTCAGTCAATAAGCAAATGAAAAGTAACTACATAAGAGATGCTGGGTAGCTGTGTGAGCTTCCCTGAGCATGCAATGGTTAAGACTGGTGGAGGTGAAAGTTCATGGTGACATATTCCTTGGGCACTGTAAGTGTGCTCACTGAAGATACTGTTGGTGGCAGATAGTTGTGGCCACATCTGACCAGAGCCCGTGTCCTCAGGCATGGAGCTACATGGTGATGATCTCAATCCATCATGTGCATTTGTAGTGGTGGAGCACAGCAGAGACACCAGGGGGTCACGATCTGAATGGGAGTGTCAGACTGGACAAATCAGTTTGCTGGGACTGCACGTAAGCGAACCCCACTGGGGGAAAGGAGGGAATAAAGACAAACTGCAGATCGTTGGGAAACTGTGTCAAAGATATCAACACATAACTGAGATGTGAGTGAGTTCCTTGGGTAATTTGTCTTCACATCTCTCAAGTTTTTGTTTGCTTATTTGTTTTTGGTTTTAGTTTTAGTTTTATTTTGAAAAGAAAAAAAATCCTTAGTGTAATCTTATCCAGTAGACTGAAACTCATTTGTGTGTGAAATAAGGGAGGAGCTGCGTTTGCATTATAGACCCCAAAAAAGAAACATTCACCTCTGCTTTCATTGTAAGTAGAAAGTCAGCATTTGTCTGTGTAAGGCAAACTGTGATCTGTCTGCAAAGAGAGAGAAGGGAGTTATCAAACATCTCTTATAGATATGTACATACTCATACACACACATATCCCCAGCAATTGTTATCTTTTGAAATGAGCGATTCACCTGGTGTACCAGAAGAAAAACTATTTTACTAAATAAATAAAAGATCTATTAATTAGGTGTTTCTTCAAAGGCCCTAGAATGAAATAAATATACATATAACCTATCATTCATTATTATATTTAATAATGTTTAACATAAGTGCAAGGTCTGCTGCTAATCTCTGGTTTGGAATGTGATTGTTACTGCCTTTTGTAATTCTTTGCAGAGCTGATGTACACAGTTGAGCTTGCTGGTGGGCTTGGTGCTATTCTGCTGCTGCTTGTTTGTTTAGTGACTATCTACAAGTGTTACAAGATAGAGATTATGCTCTTCTACAGGAATAATTTTGGAGCTGAAGAACTAGATGGAGGTAAGACAGCTTTTTAGTATGTTTCCTACTTTCTAAGTATGCCCGTCTTTTATTTCTCTCCACCAAGGCCCAAATTTCATTTCAGTTCAAGATGCATTGACAACTGCAACTTTTATTTCTCACTGCATTAGGCACTACTTGAATGTGCACTCCTCATGCAGCATGTTAGCAGCAGTGATTGCTGACCTGATGTATGTGCCACTCTCTGGAGTTCCAGAAGACACCCATGTCTTTTAGATTTTTCTTCCTAACACTGAATTTAAATTACCAACACTGATGCATTAAATATTTTCACTTTCCATCAGTACAGAAAGCCAGCTTCACTCCTCCATAAGCTGGGGAGTCTCTTCCCTAATTGTATTCACCAAATATGTAGAGTTGAAGTGAATCTCAATTTACCGCTTGTTTAAACTGATCAGTTTCAATAAACTGTACTGAGTGTTTGGGAATGTACCCAGCAGTTAATTTTCTTAGTTCATTTACTTGATCACTGAGAGAGCAGCTACTGGTCATTAAATTTGTTCTGTGATTCAAGGACACCCTAAACAAAAGTAATCCTCAATGTATGCACTGCCTTGTGTCAAATGTATACATGCATTTTCCTTTCTTGCCTTCTTTTTTAAGCACTGAAGGAAAAGGTCTTCTTTGCCTTTAGTCCTACTAATCAAAACTGTTGTTGAACAGCAAACTGGGTTGAGCTGCAGGCTCTCACTAATTAGGTTTGGTTTCTCAGGTCAGAGTTCCTGATGTTTTGTGCTACTACGTCTTGGTAACAGGAACTTCTTTTTTACCGAAATACTAATAAAAGTTTTTTTACAGTTCAAAGTAATAGCCTGTGGGCAGAAGCCACTGTGACATATTAAAATAAATGCCTACCGATAAATAAGATAATAATCATTCTATAAATATATCAGCAAAAAAAGGAGGGCTAAGAGAATCTCCGTCCCCTGATCGATGCGGGTGAAACATAGTGACAGAAGATGAGGGAAAGGCTGAGGTACTAAATGCCTTCTTTGCCTAAGTCTTTATTAGTAAGACCAGTTCTGCCCCAGTAACCCAGCCACCTGAGCTGGAAGACAGGGACGGGGAGCAGAATGAAGCCCCAGTAATCCAAGAGCAAATTGTAAGTGACCTGTTACACCACTTAGAAAGCTACAGGTCTATGGGACCAGATGGAATACATCCAAGGGTGCTGAGGGAGCTGGCAGAGGTGATCACTAAGCTGCTTTCCATTAGCTGTCAGCAATCTTGGCTAACTGGGAAGGTTCCAGTTGACTGGAAGTTGGCTAACATGATGCCCATCTACAGGAAGGGCCAGAAGGACAATCCAGGAAGTTACAAGCCTGCCAGGCTGACTTCAGTGCTGGGGAAGGTCATGAAGCAGATCATCCTGAGTGCCATCATGCGGCACATACAAGACAACCAAGTGATCAGGCCCCGTCAGCATGGGCTTATAAAAGGCAGGTCCTGTTTGACCAACCTGATCTACTTCTACAACAAGGTGACCCACTTAGTAGATGAGGGAAAGGCTGTGGATGTTGTATACTTAGACTTTAGTAAAGCCTTCGACACCCTGTCCCACAGCAGTCTCCTGGAGAAGCTGCAGCTCATGGCCTGGATGGGTATACTCTTTGATGGATAAAGAGCTGGCTGGAGGGCCGGGCCCAAAGAGTTGTGGTGAACGGAGACAAATCCAGTTGGTGACCGGTCACGAGTGGTGTTCCCCAGGGCTCAGTACTGGGGGCAGTTCTGTTTAATCTCTTTATCAATGATCTGGATGAGGTGATTGAGTGCATGCTCAGTAAGTTTGCAGACAACACCAAGCGGGTTGGGAGCATTGATCTTCTGGAGGATAGGAAAGCCATTCAGAGTGATCTGGACCTTCTGGATTGATGGGCTGAGGCCAGTTGGATGAGGTTTAACAAGGCCAAGTGCCCAGTCCAGCTTTTGGGTCACAATAACCCCAGGCAGCACTACAGGCTCAGGGAAGAGTGCCTGGAAAGCTGCCTGGCCGAAAAGGACCTGGGGATGTTGATTGACAGCCGAAGCATAGATGAGATTCTTAGGGACATGGTTTAGTGCTAGAGTTAGGTTATGGTTGGACTCAATGATCTTGAGGGTCTCTTCTAACTGAAATGATTCTATGATTCTATTCTGTTATTCTAAGAACTGGTCAAATCTGTCCTCAAGGGAAAAGAGCGGCAGCAGAATTAGAGGTCCTTATATAAGGGAAGGACTTCCATAGTAAGATCAGTAGGGAATGACCCACTTCTACCTCCCATCTAAAAATGCACAAGGATTAAAAATAGAAAATGCTCAGAACAACAAGCCCAAGAACATTAGAACATTTTCTATCCTTCTACTGGATTTACAAAAAGGATGCATTAATATAGCAGCTCAGTGGGGGAAAAAATCAGGTTATTTTATTTATTTTCAGAGGAAAAAACTGAGGCCCAGAGGGATTGTGAGTCAGGGAGGATTTTGGCAGACATCTTTTTTTTTCGGGCCCCTCTTCTCCACAAAGCATCTTCCAGTTTAAATGGGCATGCCTACTTGCATGAATTGTGAGAATTTGATAATAGTCGTATTATATTATGCAGAAATAGACAGTTTAATGAATAATGGTTTAAATAGATGCAATTTGATGTTTTCTCTCTATACCAGTAATTTTTACTTTTGCAGCTGTCATTTATTGTTATCTCAAATCATTCCAATTCATTTGCATACTTTACCAGGTGTGACACACTTGCTTCTCTCTCCTCCCATCTCAAACATTAGTCATGTGGGAACAACATTACTTTAATCACACATTTTAAACAACAAAAAAGTGATCTCTGAAGGATACTGTTCTGGGATTCAAAAGGAGGAAAACCAGTATCCAGCAATATTCACCTTATCCTTCTGAGCAAAGGTGACTGTTAAAGAAGATAAAGCATGGATTCTCCTTGGATGATCAATGCAAACACTGATAGCTTGGGTACTTAACCACAGTAATACAAGAAGAAAAATACTACTTGCAGATTCCTAATGGAAACCTGTAGCTTCTACTATATCCAATATACTAATAACATGGATAAAACCCATTGTGCCAATAAAGTTAACTACAGCTGAACTTTTTACTCTGTTTTTTTCACTTACACTCTTGCAAAAGCAAGAAGACAGAGAGAAAATGTCCCACAGAAGACCAAGCCACAGCTTGCACAGAAATAAATTGCAGGCATACATTCATATCCTCTGCTTTGGTTTAGTTTGTTCCTCACAGACACAAAATGCTGAACTCTAAAATCTTCTTCTAACTGCATCTCCTGCAGTGCAACAGCAGAGCACCCACATGCTATTCATAATTTACACTATGTTCTGTCAAACCTCAGGACAGCATGTAGATAAGCAAACATCAAAATATCACAGGCTTTTTTAATGTGCACTATATTGTACCCAGAGAGGATTTGAAACACTTTAAAAGTGAGATCCAATTAAAATTTTCAGTTGAAAATCTCTTTTAAAATGCAATGCATCATTTCTTCCCTGATCAGAGAACAAGCCCTTCGGGATGTCAAATCTCATCACAATTCCGCTTTCCTTTCCAGGCCTTAGACACATCAGTTTTTCTCAGGCTAACAGATACACATTTCTGTGGGAGGCATGGGTAAATTGTGGGAAATATTTGAAAAAAGAGTATTTAACTCTTACAGCTAATGCAACTTATTACTTTCTGTAAGAGTACTGTAGATTAAGCAAGTGATCACAGTTCCTCATTTCTCTACCTGGCAGCTTTGAGTTTCCCATCTTCTCTCCCATCCTAAGGACTAGACTCTTTTGTTTTTTCCTCTCTCCTGCAAACACTTCAGCTCAGTCTTGCCTTTATTGTCTCCTGGGAAAGGACATCGAAGTCCCCTTTTTTGTTACCATGGTTAATTCCTCACCTTTCCTACTAAATGGGAACATAATCAAATCCAGCCCACATTTTACCACTTTTCTTCCCCCTCTGTGCCCATGCTTTCCAGCAGCCTGGGACCTGACTCCACATGGTGGGACTGCATGATGGACACTGTGTTGTGTCCTTCGGTGTGGAGCAACGTGACGTGCCATCGTTTAGCCAGAGGACCTCAGTGTGAAGGTCTGATATTTCCCTAAGAGCTGGAGCACAGGGGCAAGAAAAACACTCCTATCCATGGCAAAGCAGGAGCTTTCTCACCTGCAAGTGTTTGGCATTACCTTGAGTCTCAGAGATAGAACTGATCCCTAGCTATTAGGTGGTCAGAATCTCCCAAATCTGTTTGATTGGAGAATTTCAGTTTACACGCATGATGCAGATGATATGTTGTAGTGATATGCAAACAAAAAAATGCCTGGTATTATTCTGAACACAAAAAAAATTCAGAAATAGACACTTCTCTGGAAACTTCTGAGGGATGATCATTGTTAAGTCTCAGGCAACCTTTTTAGCTTTGCAGCTCTAGATATAAAACTTATTTTAAAAAGCCTAGTCCATAAAGTGCACTGTAAGGACTAATACATTGTTAGTGAAAGCCACTTGAGAAGTGATGATTTCTTCTGTTTTGCTGCACATTGAGCTCCAGTATAAGAGATTTTATATCACATTCTTCCTCTCAGGAGTGTTTTAGCAGTTACTGTTTATGTATTTTTATTTTTCAGGAATCTTCTCTTGCTGCCTTTCCCAGTTGTTAAAATACTTGATGAACAAACTAAGTAACATGCTTTAACTAACAGACAAGAATAAAAATGCAATAAACATTTACAAGTATCTGCAATCAACATGTGCCCTGACTTCTTTCTACCTTGCATTCTGCAATTTTAAAAGGCTATTTGTATCAGAAGAGATATTACCACTGCAGAGAAATCTGCTCTTTGCCTACATAAGAGCTGACTTCCAGCTTATACCTATTGAAATTTAGCCTAGATTTTACCTGGGACAACTTTCTGCTTCACGAGATTGCTCCTGCTCATCAAATCGTGCAAGGATCAGCCCCCAGACACACATGCAGCCAGGGTGGAGAGGGAAGTTAGACCACGTCTCTAAGCAGCACCATTTATGATGCTGCCTGAAGGTGACCAGGAGGCTCAAAGTCACCAAAACAGCTATTTTCAACTTTTTCTTGCAATTTCAAGACCTGAGAGTTTCCAGAGCATGCACAGATGTCTGTATGCCAGCTTTAAGGTGTAACAAGAATAAATCCAGAAGTCTACAGAGCACAAGTCTGAAAACCACTGGACATGGTCAGATAGGCAAAAATTACTTAAAATCATGAACTTGCATATGACTTTATATTCCAGATTCCAGTTTCAGAGAAAAGAGCATTTGGTATAGTTAGCTGTAGAAACCATCTGCAAGCACCAGCCCCTTTCTAGGTACATTAGTAACCATTTACATTGCTACAAGTTTTTATATGAAGGAATTAATCAGCAAAGGCTGAACACTATCATAAAAGAGAGAAGAAAGTTTACATTGAGAGGTTGACATTAAAATTGCTAAGAATAAAAAAAATAGCAATTAAAGTCTGAACAAATGTGCTATAAGTGCAGTTTTTTAATAAAATATACATATCCTTTCTCACAGCTAGGCTGATGAGAATCAAGCTTTAGGCTGAAGAAAAACAAAACAGAACACACACACCACTGTAGGCAGCTGATAACTTGCAAGTGACAGCTTTGCTTGGCAGCTGATGTGTTGATATTTACAAGGACCTTTGGTGCCTCTAGGTCCCATCAACTGCTTCTGCAATGTTGGACAGGAGCTTACTGTGGTGTCCATTGCAGTCCTTCACCTTATTCTCCTTATTCTCCTTATTCTCAACTTTTCTTGACACGGAAACCTGGGTGAATTGAGGGAATACGTAACCTCTGTGTATCCAGGATGCAGCCCATATGGACACCTGGGAGACAGGGCTGCAGAGCTCCTCTGTGTTTCACTTTCAGTTTTGCAGGTTGCTGCTTTTTGTTTTGGTTTGGTTTATTCGTTTTTTTCACATTTCTGGAACAAAACAAAGTGTGTGACAAAATTTGTCACTGCTGAGTCCTCTAAATTCAGGAAATCTTAGGTTTGATATATGACATCTACAGTGGCTGTTTCTTGGCTGTGCTCGTTGCACTTCCTTAAGAGATGAGTTTCTACTGCTTGCCAAGGGGAAGGAAAGAAAATCAATGCTCGAATTAGGAGATTGATGAAATAGTTTCTGCCTTGATGTCTCTGTTGCACTTGGGAGTCCTTAGGTAATCATGATTTTTGTCCTTACTATTATTTAGCTGCAAAACACTAGCAGGGTTCATGGACAGACCTATGGGATTGTCCAGATAATATCTTATTAACTGTACAAGAAAAGAGCAGCTAAGATATACTTCTTAGTGGTTTCCTGGGTTTCATCCCAGTAAACCTCTTATGCAGCAATGAAAGACAACACTTCGAGATTTTTTAATGTTTCAGTGTGACTTCGTTGCTATCTTTCAAATAAAACTTCTACCAATGATTTAAGCACTGCCAAAGCACTTGTGTTAATGATTATGCTATGCAAACTGAAATTACTCCAGAAGTTAGTGGCTTTGCAATACAGAATCTTCCCTGGGGACCCACAGCATAAGTTTACAATGGCAGCCTTGCCACTGCAAATGGATTCTTACTGGCTATTGGCAAATTGTGGAAATAAGAAATCCTACTCTGTGAATATCAATTTCAAATTCTATTAAACTCACCTCTAGAAAAATGCAGCTTTCATCTTTCTAAATATTACCAGTTACAGAAAAGGATTTTCCTCTTATTTAATTATAATTTTATTTTTGGAGATTGCTTCTCAACTCTTTTCATTTCTGCTATTTATTTACATCTGAAATGCATTTCAAACAATAAAATCTCAATTTATGTCTCCACTGAATATGGGATTTACTAGATCATGTCCTTGAAATTCGCTAATTCAAAGAAAAAATCCTTAATTTTTCTTTCTTCCTATTTTATAGCACCTAAAGTACATGCATTATATATATAATATATATATATGTTTTAAGAAAATTGATATTATTACCAGAAACATCTTTAGATTCCAAACTAAAAGGTTGCTATAGGTTAGAAAGTCCAGTTATAAAGTAGGAAAAAAAAACAACACTGAAGTAGGTGAGATGGATGCAGTGGATTGGCATTTGTTTTCAAGAATCTTAGACTGCAAGCCTCCTTCCAAGACATTTCTCCATTGAGTTTTGTTTATATTTATAATGATTTCCTAAACTTTTCACTGATTTTGGTTAAATCAAGAATGTATTATCTCCAGTTTTCAAAATACTTAACCCAATCATAAAATATAAGTACTGTCACTGAGATCAGCAGAACTAAGGAATATACATAAAATTAAACATGTATTAAACGTTTAACTAGTTGCTTTGTTAAATTAGGACCATAACGAGAGCATCAATTCTTGATACTTTTTTATTTAAGATTTTTCTTTAGTATAGAATAAAGATATATTATCTCCATTTTCACAGTTTACATGACACTATTATTGTCTTTTCCTACTTTCTCCTTTTTAAATAGTAGCTAGTTTCTTCCAGTCTTTCATAGATAATTAGTACACTATGCTGTTTCCAGCTAGGTAGTTAGCATTCAGTCTTTCAATATTTACTAATAATACTTTTTGTCTTAGTTTGGTGTTTGACCTGCACATAATTCATAGCAACCAAAAGAATAATTTCTATAACTATCTTTTAATTTTCATATTTTTTTAATATTCTGAGACTCTTATAAGGGCTTCTGAGTTTTCATATCTGTCAAGAGCAACTTCTAAAATTAATGCTTCATCAGTTTTTTGTATTGCAAATAGAATGTCTTCAGTCATAGCAATACATTTAAACTTCCATGTTAACACAAATGTCTGAGAAACATTTGAGATGCACTCTTCATTTAGTTAGGAATACAAGATCAGAGTAAATATAAGAGAAAAAAAATAACTGTAATAATAGGGTATTAAGTTAAAATAAGTAATATTCTATCTTTTGTATCTATAAATGACAAATTTTAGCTGTAATTATAGAAAACAAGGAAAAATATAGCTTACAGACAGACTTTATTTTACAATTGAAATAATGTCATTGTATTATTTTGTGGCTGAATTTTTATCTGTCAGGAATCACTCCTAATTTTCAAGAAATGTCAAATGTGGCATTGATATCTTGGGGTTTTCATAAATGTTCCTATAAAAACAACTATAAAATTGGTATTTCTTTTAATGTTTCATGTTCTTTAGACTCCCAAAATGTAATATGGATTAATGTGGAAAAAAAAAATAGGTGGGAAGAGAAAAAAACTGTATGCCCATTGCTTTAATATTTTTATAAATATGTCTACTAGGTTCAAAGAACCTTTTTTTTTTTTTTTTCCTGGTCTGTGGTGTGCTGAGAATACTCCAGAAACTGTCTAGAATTGATAACATTTCTTTAACCTCTTCCTTGATGTTGCGTTTACAAAACCTCCCTCCAATTCGCTGTTACCCATTCTGCAGAAGGATATGAACTGCCATTAGCAATGCTATACTTAACATATACTTTGCCATAGAAAAAGCTTGACATTTAAAAACAAAATAAAATGTTAAGGTGAACTTCATAAACAACAGTAAATAGTGTGATAAAAAGTGTAAGCATTTTGAAAGACTTATAATGATTTGGTGGTTTTAGTCAGCTAAACATTTAAATTACATTTTTCATTACATTAAGGGTGATGAACACTATTCATATAGACATAGAAGATCTTCTGATCCACTATGAAATACAGCATTATGGGATTTCTCTTTATTTGACCTATTAATCTGTCTTGTGCTAAAATGTATCATGCCAGCTGAAAAACAGTTTGTCATCTGCTCAAATATGACTGATAAGAAAAAAAAGACACTATGAAGGGGTTTTTTTTGTTTTAATTTCTCATCCATATATATACTTCTGTCCCCCATTGGCAGAAATATCTGAAATGTTTAAGGTTTAATAAACCCCCAAAGACCCAAACTGCTGGCTTCTTGAAGTGCAACATGGAAATAATTAGAAAACGTGCACAAATAAATGCTAATAGAAATGCAAAGCTGAATCTGTTTGCAGGTCCTTGTAGAGGAGGATTTTTTTATCTTTCTATAGGCACCAGCTTACCATTTTTTCATGTGTAGGTTTTAAAAGAGCATGCCTACAGATGAGTTCTTAGATGTCTGATTGCAATTTACTTAGTCAAAGATCCTATTTGGATGTGACCAAGTAGATGCATATAGAGTCTTGGTTTCATTTTCTGCTTACATTGCACCTTTAAGTGACTGCTGCTTAGTACATCCCTGGAATAACAAGCAGCATTTGCAACTTCATCTCCTAGAAGTTTATATCATTTGTGCTGGATTAACTCTGTAGAAAGTTACATGGAATAACACGTTTGATGTTTGGGTGAGTACTGAAAAGAATGGGCAGCATTAAAGAATGCATGTTGCAATTATGCATCAAGTGTTTTAGCTAAAATCCTGGGCCGTTAAATGAAGTAATGTTTCCATGTGTTATCAACTAAGCTGGGATTTCAACCTCAGTGTTTAGCCCTAAGATCAATAAAAAAAATTTGTCAGACCTGTAGCTGAGCACAGGTCAGTGACCATTACTCAGTGTCCTCATTTTCAACTCTATAGGATGGTTGATATGATACGGCAAAGTTTGTACCTCATGGTCTGTTTTAACCAGAGTCTTGAAGTACCAGTGGTTTTGGGCTGACTGAAACATTTGTGGACTGAATGCCCGATATCATGAGCACAGGCTGTAACTGATCCCATTGTGATGAACTAATCCAGAGCTTCCACATGCTTGCATGGTTGTCTACAGTACAATAACAAAGATTTTTTTTTTTCATCAAATCTGGTTGAATTTGGTCCTGCAACGTCTGCTTTAGGTTTTGTATCAGTATTTTCAATTAATGGATGCAACAAAACTTCACAGAAATGAAGCCTGTTGACTTGAAGAGCCCCATCCTAGTCATGTGCTACCTATAGGCAGCAGAAAGCAGCTACAAACCACATAACTGGAGAGGATTACTTCTCCATTCACAGAGTATGGGAAAAAGAAACCGACACTTCTTCCCATTTACACCAAAATGTTTCAAAGTATTACTATTGCTTGGTATTGTATGTCACACTCAAATGTGTTCCTGAAGTTAAAGGACAGCCGTTATGTAATAAAGCTCTGCAATGTACCTGCAGGCAATGCAAGATGAACTAATTCTGATATGTGTCTAAAAAAAGAACCCTGAAATGGTTAAGGGAATAAGAGCGTTTTCAGATACAAAAGTATATGTAGATAGTTGCTTTAAATCTGCATTGGAAAGAAAAAAGTTTCAGATTAAATGATCAACATCCTTTCCTTTGGTTATTAGCAGGTATTTTTCTTCCTAAGTGTGGGAGGAAACAGATAGTGAGTAACTATATTCAAGTTTATTGCTAATGCACAGGAGCCTGAAAAAAACAAATCTTTGAAATGCCATAATTTGTATCTAAACCAAAGTGCAAGCAACAATCAATCACATTTGCATTCCGAGGATCCTTGGTTAGAAGACTTAATTGTTTGCTGCTAAAGGGAAATGAGGAAATTCTCATTTTAAAGGAAAGCTTAGTTTGCCACCAGCTTTGTTTGTTTTGAATTTGGATTTTTGCCCATTTTTTCTGACACTGAATATTAGATCCAGCCAGTATCTGAACTTATTGCATAGCCAAATCTGTAATAATCGTACTATATAATAAGTTGTAATATCAAGTACTTTATGACTTGATTTGTGATTAGGAGCAGATCAGAAATTTTCTAGTGAAATGGTTTTTTTCTTTTAAAAGGCAGATGTGCTGACACCAAATATTTTCATGAGTAAAATACCTGTTCCAGTGAATGGTCAAGAGAACACAAAGCTGTGATGGACTTTCTACATGTTGGCTGGGAGTCTGGGGACTCCTGATGTGTAACTCAAAGGAAGGCTTACATGGAAAACAGCCTGAGGGAAAAGGGCTTGAGAGCAAAGCTGAGGACCTCCTGCTTCCATGTGACATGGCCAAAAGTCTGGCAAGATGTGGACCCTGCTCCCAGAGCTTGACTCAGCTGTAAGATCTGGATGTCTGCAGGCTCCCATCTCTCCCTCTCAGACTGTTGGGACAGCAGCACGTTAGAAAACACTAATTAACATCAGAAATATTCCTTAGAATATAGGCATCAGTCCCACCCATAACAAGTGGAAGTAGGTGGGACCATTTAACTGAGAAGAACCACAGGCAGAGATGCTACCTACTGTGTGTTTAAATACTTTTCTTGAGATGGGAGATTTCAACACTTTCCTGAGTTCTCCTGTTTTTCAGTACAACTGAAATTCTACATTTTTTGACTATCCATAAACATTAGAGAAAACAGTAAATAATGCCATAGCTCTTTGATCATATAGCAGAAAAGATAGCTTCTGAGGGCTGCGTAGCTATCTGCCTGCTGTAGCTCTTAAAACATTTCACAGAGTTGGCAATGTAACCCAAATAATTTTAATTAACTAAAATCAGGCTAATACATAAATAGCACAGAAGTAAAACAAAGGCACAGGTGATCATGCCTTGTGTATCTCAGGCATTTCACATTTTGCAAATTGTCTACTCATGCCAGTATGTCAGCCCATCAGACAACAAAATTACCACATCAGGTAATTCTGCTGTAAACTGAACTTTTTACTTTTCATCAAATAATGTCAAAAAACCCCTGACAGATGGAGAGTAAAGTAACTCAGGGAAACCACTGTGTTAATGCACCTAACAGTTTCCCAAACCATACTATGCATCTTGCTGGACTGGAGTTTGAATAAATTGAACGCACCTGTGTAGACATACCCTAGAACCTGGTCATTCTTTGCCCTTCAAATGCTGTTAAACTAGGGAACTAGGGTGGAAAGAAATGTCCCTTGCAGGATAATGCAACTGTAGTCAGTGGAAATGCTGGAGCCTCCATGGTATGAAAAATGTGTATTCGAAATAAATGCATTAGTGTGAGATTTACATATGCAAGAAAACAGCAACATAGCATTAATAATTTTCCCTCTAAGTAAGAATGTGAAAACCGTCTTAGCAATGTCCTGAGCCTTTAAAGCAGTTTGAATACTGCATTATTTCTTATTATTTATCCCTTTGAGAAATGATACATTCTCATCTCTGCTCAAAGACTTTCAACAGAGCAACACTGATCTTGAGCATGTACTGTGGTTATGACCACTACTAAGGTGACAACAGGAAATGGCATTACCACATCATGATTTTGTTGGAATCTCTCCATATTTCTTACCTTTTTGTGTGTTAACTCAGTTTCTGGGTTAACACTGTCCTACTGCAGAAACAAAA
Source organism: Caloenas nicobarica (assembly GCF_036013445.1). Taxonomy (NCBI): domain Eukaryota; kingdom Metazoa; phylum Chordata; class Aves; order Columbiformes; family Columbidae; genus Caloenas; species Caloenas nicobarica. The sequence continues at coordinate 112,779,448 of NC_088245.1, forward strand.
ATCTTCTTTGTAATCTCCTTCAGCCTTATACATGGCCCATTCGGTGTTGTTTCACAGCATTGTCAAAGTCATTAGGTGCTTGTCTGTCATTGAGGATCATGGTTTCACAAACACTGCAAATAAAAATAATGGAAAGAGTGAACCACAGAAGGCAGTGCTTCTCTTTTTCTTGTTTTTCTTTGGTGGTGGTGGTGGTGGTTTTGTTTGCTTGTTTTGTTTACTGTGGATATAACAATCTAATAGCTAATATCATACAAAAAGTGTGCAGGGGAAAGAAGGAGCACACAGGCATTTCAGGGATTTGGGAAGTTTGAAAGTAGTTACAGTTTAAGCAATTTTAATTTTGTCATCTGCAAATGTTAATGAACACAGTATGTGTGATTCCTCAGAAGGAAGAGTGAACTGCTCAGCATTAGTACCGTTTCACTGATTTCATTTATACTCTTTGTACCCATCCTGCATTTGGCAGACATTTCTAAATAATGCTACCAGAGTACAAAAAGGTGTAAAATGAGGAAAGGAGTGGCTTGGTAAATAACAAAAGTCAGCATTGACTGAATATAACGTTACTTATGACACACAGTCAAGTATTCAATCAGGTGTCTTTTACAAGCAATTGGTATTCTTGATAGTCTGTGCGTAATGTTGTTGAGAGAGTTAGAAGGATGTTAACATTTCATTACTCTTACCATTGATTTTCTTCTGCTTTCTTCACAACAAAAGTCAAAACGTGACCACTTGTTCCACTGAATTAGTTCCTGAGCACTTGCCGTTATTGACCTCCTAATGAAAATTAATGATGGCTCTTTCGATTCAGTCTTTCAAGTAGGCACACCAAGCACATTTAAGAAAGAGGCACATTTATTTCTCAGACTTAAATGAAATAACACACTGTTAAGTAACAAAATGTACATCAGTGCAACATTAAATTTGCAAATTTAAACAGACAGAATTAAAGGGATTTAAACTGCATTATCAGGAGCTGATGCTGCAAAGATTTAAGTTGGGCAATAATTTCAGACCTGGAAAGCCAATGAGTTTTACAACTAAAGCTACACATATTAGTACATTTCAGCCCTGGGCCTTAAATTTATAGTAAAAATCTGGCAATACTGAAATGTTTTTACTATGCAACAGAGACAATTGCACATTGGCAAGCTAGAGAAGAATTCAAATTATTTTCAGTGATTTTTTTCTTTTGTACTCACAAGCTATCACCCCACAACCAACTGGATTTCCTTCATATGGAGCCTCACACAAATGTTTATGCACAAACTGATTTAATCTATGGATATGGATCTCTTCTCTCTTGCATCTGTGTAAATAAATAAATAAATTCTGCCTCTACCAGGCAAAACAGGAAAGGTCAACATATCTGGAGATTGGGTGAAAGCTTGTCATTTTATCTGAACAGTTTCCTATTTGTGGGAAATTGTCCCAGAAATAATTCCTGGGGAATTATCTAGGAAATCTGCAAGAATAATGAACAAACTAACTTACTTTCTTCCTCTCTTTCCTCAGACAACAAAGACTATGATGCATATCTATCTTATACCAAAGTGGATCCTGACCAGTGGAATCAAGAAACTGGAGAAGAAGAAAGATTTGCTCTTGAGATCCTACCAGATATGCTTGAAAAGCATTATGGATACAAGTTGTTCATACCAGACAGAGATTTGATTCCCACAGGAAGTAAGTCATGTCTTTATTCTTGCGTGTTTCCTATACAGCTAATGCAGTGGTTGCAGTGATTGGTTTAGTATTGTTTCAATATCTACTCCTTCAGAATGTCATCTTTCCTCCCTCATCTTAGAGAATGGTGAAGACAAGCCACCAAACATACTTGTTGTGTATTTCCCAGATGAGAGGATTACATTTAGTAATTATATTACTGAAGGTGAAACAGAGGTCTTTGTTTTCTGTTTGCCTGGAAAGATATCCATGATTCTAAGCATTCATTACAGAAATTCAGACAGGAAGGAAAAAGTGTTTGGACTAAGGCAAAGGTTGAGTAATAACATCAACGGCAGAGCAAAGCAGTGAATTTTGTTAGTGTCCACTGCAGATAAATGTGTAGTGGAGGCACTGGATCACTCTCAGAGACTGAAAATTAGAATTGATTCCAGATGGTACAAGTAGATATTTTTTGTGTTTCTTTCACATATTCCAATGTGCATGTAGTAATTTTTTTTAAGTTGCTGTAGTGTTCTTCATAATTTCAGTGCAACCATATAGACAGCTACTAAGATCAATATCTTTTACTAAAGATAAGACAGGATGCTTGGTATAGGCAAAGCACAACATCAAACAATCACATGGGTATTTTTTAAGTCTACAGCAAATGACACGTTAATTTGCAGGAGACTACACTGTTTTTGTGAATGTGTGTGGTGGGGGCGTGAAAGGAAAATTAGAATCTAAGCCTAAAATACACACTACTACAGAGTATCATTTGGGTTTGAGACTAAGGTCCTGAAGCACATAGCAGTTGCTCTGTTGCCTACCTGGCTAACTTTGCCTTTTTAAAGGAAAAAATTATGATGAACACACTTGTTCCAAGAAAGATATAGGTAATGATATAAAACCCCAGCTCATGCGCAAACACTCGCAATCCATAGTGCATGCAGGAGTTGATGTTTCTCAGGATCACAAACTGGTTGAGGTTGGAAGGGACCTCTGGAGGTCATCTTGTCCAGCTCCCCTGCTCAAGCAGGGCCACCGACAGCAGGTTGCTCAGGACCATGTCCTGAGAAGCCAACCTGGCATATTTGCAAATTATATTTTTGAATATTTCAGTGAGCTCTTCTGGGAGCAGGGATTTGCCTCTGTTGTTTCTCTCCAGTCTATGGGAGCAGAGTGTTTTCTTAGATTGGTTTTTGAGCAATTGTCTTATTTTGTAGCCTATATTGAAGACGTGGCAAGATGTGTAGACCAAAGCAAGCGACTGATCATCGTCATGACTCCAAATTATGTGGTAAGAAGAGGCTGGAGCATCTTTGAACTGGAGACGAGGCTTCGAAACATGTTAGTCACAGGTGAAATCAAAGTGATACTGATTGAATGCAGTGAACTACGAGGAGTTATGAACTACCAGGAGGTCGAGGCCCTAAAACACACCATTAAGCTCCTCACTGTCATTAAATGGCACGGACCAAAATGCAACAAGTTGAATTCCAAGTTCTGGAAACGTTTACAGTACGAAATGCCTTTTAAGAGGATTGAACCCATCACACACGAGCAGGTTTTAGATGTCAGTGAGCAGGGGCCCTTTGGGGAACTGCAGACAGTCTCCGCAATTTCCATGGCTGCTGCCACATCCACTGCTCTTGCTACTGCCCATCCAGACCTGCGCTCCACCTTTCATAACACATATCATTCACAGATGCGCCAGAAACACTATTATCGAAGCTATGAATATGACGTACCTCCTACCGGCACCCTGCCGCTTACCTCAATAGGTAACCAGCATACCTACTGCAACATCCCTATGACACTTATAAACGGGCAGCGGCCGCAGACAAAAACTAACAGGGAGCAGAATCCAGAAGAAGCTCACACAAACAGTGCGATACTGCCCCTCTTGCCACGGGAGACCAGTATATCTAGTGTCATCTGGTGACCAAAATGCAAGGGGCTGTCAACCCCCTTGAGTAGGAGCTGAGTCTGCAGTCCGGTGCCTGGAACTACATCCTCGACTGCTGCTGTTAAACATGCATTACAATTGATAACATACGAGGAAAAACAGGGTCTTGTACATATGGTTTTTGCAATTTCTTTGTAGCATCAGTCTTCCTGTTTTACCCATGTCTCTTCCCATTCACATTTTCAACTTTGTTTTATATGTCATTGGAATTTGTATATTTACATTTTTTTAAATGAAGAGACTGCTGTATAGATAGGAAACTTTTTTGCTTCATTAGTATAGTTTTAGACTTTTTGTTTGTTTGTTTTTAACCTCTCTTGGAAATGCTTGGACAAAGCTATGTTGATATCAGAAGCACCATTGTTTTGTTGGCCTGCCTAGCCTGATCCCTGAAGGCCATGCCTGCTGCAGTTCGTCTCTTTTGGAGAATATTTGTTCTTAGAAGGACCCCGTCCCTCACTGAGAGCTCCAGTTTCATTTCTACTCCTGTAATGTGCACTGCTCCTTCCCAGCCCTTACAATGACCCCCATTTGGGGTAACACTACAGTCTGATCATCTAACATGTAACTTGGTAGATACCTGTCAAACAACAGAATATACCCAAACAGTATCGGTTGCTTTACAGTAGTCACTACAGAGTGTGTAGAAACTAGAGATGGTTTCATTTGTTTTTTGTTTTGGTTTGGTTTAATTATTATTTTAAGAATGAGTTGATTGTATCTCTTTTATAAATATAAAAGCAAACCCTATTTTTAACACTTCCTGGAAAAGTATTAATGTGGTTGTGGATTTTATTTTTAAGCATTTAAGTTTTTCTTTTCCCTCTTTCAAAATCCTGCAAATAAGATCATTTGCAATTGTCTAGGCAAGTGAGGCAATAGGCACTGAATTGCAGAGTCCTGCTGATATTTACAGTGATGACTTCCAAACCAAAGGGGAATAAAAAGACAGTATTCTAGATGGTTTGTCACTTTGTATTATAGAAAGTGTTATTTTCTAAAAAAAATAAGAGCAAAGCATTATTTTGCTGTGGGTTACAGAGTCCCCTTGTATTTTAATGTTCCAAAAACTGTATTTGCTTTAAAAATATATATTCAGGATTAAGAAATATTCTTTCATTTGGTTTTAGCTTGTAATGATAAGTAAAACTTTATTAATTTCAACATTATTTCAGTAAGAACTCAGGCAGAAAAAAATGACATGAATACCAACATATATCATTGTTTTCAGAATAAACTTTATTTATACAAAATTAATATTTAAATCAGACCTGGAAGTATTAAAAACAATTTATTCACTTTAATGAATAAATAAATTAGTTTTATTTTTTATGTATGGTTCTATCTTTGAGGAGTTGCAAATAATGTATGTACCACGACTGCCAGGGAAATAAAAACAAAAACAAAAACAAAACCAAAAACCTATTATGTTTACATCTGGACATCTTTAAGACAAATGAAATAAGCATCTTTCTCATATTTTAAATAATGGAAAAGTCCTTTCTGTTTTTAGAAAGAGAGAGGAGTGGAGGAGTGATGTTGTAGCTCTGCAACATATTCAGGCCAAGCTCTCTGCTGGTCTCTGCTAGTAGAGGCAGAGGAGCTGGCATGGAGTTACTGGTTGCAGTCACTGTCATATGGGTTTGATTTACTCTGGCAGAAATGTAACTGATATCCTGGCAAACAGACCTTATAGTCTGCTTCTGTAATCCGTTAGCTTTAGGTATTTTTATGGTAGCTGAATGATATTGGCCTATATAATGGAGGTGTGGGGTTTGTTCGTCCTGATTGTCACATTGAGAAAAGTACAGATTATAATATTTTGGTCTTCTTAATGAGAAGTGAGGGATGGAGAGCAGGGAAACTGCAGTTTGCGGGATGTTTGTGGGAGTAATGCAGAACTGACAGTGTGGGAGGAAATGACTGTGCTCCTGTTGTGAAAGTCAAGAAATCTCCATATCTGCATAACAAGGTAATATTGCTTTGGGATATGTACTGATTTTTATTTGCTTTAAAATGTTTATTTTTCTGACAATTTACTCAAGTCCTATTCTACAATCTGTTCTTTATTATGGTGTCTCCCTCTGGACACGTGCCAACATCTACAAAATGGAACTGAAGCTGACAGGCCAGATAAAATTTTAAGAGAGCTTTGCAAATTTGGTTATTTTCATAGTGTGAGAAAGCTATTATTATTTATTTGCTCTTACAGACTGCTGTCAGGCACTGATGGCATTTTCCTTCATTCATCTGGATGCCAAATGCTCAGTATCCTCTGAAAACAATGCATTATTTTTCCCCTTTCCCTCCCCTTTACATGCCCTGGGGTAAAGACTGAGACGTGGAATAAATTTAGAATGTAACTATCTAACTACAGTCACATTTAGATGATTGGTAGGTGTTTCCTTAGCCACATGGGGAGTACTTTTCTGTTGTTCTATTTTTAGTGTAGATTTGAGCACTTTGAATAGCATGATTCAGGGACTGATGGATACTATTTGATATTCACACTACTTTAAAAAGTTTTTCTTATAATGTTTTGTCATAATATTAAACAAAAGAAAAACAAACAAACAAACAAAAGAAACAAACCACAAAACAAAACCTGAAATAAATGCAGAAGCTATCTAAGGCTTTAGAAACATTCCTCCATAGTGTTCCTCCTCTATGAACAACTCTGTGTGGGAAATAGTGAAGGAAACTGTCGTGTGTTCATGTGCTCTATGTTTGACAAAAGTTCTGTTGGAACATAAAATAAAATGAAAAAAAAATATCAAAACCACAACCAAACCTGTCATTGCCCTAGTGCTTAGGCTCCATTCTTTTTTGGTGAAGGTATTCCAATTTTTGACAATGCAGCCTGAAGTGTGCATGCAATAACCGCATATAATGTTTAGCCATAAGCAAATAGCACTTTATTTTTAAAACTGCACAGTGTGATGATTGGAAAAAAACTTACTCTGCCTGGTCAGTAACTTCGGGTCAGTATGTGGATTCTATGCACATGAATTATCCAAGTGTGGTGCTTTGTCTTTATAAGGCTCTCTCTAATCAGGATAGTCCTTCATATAAAACTAAAGGACTCTGTTGCACAACCTGTGGAAATTAAGTATGAGGGTTCTCCAAACAGCACATATAGCTGGACAGAAATGGGAGACTGTACAGTAAGCAGCTAATTATTTTGAAGGCAAAGTGCATTGCTGGGTCTGATTTTGTTCTCAGTTGCAGCAGTATGATTTGAGAGTAAATCTAATAAAGTTCAATGAGTATAAGATTGACTTGTGTGGAAGAAAATTGGCAAAGCAAAGAGAAAAGGGATGCATATTTGCAGTCTATGACAAGCTGAAATCTTGGCCGCAAGAAAAGCAGCAGCAAAATGTCTTCTGAATTTTAGTAGGGACCTAGTTCTCACCTGGCAGCCAACGTCAAACCCTTTCGGTGTGATCTGGTTTAGAGCTGAATACTGTTAGGCTTAGGTGCAAACTAAGATTTTTCTGTTACAGGACAGCTGTGAAAACCATGTGTATGTTATATAATGGGTGATAATCAGCTTCAAAATAATTGGAAAGCTTGTTATACCCGCCTGATTAAAATTCACAAAGTTTTACTTGGAAATTGTGCATTAATGACACATTTAAATTATAGATAAAGCAGTGAGATTTGGGGAAAACTGGCCTGGTAAACAGGCTTCCTTCATTCTTAAATTTAAAAAAAAAAGAAGAAAATGTCAAGCTAGCAAGCCTAAGGAGAATTTAACTAAAATGCAAAGAAGAAAAACAAAACAAAACAAAACAACAAACAAACAAACAAAAGCCCAGCAGTAAACTAACCTCAAAAATAAGATAAAGACTAAAAAATAGAGAAGAAAGGTCAAAATACCTGTGTTTTTTTACTGTATTGTGGATTTTTTCATCATGCAAAGCTCTGTACTCTGGCTGATCGACATGAAGAAACTGTTTTTTCTCTGGACGCATCCAGACAGATCAGCAACACAGATATATCCCTGTATGTCTAATGCACTTCCAAAGGGTTTTGTATTTGTTGGTAGTCTAGCAAAGAGAGTTTTTGGTGTGTCTTCTACTGTTGTGATACAGAGGATGGCAGAAAACTGTCAGCACTAAAACAATCTCTGTAACAGGCTTGGTTTATTATCCAGAGTAACTATATTCCTTCACACCCACCCTTATCTGATCTGCTGTTATTAAAACACTTTTAAAAACACATTTCTCAGCTAAATAAGAGATTAATGTGACTGGCATCAGAAAAAATGTAAGGAATTTCATAACAATGAGTCTCCTTATATAATGAATACTGCAAGTTTCCTGGCATTTTTTCTTTATCATCATAACTCTTCACCTCCTAAATGTCCCACTGGCTGAACGTTGGAGAACACCATTGTGTCTTTCATTTGAGATACACTAAATTTAATATAGATACTAAGCTGTCATTTGTGATGTAATTTTGCTGGGCTATTTCCCATCAACTCTGGCTATATCCTCCAATAAGACATGTTGACAGTATCACGTTTCTCCAGCTGGCCTTGGGTCGGAGTTCCAGAACTTGGAGTTGTGACCCTGGGGAGTTAAACTAATAGAATTGTTTCAGCTATTAAGAGTTTTCCTATGCTTTTTGATTGTTAGAATTCTGTTCAAGACAAAGTTTGACCTTTTCCCTGGACTAATAAGCTCTGCAGGTGGGAGGTCAAGAGTCCACAGAGTCATGAAGTAGTCAGGACAGAAATTACAAAGGCAGGCCTGATACCTTATTTGGAAAATGTATAAATTCTGAAGCTGCCCAGATTACTAAAAATGGAGTTCATTTGGATTGAGGGTTGTTGAAGGAAAGTATTCTGTTTGTTATTACAACCAGCCTCATTCCAAAAGCTTAGCAGCATTCTTACATTAAATAGCCAATATCCTAGATAATGTAATTTCAGAAACATTCAATAGTCAATTAAAATATTTTTATTTTGGTCGACTGAGAGTAATGTGATTCTCTAGGACCTAAATATTAAATGAAATAGATAATCTTTATCTGGCAGTGAGCTTACAGAAAGTACAAACATCTCGTTGCTGGGTCACTATTGTTAGGAAAAGAATTTGAAGCAAAATTCGAGAGCTAAGAAGACAGCTCACTGCAGCCCTAATTAAATTCTTAGGGACACTTCAGTAGAAAATTTAAACAATTAATATTATGCGTATACCTTCAGCATCACATTAGAACATCGTACATTTGTCTTCTTAAAACCCAGACAACTTAAAATGAAACAATTATGTAAATACAAAGCAGAGGGGAAACAGTGATACAGTTGTCTCTCCATCTATCTTAGCAAAATACTTTAGTGACATCAGGCTCATTCTCCGAGATCACTAACTTATGCCTACCTCAGCAAAACACATGAATCTTTGCCAAATGTGCAGATATCTGGGGAAAAAATGTTGCAATAAGCACTCTCAAATCTTAGTCACATCTCAAAAAGCACTTTATACATTTGTAATGCTTATGCATAGGTACTTTAACTTGTAATCGTTTAATCATAGAACAGTATAAAAAAATAAACAGCATTCTCATAAAAATTCAAGGAAGTCCCAAAAACCTGGGTTTGTTCACAGAACTATGTTTTCCATTTCCTGCAAAAAGACGAACTTTTAACCAGGCCATTGGTAGGTGTCAGTGTGACACAGATACATGGCTAGGGGTGACATGGGGTGGGAGAGGCATAAGGAAGATGTTTTCTCATCATGTCAGGACAAGGTAGGTGGTACAAGACTAGCACTCAGTCCTGCTGCCACAGGAGATTACAGACATCCTTTGCCTATAGGACACTAGATACCTGAATTTACCAGGTACTTCCTTCACCTCCTGTGTGCTATGTGAAGCCATTTATGTAACCTTGTTAGAGGTAGGAAATGTTTTTTCTAGATGACAGGGTCTACCTGAGTCATATGAATATCTGTCAGAGTTCCTATCATTGTAAATAGTAATTAGGGTCAGTATGGTTCATCTCCTGTTTTCTCCACTTACCTTTTCACTCTCCTAAACAAAAGAGACTCTGAATAGCTCTCAGTGCCATACAGCAAATAGCATTCCTACAATTTTTTTTTTTTACTCTTAGATATTTGAAGAGTGAGAAACAGTAGCAAGGACACTGTCTGCTTTAAATTACACTTGCAAAGTTGTTCTTTATGGAATTTTGAAGAAAAATTCCCTGTTCAGTCATCTTGGGCACCTTACCTGCCATACTTTTTTCAAGATCCTGAAAAACAGAAAGGAAGAGACATCAGGACTAAATTTCCAACCCGTGTATATTGCATGTGTTCAAAGAGCTGCTGGATTTCCTTCAGCTCCCACTTCAATCAGTTCTCCATTACATAGACACTGCAACATAGAGCTTTAGAAAGGAAAAATGCTGCTTTCAGGCGCCATAATACATGATGTCTCAGGCACAGTGAGTCTGATGCCACATACTTGCTGAGAGATCAGGTTTCTGTGAGAACTCTAAGGTTTCCTTCTCATTTTGGCCTGGCCTTCTGATTGCCATCTGTTGGCTTGCTAAGGTTCTCCCAAGACTCAAAAAATAAAATGAAGTCAGATATTTAAAAGTCAGGTTGAATCAATGGAAATATATAACATCATCATTGTTTCGAGTAACCGACTCAAACACACAAATCTGCCCCTTTTCCTTGTTCCTTCTCCTGTCCTTCTGTCTGAGTGAGTCACCAGCTATAACTTATTCTAAATGTTCTGTGAAGATATGATCTGTGTTTTTTTTAAATTATATTAGTGAGCAAACTCAAAAATAGTTTAATATAACATCTTGATTTCATCATGAAAGTCTGCAGATTCATTAATCATTTTCACTTTATCCCTGTTCAGCAGCTAATGAAGTTAAAGTAGGCAGCTGCCCAGTGCTGGGCAAGTGGTGAAAGAGCCAGCACATTTATTGAGTTAAGAAAGACAAAATATTCATTTTAGCTTACCCTAAAATAGAATTTAATTATCTTCCCCATATTACACCTAAAATCCACTGCTGTCGCTCACAGCAATTTTGAGTCGCATATGAATTTTGCAGGTAAATCACATTATTAAGTCTGTGCAGTTACTAGTGTCTGTGACTATTCATAATATATAAACTTAAATGTATGCATCATTTATTAGGTAAATATTTTTATTAACACATAGTACATAACTACACTTTCTTAAGAAGACAAGGAAACAAAGTGACCAAAAAGACCTTTACAAGAAAGAGCATGTGCCTAGTTGCAATAGTAGAAGAAATATTTCACTGCCTTCACTTTTACAAAAAAGCTGCAAATACCAATAAAGAAATAAAGGTCTGCAGAGAATTGTTTAATTCCAATGTCAACTGCATCATCTTTTTACCAGCCACAATTTGCCTAGGGGATTTAGTTTCTTTATTTTTTTTCCATTACTTTACTCAGCTCAGGAGGAGCTGGTTGTCCATAAGCAAAGTGCACAACTCAAGTAGTAACAGTCCCTTCTTGGGAGTGTGTTATTCAAACAGCTGGATGGGCATCTTGGTAAAGCACTTTATTACAAAAGCTCCTAGCTGGCCTTGTGAGATTCTGGGAATAACCAGAGATGAAATGCCCAGTAGCTTCTATTAAATACATGCACATTTGAAGATATAAGTGTATACTTACGAACTGGAAAACATTTTGCATTGATGGCACAAACAAGTGCCATGCTAGGCTTTGGGATCATCTTTCTTAATTTGCTTAATGGTTAGTAAAATTAAAAAATAAGTCTACTCAAGTCAGCAGAATTAACACCATGTATAACTGGTGCAAAAAAAGAGCAGAATCAGGCCCAGAATTTGCAAACATGGATTTCTGTTTAATCTGTGATTTAGTTAAAGATTCAGCAGCATTGCCTTTTCCAAATGTTCACTACTATTGCCATATAAACCATAGATTAACATATGTTTTCTTATCAAGGCTTTCTTCGAGGCTATAGATATGACTAAAAACTGGAAAATATGCCTCTTTTTACACTCTGTGCAAAATCACTGAAGACAAAATAGAAGCACTGAAGTTAAGTAGATACATCAACCTATATTTATGCTTACTGTATATTAAATATTTTACCTAAAGAGATTAATTTATATTTATTTTTTAAAAAATTAGATAGATCATAGCTAAAAGCAACTGCATTTTTATAGTAATACTGTACACATTGCTGAGAAGCAAGAGAGTCATGATCAAAATAGTTTCAGTGTATGTTACTTTAAAAAGAACATGTTTTATATTATTCCTTTTTGGAAAATTCACCAAGCCTGATATATCAAACTGAAAAATTTATTGTAACAACTAAAAGATATTAAACATTTTTGTATTTTCATTAATTTTTATTCTTACAGGAGAGAAAACATCACTGACTAAATATGAATGCTGCACATGTTAGCAATAGAAATATTGATTTTTGTAACTTTTTTTGCACTTGCCTTAACTTTTCCACACATATATACAAACACAAATAACACAGAGAGACAGAAAAAAAAAAGAGTATTTAAGGAAATAAAATCCACGGAAGTAGGCAAGTTTTGCATTAATGAATAGTGGCACATGAGCATATTCACTAGAATCCTTGTAAAGAGCACATGGTGCCATAGGTTTGTTAAAGCACAAGTTGTACTTTGTCTAGATTAAAAAATCACAAAAAAAGACAACCAAGCAAACAAAAAATCTTTTGGTGTGATTTGCTTTAGGTTTAAAAAAGTTGAATGTTTAAAAAAAAACTTTATTACCTGCATATGAATATTTTTGTATAATAATATCTGAAGAAGGTTTTAAAACAAAACAAAAAACCCTACTTGCTTTATGGTGTGCAAATTTTAGAGAAAAATAAACAGGGTATGTGTCCAGTTTGTAAAAAATGTCCACCTTTCAAGATTACTCTTTCAATGGCTAAATGCAAGGTTATGACAACTTGAAATACTTTTTTGTGAACTCACAAAGAAACAATAAAGCAATGTGAATAATTTGCGTATGCAAACTTTTTTTTACAAGAAATTCATGCTAATAGCAATACAAAATTAACAGCATGATAAGGAAGGCTTTGAAGATTCCAGTTCAGTGATTTGACTTGCAGGACATACTGGGCCAGAGCATATGCATGGGATAAACTGGCACAGCTCCACTGGAGGCAATGGAGCTGCTCCAGCTTACACCAGCTGAGAACCTGACCCTTTGCTTATGAATACTTTTAACAGTAAATCTTCCTCCATTTATATTTTATTTCTTGTTTTTTCCTCTTGTTCTGCTGTTTCATTTCTTAAGGATATTACTCAAGGATGTATATATTCTATGCATATTCTTTTTTTCTTAAAAACATGAAGGGTCATGGATTTGCTCATAGTAAAGCAACTAGTGCAGACTCATAACTCTCTGAGGGAAAGATTTTGTGTGCATGTGTGTGTGCACACGTGTGTTTGATTTACTACTTCATTACCCCAGTTTTATGACTGTCTAGCTCCACTGGAATCACAGGGTGACAGGGGAACAGAGTACCATGAACTGAATAATTTTTTTTTAGCAGTGTGTGTGTGTGTGGTGTCTGTGAACAGAGTGGAAGATCCTGACTGATACAGGAACTGCAGTGGAACGGAAGTAACTGAAATCACAGCAATGTTGTCATTGCACAAATGAAAGCTAACAAGAAAATGTCCAAAAAGCCATTATGAAAATGTAGACGAATGCTTTTCTTTTTAAAAGTTTGTTGAATACTATATCATTCCTGCATCAGGACAAATTCCATCCTTGGTTTTCTGAATGGACTGTAAGCTCTGTGGTTCTCTTCTCAACTGCAGTGACATAAATCAGGAGTGTCGTTACCTAAAGCAATGGGTTTATACCTGTTTTGTACCAGTCACATGAACTGGAATCACCTTCTTTTTGGCTTTTCTGTCAAGACCCTCATCTCAACTCTTTAAAAGATGCAAGAAACACTTCACTTGTTTCCACTCTCTCATTATTTTTATAGTAAAGTCGTGTTTTCCCTCAGATTCCAGGAAAATTACTCCAAATTTGAACACAGCAGCTCTTACAAAGGCTGATCATATTCTGTAGCAAGAGCTTAGGTTGAGAAAAGAGCTAGCGCCCTTCCTGCTCCAGGGGCCCAGGCCATAGACCACTCTGTGTCTTTATAACTCATAAGTATCACAAGACTTTCAAGACATGATAACCAGATCTTTTTACCTGCAGTAACTCACACTGAAGTACTTTTTTAGTCTAACCACTGGTTTTTGCACCTTTGGTCTGGAACCTGCAGTCAAGGTAACCTATATTACAAAATATTGTTCCTACAGTCACCTTTCTGAACTTTGTAGCTGTCTGCTGTATCTACTTCTGTTGAGATTTTTTAAGATCCTCTGATTAAATGATCATGATTTCACCAGTATCAACACAATTTATTGGCCTGGTACAGTGGCAGGAAATGCGTTTAGCATTCTATTAGACACCGTAAGAGTTACGATTATTCAACTACCAGCATGTCAAGTGCACAGAAACATGGCATCCACTGTAAATTAAATAACATTTATGTATATTTAGTTACATTTTAAAATATTGCTATTAAACAGATATTAATAAAAAATCAATAACACAATGCTCCATTCTTTACTGCATTACTTTGCATTCTTTGCAATTCTTAGACTCATGACTGAGACAAGCACAAATGCAGAAATTTCGTTAATTGCTGATATTCCTTCCAAAAATCATGCACATGTAAACAGACTGGGAAGCCACATATGGCTGCGTGGTTGAAGAGAGACAACCACAATAAAAAGTAAGTAAGCAAGATTACTTGGAAGAACACTAGAGTCCTGACTCCAAAAAATAAATAAAGAGGAAGACAGAGGCAGACAAAAAGAAAGACAGAGAAAAATCACCAACAAGCTCCAGTACTGATCAAAATACTTGGAGTATATCTGGAAAACTTTCTTGGACACTCCTGATCTGCACCATGTAGAGTGGTTATCCAGAACTCTCCATTTCCTGATGACTGTTTCCTGACAAAACCACAGAATCTTTCCTGTGTTCTTTTCTTCTGCTACGAGCTCTCATCCTCAGATGGCACTCTCCTTTACCGTACTGTAACTCAAATACTAGAAATAAAGTTCCTGAATCTAGGAAACTATTGCAGCTTTTGAGGGTCTTTTGGATCACTAAATTAGTATTATAATAAATTTAATTCATTGATTAGATTATGAATTTTCCCTCTCCTTTATGAGTGCTTATTTTCCCTTTCTATTTTTCCCAACATGCTTTTTCATTTGTTCTTCTTTCATATTTACTTTATTTTCCATGGATAATTAATTTGGTAATTACTGAAAAAATATGCAACTCTTAAGTACTAGGTTTGCCTTCTTAGGAATTCAGTGTGGAATCTGTATTGAACCATCTGTTCTTGAACAGAGCTGTGAAATGCAACTATTCACACATTTGTGAGCCTACGTGTTAACTACTGCATCAGGGAGATCAGATTGTCATTTGGCATAATACATACATAACTGAAAATTAAATGCTCAGGTATTTATGGTTGGCACTGAAGTGCAAATAAAGCTGTTGTTTGTAAGTAGAGAGCTGTTTTATTTCAGCTGAAGGACTATTTACAAGGTCTTCTGTTAAACAGCCCACTAAGAGTCATAAAAGACACCCTGATAGTCATATACTACAGAAGTGATGTTGAGAATAAGAAAAAGAGACATTGCAATGCGAGGTAGATCTGTAATTGCAGTTTAAGTTTTAAAAATTTCTCCAAAAATCCCAGGAAATGAATCCTCACCTGAAATAGACTCATGGATTACACACAGGCTAGTTTCAAAGCTCAGTGAAAGCAAATGTCAAAAGTAAAATGAAGAGTAAGCTTATTTTTCAGCAGAACAGGACCTACAGTATTGAGAAGAATGCTAACATCCAGACAGAGGAGATAAAACACCAACATAGAAGTGAAGTCTAACTGCTTTGTGCAGCAATTGAAAAATAGACTCCAGAAAATTAGTCAGACACCTTTAAAGTGCTTTACTTCCCACTTACATTCAGAATTGGTTCGTTCTTTTAAATCAATATACATGCCAAAAAATCAAATAGCTATTCCTTTAGGCTATGAACGCTAATGAAACTTAACCAATTTAGTGTGTTCTCCATGCTTACATTGCAGAGGAATATGCACTGAGCAAGGTAAAGGTAGGACAAAGCCTGTGCCCTTCATGATTACTTTATATGATACTATCATTTCTGTCTTGAGAAATTAGGTGTTGACTGTCATGAGATTTAGTATTGGCTATGGTGAAGACAGCTGTCAGAAGCAACATAGCCCAAATATTTGATGTGGGAATATACTGTGGCTTTTCTGTCAGCAGCACTGGATATGCTGCCAACAATAACCACAAGCTTTTTGTTCTCCAGTGAGCATCATCCTGCACCCCATAGTAGCACCACATGTACTGGAGGGAATGGAGAGAATACAAAAACACTAAAGGTAGAATATACCATGAGTGAGGATGCAAGAAAAAGAGCTATACATCCTACACTGGTTCACATCTCATCCCAAATAATAAATTCCTTGTTGCCTCCAGCAGGTATTGCTTGGTCCCAGTTTCTGGCCCAGACAGATGAGATAGATGGACAATGCTGAACCACAATGTTTGAACTCCTCAGCCATCTCTACACTCCCTACTGCAAGAGGTGACTTCCTCCAAGTTAACTTCCAAAACTCATCTGGATGTAACTACTAATAATATGATCTACTTGACCACAGCATTTCATGTACTATCAATACATTACATTATTTTACTGTCTTCTGGGAAGATAATTACTGCTTTTGATATCTTGCTTGTTTTAATACATCTGATAGGACATTCTCATTATGGAAAGTTGGTTGTAAAGTTAAGGAGCATATATTTGTTTGGGTATACAAGAGTAGGGATGTGGTGGTATGAAAACAGAGACTAGATTGAAATTGTAAGTAACAGTGAAGAGCAGCATTTCTTCTAATGACTGAAATCACAGAACATACACTTCCAAGTAAATAGGCCATTAGCAATTAATGGAAGCAATAGATGCCTGGAAAAAAATCTTCTTAGATTATATCTAAATGAAATACAATTTAAGATAGCAACCTAAATATAAATTTGCCACAAAGATTTGAGCTTCTCGTAAAGGAACTGTTTCAAGCCATTAAGTACATGATACTTTCAAAAGACTCTCAAAAACTATACTTTCATCCATAGTAACTTTGTAGAAGTTGCCTCAGTCTCTCTGGTAAATAATTAGCATTTCTAAACTGATTAAGTAAATATTTATATACTAGATTAGAAGGCATTTCAAGGACTTACTACAGGCTCTCTTTGTTGTAAATAGGATGGAACAGCTCTGATGTGATCTCTTGGGTAAATAATGCATTTTATAACTTTTAATTAAAAATGGAAGAAGTGGAAATTCTTTTAAACAAATATTTAAATACCATCAAGGATTTGATTCAAAAGTGACAAAAGCCATCAGAATTGAAAACCAGAAGGATATTCCATCCTTGATTTCTGTTTTCTTGCTAAATAATGACAGTGGCTGGAGGTTCCCTTCAGACCTTGTTGTGTGGGACTGAGAACTGAGGTCTAGCCTTCAAATTTACATGGACCACTTTACAAAAAGTATTGTGATTTGAAGCTGAATTAACTTTTAGTAGATACTTTTTAAAGATTTGCCATCTAATATAATTTATACATCAGCAGAATCTGGAGCTCAAGTGATGATGTTACTGAGATTTTATTTCAATGTAGAAAGAGATAGCTCTGTTCCTAGAGAGGCTATGCTCACAGATCAGGAATTTATGCAACTGTTCATCCTTATATTAATCTTAATTTTAAAAAATCCACTCAGAAACAGCAGAAAAGAGCTTGGTTTTCCTCCTAACTCCTACTTGTAGGTGACTTAACTGTAGGAGGGAGACAGCTTCACCCTCTTCCCAGAATTATGAATGAATTTACAGTGGGTGTGAAGTAATTTTCCCACCTTTCCTTCAGTTGGGAAATTATTTCTGGGAAAACATTTTCTCTCTTGAGATCCTGGTTGTATTAAAATACCTTGTAGGATGTGGCCATTGTAGAAAAAAAGTTGTGAAGCTGTGGTGTAGAAGTGTAAATCTCCTCTATTATTTACAGAAAGGACACATCACAGAGGAAGCCCAGACAAGTCAAAAAAGCTTGGTGCCTGCTTCAGGCAGCTCTTAGAAGGTGCCACTGAGTATAAATAAAGTACAGTCCTGTATAATATTGCACTAGGAGGAAAACTGCTGGCTGTCAAGTCCAGTCCTTACTATAAGTACCCAATGTGGTACTTTTCTTAAGCTTAAATCCAAATAATTTTTATTCTTATTTCTTTCTTAGATGTAGTGTTCCAGACCATAACTTTCTACTGTTCAGGAGTCATTAAATATCTATGCTAAATATATTGTTTCTGTGCCAATATTTTTTCTATGCTCAAATAATTCCCTCTGTCTTTACACAAAAATTAATAGAGCATTAGGTATCATCCATGTCCTTCTCAACCTTTTTTCTTATTAAGATGAGGCAAGCTAGTCTAGTCTTCCCATAATATTCTTCTTCTTCAGCATAATTAAAGTTTCACCATGCTGGTTCTGGTTTGAAAAAAACTTTCTTGATAATGTTCAGTCTGCAGTATTCTGTTAATGATCTGCAAGAAATCTTCCACCAAGGCTTTGTAAAATGTCACTGATATATCTATCTCTATTTTTAACATATTTTTCCTTACTACAATAATCTTGGTTTTATACATGTCTAGAACAATGACTCCAAATTGCCTCATGGTGAACTATGAACTCTGTACGAAAGGGTTTGGGCTTATTGTTGGTGGTTGTTTTTTGGAGGCAGTTGTTATAATCCGTCATCAATTTCCAGCCATTAGTTAAGTCCTAAGATTTTCTAATATTTGTGCATATTATTCTTGGACTTATTTATTGACAGTGCATCCCAAAGTTTTGAATCAGAACCTTTCCTTAACACATCTAAGACCAAAGGCACTGAAGATAAGACTGTCAACAAGACAGATCTAAGAAGAGCTCCATTACCAGCCCCTCCAGCCTGAAAGGTTTTCTTTTCAAAATAATACAGCATCATCTCCTTTATCTATTCATTTGTCAATTTATCTTTGTTGACTAATAATTTCCCATGCATCATCATATTAAATGGATTACTGAAATCTGGGTTGATTTAATCTATTTTTTTTCCATTTTCTTGGAAGCGAGAGGCCTTACCTGGATGACATTGCACAATGCACAGATAGACCCATACTATTCAACTTCCTTTTGATTTGCCTCCATAAGTGTTCTCTTCTAAAATATTCCAAAATCTTGGATACTGCTGAAGTCAGATAAAGGAGTTTGTACTCATTTGTCACTTTCTCTCAGTTTCTTAAGTTGAGGTACTGTAATTCCAGTTCTTTAGCCAAGAGGTATAATTATCAACTTCATAAATGTATTAACAATTTTCACTATTTGATCTAGATTTAATGTGCAGGTTTTTTAGACCTCTGGGATGGATATCTCCAAATTGAGTTTTACTTTAGTCTTGGATTTAGTAATTCCATTTTCCTACAGTCTTTCCCTCTATTTTCTGGGATAGTTGACTGGCCACCTTCATCAATCCCACCAGAAAAAAGGCAAAGCTTTGATTTACCATTGAATTCATGCCAACACTGCCTTGAATCTTTGCTCCATCCTAGCATGTAGAGGAGGTGGGGAGTGAAGATGGGCTATCTTTTCTTGTTCTTGTGTATTTATATGACTATTTTTACTGTATATGTTCATTTGCATCAGCATAACTTTTACCAGTGTTAATTTTACCTGACTATACAGACCTCTAAGTTTATTTGCAAGTATCTATCTCTTTTTTCCATTCCTTAGTGAGGTTTTTGTTTATTCTTTTTGAGGAAGAAGTTTTCCCAGTAAGTCTACTGCTCTTCCCTATATTTTTCCACTTATGTTTTCACAAGTCTTCCTCATGTTGATCACCTTGAAACTAGCAAACTAAATGGTGACTGGGCCCATTACTTGGCCCTGGGGCCTTCCGGTGCATCAATAATATTAAACTCATCTGGCAACCAAAAGAGGTACCTTATCCAAATTCTCTGTTAGGAATGGTCACACAGATTTGCTCAGGCACTGCCTAGGAGAGCCCGTGGTGGCCCAGAACAAAATCATGCCAGAGACCCTTTTAACAATGTGAGAGTGAGATAATAGAGCACCACAGGCAATGTTTAATTAACTTGTGTAGATGAGTCACTGTGTTGCCCAACTCTTCTGTCATATTCATTGCAAACAAGGGCAGAAAGTTATTAATGCTCACAGTCTTGTAATGAGTTTCACACATTTTGGAGTGTATTGTAAAGTTTATATATTCAGAAAGTAACATTTGGGGATAATTTTACCATCCTTCTTAGAAAAAAGTTGCCCAATCTTCATGATTTAAAAAAAAAATACCTGGAAAACTGTAAGTAGCAACATACTGAAGTTTTAGAGACCTGAAATATTTCCCTATTTAGTAGTAAATGTCTTGTGAATTTGATGAGAGGGGTTTCATTTACAACTTTGAATATTTGAGAGTATAGACCACTTGAGACTGCAGACTTTATACTTCAATTTTACTAAGCATCATCTAGCTTGCCATCAAGCAGATTTCAGATGAGTTCTTAGACAGTCAACCTACTTGTGTACATAGGGTCAAATATAAAGGCCATAGTATCTTCTGTCCCCAAACAGGTAGCAAGGAATTTGGAACAGCCTAGAGAATCGTTGGCTGTTCACAGGAGCTGAAGTCATATCATAATAAAATTTCAATGTATTTGGCTTGATGGGAATAATTAGTATTATCTTGAAAAGTAGGTAGAAATTAGCTGCCTTTCAGGTCAATGGTATATCATTGATAGGCTGTGGGGGTTTTTTTGTTTGTTTTGGTTTTGGTTGTGGGTTATTTTTTTAAATTTACCAGTGGAGAAAGAAAAAATATCACATACTACATACACACAAAACTTTCCATAAATGGTATTCTGAACTCTGATTATTATTTTCTCCTCATTTCTATACTGGTAGATTAATCAAGATCAAAGAAATAAGAAAGGTGTGTTCAGTAGTTTCTTCTGCATTTTCAGTCCAACTACTGACCTAATTTAACTATAATGTTCAGCTTTTTCCACAGAAAGCTGAACTGGGACGTGAATCAGCACATAAGCTTCTCAAAATCTGCAGCATCTTCTGATGTGAAATATCAGACCATGACAGGTTAGGGATTAACTGAAAGCACAAAACAACAACAAAAGTAATATTTGGAAACATGCTTTTTTGAAAGAACAGCCAACTACAAGCAAAAAAAGCAGAAAGTAATTAATGAGATTTATTATGTGCCATGTAAAAATGAGACTCAGCTAATTCACAGATTGAAAAAAGATATATTATTAGTAGTATAATATGAGAAAATGAGAGAAAAAGATGGTGCATGTTAGTACATCTTACAGTTTGTATTTGAAACAACTTTTTGTTTGTTTGTTTTCATTTTTTTTCTTTTGTTTGTTTGGTTGGTTTGGTTTGTTTTCTTCTATCCAACAAGCTTTCCCCAGCCACGCTTTAGGCCTCCCTGCTTCCTATTACATAAGAATAGCATGTTTTTCTGGTCACACTATTTGATACCTTTGAAAGGAATTTTGAGTATCTTAAGAAAGTTCTTGGTCTGGATTAACACATAAAGTATTTCCAAAAAATAAAACTGTCATTTTGTTTTGTTTTGTTTTCCCCTGAGGCATTCCTCTGTAGTGGAACTATTGAGATGCTATTTCGTGAAACTGTTGCCAGTACTAGTAACAGAATCACAGAATCACAGGATGGTTGGGGTTGGAAGGGACCTCTGGAGATCATCTAGTCCAACCCACCTGCTAAAGCAGGTTCACCTAGAGCAGATCGCACAGGAATGTGCACAGGAATTCAATGCAAGTTTTGAGGGCAGATCACTGAAAATATTTTCTTCCAATTTTCACTGAATTTGCTGGATTACTGAATAATTCTCTTATTTCACATATCTCTATCCATGCTGATATAGAGATTGTATTTATTTATTTATTTATTGTGGAGCTATTCCTGCAGGATCTTGGATTTTGTCTGTATTTTCATGTGGTGAGCTGACCTTGGCTGGCCACCAGGTGCTCACCCTCCTCAACAGTACAAGGAGAGAAAATATGATGAAAGGCTCATGGGTCAATGTAAGGACAGGGAGATCATTTAGCAATTACCATTATGGGCCAAACAGATTCAGCTTGGGGAAATTAATTGAATTTATTGCAATTCAAAATCAGAGTAGGATAATGAGAAATGAGAACAACTCTAAAAACACCTTTGTCTACCTCTCCCTTCTTCTCAGGCTCAATTTCATTCCCAACTTTGCTACCTCCTCTGCATGAGCAACCCAGGGAGACAGGGAACGGGAGTTGTGGTTGATCTGTAATGCTTCATCTCTGCTGCTTCTTCCTCCTCACATTATTCCCCTGCTCCAGTGTGGGGTCTCCCCTGCTGCAGGCGGACAACCTGCTTCACCATGGTCTTCACCTTGGATTGCAGGGGATTCTCTTCTCCAGTGCCTGGAGAATCTTCTCCACCTTGTTCTTCATGGGCCTTGGTGTCTGCAGTGCTGTTTGTCTCACATATTGTCACTCCCCTTTCCCAGCTGCTGTTGTGCAGCAGTTTTGTCCCCCCTTACATATGTTATTAAACAGGGACACTAGCACCATCGCTGATGGGCTCATGTGGCTCTGTTGGACATGGAGGCAGCTTATGAATCTTCTCACAGGAGCCACCCCTGCAGCCCCTCTGCTACCAAAACCTTGCCAGGTACACCCAATACATTTCACTAGTGTGATCTGCAATAAGACCATCTGATCATTTGTTTGGAAGCTTTCCCGTTTCTTTTCTAGTTGTAATTGTGTGTATATACCAAGGAAAATAGTGCCAATTTACAGAGGTTCAGTAGCTATGTAGTCAGCACTATGTTGAAAGATGGTTGCTGTTCTCTAGAAAGCTCAAAATGTGCCTACTCTAGTCATCTAGGTTTTATATTGCCCAAATAATCACAGACAAAGAAACACCAATTAAAGTACTTTAAACTGAATTTTAACTCTTCAATACTTCACTTGCAAAATCTGTGCACAGGTTGTTCAACCTCATCTTGGTTTGCTTCACCTGAGTGAAGTACCTTTCAGTTATCTAGTTTCCCATTTATTTTAATCCCATGCCCACCGTTTAGAATTCATTTGTTCATTCTTTGTGGCTAGGTTTATTGTCTTTCCACACAGGAATAAGTATGTTTCTTATCATGAAGTGCACCAGTGACATGCAAATGACTGCAGCGGTCTAACAGAATCAGGAAATCTAAAGTGAAGGCACCTGACATGTCCTTGCCACCTGTCACTGTACTAAACTAAATTAAAGGAGGGCAGGAATGTGGCACCACAGTGAGGATTATGGATGCAGTGTCAGGCATTATTTTAAATCTTCTTATCTTCTGTCAACTTAAATCAAATTCTTGAAATTTACTGTGGTGGAGAACAGGGAGGTGGCTCTGCAAAGTGCCTAAATTAAAAATGCTTCTTTGTTCCTATGAAGTAGGATCATTTTTGATACTAATCCAGAGTAATACCTGTTAAATGTGGTAACAAATGTAAAATTTTATAATTTCTGCTGTTATCACTCCTGCAGAGTCAGCTACAGCTGGGTACAAGTGGAGGCTTCTCCACAGAAATAACCAAAGTAACAATGACTGCAGTCTAAGGCAATCGGAGGCAATGATCCAATTTACTGATGTCCTCGGGTTGCCTACGTGCCACAGCTGACATAAAATGAAGGTAATGTGACTACACAACTGTCACCAAGGTAATGGGGAAATCAGTGGGATTGCAAAACTATACACAAGGGTATACAACATAAAATCATAGAATCATTTTGGTTGGAAGAGACCCTTAACATCAGCTAGTCCAACCATAACCTAACTCTAGCACTATACCATGTCTCTAAGAACCTCATGTATGTATCTTTTAAACACCTCTAAGGATGGTACGCTTCAACCTCTGGAACATTTACTACAAAGAACGAAGAAGGAGGTTGGAAAAGATCGATTTTGATACCTCAAGTCGGACGGAGAAGGAAAAACCAAAGTATAGTCTTTTTAGCATGCTCTGCCCATCACTGGGTCTTTCAATGCCAGGACCACTCTGACTTGTCAAAACACAGGTGTATGTCATGTCCTTATACAGGAATTTGAGACTGCTCAGGAGAATTTAATCTCAGAGTGTAGACTGACGATGCACTGCCCATCTTTGCGGTACACAGCTACCTAGCGACATTCATAGCTCTTCCTAAGGGTTTATGTTCTTTGCACTGTGCAGGAAGAAAAGCCAATGTTTAAGAAGGTGAATCACAGAAAATAGCACACAGAGTAATGAACATCTACGCCAAAGGGTATGAAACAATGAGAACAAACACATATAATAAAGTGTACCTTTCTGTCTGCGTTAGACAGTTCCCTTCAGGCCAGCATAGGTTATTTGTCCTCAGCAGAAGTTCAGCCCTGAGCTGAGTGTCTATGAAAACTCCTTCTCAAACTCAGACTGGTGCAAGGGTCGTGAAGGTTTCACTTTCTTCCTCCTCTGTTCCTGCCTAGGGCAATGGGACTGATTTAAGCATTACCAGGAAAGAATTTTTGAGGTAGGATAAATCCCTTCCATTGAAGCTGTTCCACTTCACATACAGTAATTAAATATTCAGTAGTCCAAAGCAAGCATTGGAAAAATGACTTTGTAGCTTACGTGTAAGGAGCTTTTTTATGAAGAGGATGTCTAAATTCATATACCTTCTCCCTTCGTATTTGCTTAAAGTTGGTAGGTTCACCCTCCCCAGCAGATTATCTATTAGCTTTTTCCCAAGCAATGTGGGACAGCCAAAGGCATTGGATTCCAGGACATACAATTTCTTTTTTCGGTGAATTTAGGCTTCCTTTCATTTTGTAGATGGATTTTTTTTTTGCAATGGGCTTTGTTTTAGTCACTTATTGCTTCATATGACTTTTTTGTTTTCAGAACAATCAGCAAATTAGTAACAAGAAATTTTAGCTCTGTAAGACAAGAAAAAAAATATGGCTTTTAAAAAAATTTTTCCTAATTTGTTTCTATTTGGAGATTAAGAAAGCTAGACACAATTTCTTGACTTGACACCAGATTGTTTCTGAGTTTCCAGAAGTCCCTCATGACTTTATTGTAATTCCACACAACAAATGCCTGAATGGGACAAACTATGAGATTAATACCTGAGAAGAGATACTTAAACACGTAAAGATTTCAGCAAGAGGTGAGGATCCAGAAAATCCCATAGGTGGGAAATGTTGCCTCTCAAGAAGCATGTATGAGAATCTGCCTCAAGCAGGAGGGTTTCTTACAGCCTTGATTAAAGGTTAGAATCTCCCCGGAGACCTTCTCCTTTGCTTATACTACTTTATTGTGCTTTCCTCCGTTTAATTTATTTGATTTTAAGAAAAGGTAAATGGTTTTCATAAAAACCTATCGAATGTACTTATACATTAATTTACTGGCTGTACAGCTGAGAAAAATTCTGCAGTTGTTCAGGCATTAAAAGGAAAATTATATTGAGACTATCTACCTTTAAGATTGTTTCACGTGCTTTAAGAAAGACATTTTTCCTGTTCTCTCCTTGCCTGACACACTTGCCTCTTGCCTTTAATGCCTCAGAATCTCTTGCTAGCTCTTTTTGTAGTATAGAAGAAAGTGGTTTGGTTTAAATGTTGATTTATTTTTTTTTCCTTCCAGAATTTCCTGAAAGATTAAAGGGAAAAAAGTATGCCCAACAGGAAAAGAGAATTTATAACTATATGACAAGCAATAATAATGCAAGCAAACACAAAACCTGATATATTAAAGTGGGTGAAGATGACTACATAATAATTTGTAATTTATTGTGAGTCAGATACATATTTTAATGGGCTTTTTATTGTTATGTGGTTCAGCTACATGGAAAGAACACAGCAGTCATAACTTATTAAAGCTTAACATGACACAGATGGCAGAAGCACTAAAGATAAGGGTATGGACTGTAAGAACAGGACAAAAAAATCTTGCTTCTATTTTAATATTTGACTTCAGAAAAAATAAAACAAAACAAAACAAAACTTATTTTTATTATCCTTAGCTTCTTATATTCTTGGATAGTACTATACTGACACTAATAGTGACTACTGTACTAGTCCCACAAATAGAGAACTGAAAATCAAGTAAAGCCTGCATTCTGACTTAAGTTTCTCGTATTAAATTTTGCATATCTTTTGTGCACAGCCTTGTAAACACACTCTGCCCAAGCTCTGCGCTATCAAGCAAGCTCAAATCTGACAGCTATGAGTAAGGCACAGTGATTTCAGCAATGTTTACACCAAGCATAACGTCCTTCAGCTTGAGCTCTCTGGCATCTATTGAGTGCAGAATACCTGACATACCTTGCAAAGAAGTAGCTTATTGTAGCACAAATATGAAAGTTTCACAAAAAGAAAGACAAAATCCAAGGGTATAAATGAAAACAGACCCTGATTTGAACAAATGTAGAATCAATCTAAAACATTCTGAGCATGAAATGATCATTTGGTAAGTGTCTGAATATTAAAAAGAACTTTAAAGTAGCTCTAAGTAATATGATCTTTGGACATATGATTTCTTTTTAGAATATGTCAGCAGCAAAACTAAATCTAAAAATGTATGCATAGATATATTTAAATGATTTTTTTTCTTAGTCTTCATGGTGCAGTCAGCCTCAGCATCCAAATTCCCTCCTCCATCTGACACCTCTTGCTCCTGATGTAACAAATATGAGCATATCTCCTGGGAGCACACTTGGCATTGGAGTTTGCCAATCAGGATGGTCAGAGTGAAATTTCACAAGAGACTATGTACTTTGAAGGTAATTCAGATGAGAATATTGTTGAGAATTGGGTTCATTCCTTTTTCAGATGGATGATTTTTTTATGTAACACTGATCTGTCCCTTGTTCCCTGCTCTCTATTCTATATCTGCCAATGTCATCTGCTTGCCAGTAAGAAAAAATCCATTTCAGTAACAGTGAGTGATTTTCAGGCTACCATAAAGCATAATCTAACTCAGCACTGTCATAAGTGGTATAAACAAAGTCATAAGTTCAAGTTGTGATCATTCCTGTGTTCACATGAATGAGCAGTACATTGTGCTTCTGGACTGCCTTTAATACAATTTCTCAAACTAATTTTGCAGCAATTACCAAATTATAACGCATATGTGACCCAAGCAATTGTCAGTAGTCCCACTTAACTGAACAGCAAACTTCATGTTTTGAGAGTTTACTTAGAAGATTATTGTTTGAAATATAATATTTTAATCACTTCTATTAAATTACTAAAACTTAATTTGTTTTATCATTTGAAATTTAAACATTAATAGAAGTTTAAATGTAAAAGTATATAACTTTAACAAGGATTGAACCTGTTATAGCTATTTAAAAACCAAACCTTTTAGAATTCCAGAATGTTAAATTACCCTAGACAATCACTTTCCATCAGAGTTTATATCTGTTTTCAATAACAATAAAGAATTGGAACTTTGGTTGAGGAATGCAGAAAATAGAACTAAAGCCAGACTGAATTTCAATATTACTAACGTAGCATATATCTAAAAATTATTATCTTAAGTGGTCAGGGGTATTAGATGTTATCTATTTATGTGCATGTATTCCTTTAAAAAACAGCAACAAACGAAACAATATTTCGTGGTTGTCATTCAGTTTGCATTCAGAGGGAGGCAACAGAGTAGGCATTCCTAACCATTTTAGTCACTATAATACCCTAGACATGATCCTAACTAGTCAATGTGATATACATTCTCTAGAGCATGATGGCACAACTTTGATGAGAGTCTAAATTCAGAAAAGCAATGAACATCTTGATAGACTATTACTATAAAACATGTCACCATCTAGATTAAAACACTGTGGTCTCAGTTTAGCAGAAATAGAGGCAGAGCTGTGAACAGCTCAGTGCCAGGCTATGCCAGAAGCACTCAGAGGATCTAGAATGGAAAGTCATCTTCAGCATGAGGCTCTATTGCCAAATTTCTGAAATTTCTGCTTTTTATTTGCTTTAATTCCACATAATTTTTAAAAGAACTGTAAGGAAATTTCTGACAGTTTCAACAGAGTAGTTCTTTCTCTGCTCTTCAAGCATCAGATGCACCTGTTGTGCTCTATATAACAATAACAAAAATTATAGAGTAAGTATAAAATGGAGTGGGCTTGATTCTTAACTGCCTTACTGCTTACGCAGCCAATCAGGATCCAACCTAACGCATAGGTGAGTTCACAAGGAGTATGGTGCAAGTGAAATACATAATTCCATAGACCAAATGTTTTATCACATCTTGCCTATGGTTTCCACATATGGCATTACTAGTGAATTAGGTGAAATGGAATAATATGGGCTCTAAAACAGTACACTCTCTAATATGTGTGTGGAGTTGATTATTGTTATTATTTTCATGGTCACACTTTGGAAAAGTTGTGAATTTGTCCTGCAGGCAGGCTAGCTACCGGGTTTGCTGTAGTTCTACATTATTTCAAAAATGCTCTTTGGACACATTCTGGACTAACCCATGCTAGTACCTCCTTGGGAAAACCTGTAGAGTATTGTGTCCCTTGGTATTTTTTCCAGCCCATGCTTACCAAATGGATTTTCCTGGCACTCTCTGAAACCCTCAAATACCCTTGTAGTGATGGCATCCAATACAGAAGACTTCTGAAGCCTTTCTGAGGAACACCCTGATATTTGCTGCAGCAACGTCAGGCCTGTCAGCAGCTGGAACTCCGCTGAACTGATGGTGCATGCCATGAGCGAATAACATAATGTGACAGGTCTTTTTTGGAACATTTCCAACAGCAGCGGGGGTACATCAGTACTTTCTTTAATCTCTTTGTGAACTAGCCTATATATATAGCTGTTTAATATACGTATCCTAACATGTCATGGATAAAAATCGATTAAATATAAGTAACTTCTTTTTTTTAATGAAAGATAATTCAGCTTCAGTAGAACTCCTAATGATAAGGACAAAGCTGAGACAAAGGTAATATTTCTGGTTGTCCTGGTTTCAGCTGGGATAGAGATAATTTTCTTCCTAGTAGCTGGTACAGTGCTGTGGTTTGGATTTAGAATGAGAATGATGTTGATAAAACACAGATGTTTTAGTTGTTATTAAGTAGTCAAGGACTTTTCAGCATGTCACGCTGTACCAGGGGCACAAGAAGCTGGGAGGAGACGCAACCAGGACAGCTGACCCAAACTGGCTAAAAGGATATTTCATACCACATGATGTCATGCTCAATATGTATTTTGGAGGAAAGAGGAAGAAGGAAGAAGCAGGTGACATTCAGAGTGATGGCTTTTGTCTTCCCAAGTCACCAAGAGGTGTGGTGGAGCCCAGCTTTCCTAGAGATGGCTGAACACTTGCCTGCTGATGAGAAGTAGTGATTTAATTCCTTATTTTGCTTTGCTTGTGTGTGTGGCTTTTGCTTTACCTATTAAGCTGTCTTTATCTCAACCCACAGGTTTTTTCACTTTTACTCTTCTGATTCTCTCCCTCATCCCACTGGGGTTAGGGGATGGGGGAGTGAACGAGTGGCTGCATGGTGCTTAATTGCCAGCTGGGGTTAAACCACAACACTGGTTTTGCCAGGAATAACAGGAACATCTGCATTAGTAACGGTAAAAGCAACTAAAATAAGCCGAGGCACAGATATATATTTCAGATGATGGAAGCCCCATATCCATGCCAATCTTTGTTTCTTTTGCCCCTTTCAGTCTACCTCCTCTGAATTTTTGCCTCCAGACCTAGCTTCTCTTTAATCTTTAAAAATACCTTTCCAAATTTTTGGAGGATCTTAGACTATGAATAGGATAAAACTGTCATTTCAAATCCTTGGCTAAGGATTTTCTTCCACTTCAGAACAGTTACAGGAAGGATGTGCTTAACCCATTGCCTTCATCCTTATGAATTAGAGCAGAAACATCCAAACATGAAAGCGCAGAAGCCTGCCTAGATTTCCCTGTGGCCCTTGAAGGAGGTCTTGCAGTCTGGACACTCTCCCTGTATGCCAAGGCAGTGTGTGTCTGCCTAAGGGTACTGGGCAGCCATGAGACCTGTTTCTGCCACTCCCTGATGTGGGCAGCTGGCAGGAGGAGCAGTGGGGACGGTGTCTCTCTCCCCTCACCTCCTCTCCTCTTCTCCACAGTCCTCTTCAGCTTAGATTTGCATTCACTGTAGGTACAACTAGGCTTTAAAAACATGAACAGCCTGGTCATCATGAAAGTAATCATGCAGTCATGTGATTGTTTACTTGTTTTCACAACTTCATTCTTCCTACTTAAGACAAAACTGTGATGGCAATAGTTATACAGCTTTTACATGTAAACACATAGCATTTATATAAAAAGCTTTGAAAAATATTATATATTCCATATTCCATATTCCATAGTATATAGTATATAGTGTATAGTATATAGTATATATTACATATTATACATTATACATTATATATCATATATGTTATATATGATATATTATGATATATCATATATTTTATATATTATATTTTATATTTGATATATGATATGTGATATGTGGTCTATAATATATGATATATTATTTACTATACTATACTACACTACAACACAGTACAACACAATACAACACAATACAACACAATACAACACAATGTAATACAAAATAATATAATATAATATAATATAATATAATATAATATAATATAATATAATATAATATAATATAATATAATATAATAATATAGATTTTGTATGGATAGTTCTTTAGGGCAGATATGGGAAGACGGACAGCTACCTGCCTTAATTTCCTAGAACACAATGAATTTCAGAGGTACTTATTTCCAGCCCTTGGGTATTATGTCAAAGCTGAGGACTCTGAAGAAAGGTCTGTGTGGATCTCAGCAAGATTGGCAGTCATGGCTGGGACTTGCTCCAGCCACCTGTCCTCCTCTGAAGCCTGCTCCACCTGCGAGATGACTTCCAATGGAATTTGACATTTGTGACCATCCACATTACAGAAGACACACACAGGACCTAGACGAAACAGGTAACACTGAGAACATACCCCCGCACCACGTTACCAATCATTTTTTTTCCTAACAGGAAGCTGACTTGACAAGTTCTAATGGTACACTTGTTTTGAAGAGATGTTAATGTCTCTATTAAGGAAAAAGTAAATCAGAATTCTGTTAATTTCAGTGTTTGATTATGTTCCATAAGATTTAATTCTTCCAAAGTTTAAATCTAAAATAGTAAAAAGGTTCAGATCTCTTAGTTCCTGAAAAGCACAGGCATGTTTTGTATCAGAAGATCACTAATCACAGTGGTAACATACCTTTTTTCATCTTCATTAGAGACTAAATTTTTTTGTTTGCGTATATTTCTGGACATTCTGTAGCATATGAAGTTGGGTTTTATTGACTTACCCTTTTAAAATTAAAAATAGCACACTTTTAACTGATATTTACAATGACAACCTAGTGGTAATAAGTTATCACTTTTGATTTCTTTTGATAGTTAACCAAGCTCATAGCAAATCACAAGTGAGTGCAGCAGGTTGTGGAAGAGCAAATCAAAGTTGACATGGGAGCAGTGGCAAGTATGATTTAGTAGCTATAAAAACAATACTAATATATGCTTCTTCATCTGATGTTATGGTCTGTTCAGCATGTCTTACCAAAGCAGAAAAGCAACAACCCCATGAAGAGAAACCCCATGACTCTGCCTACAATGTTAACTGGTAAAGATGGTAATACTTCAGATTTGATGATGGACTATGTCTAGCTACATGAACACATGAAATCCTTTAAAATAAATGTCCTTGAGAGCTGTAAATTTCAGTAACCAAGACTATACATTTCAAACAACCTTCCAGTGGCTTCTATGAGACTTTGTTACACTTTAGTAAAAACCTGGTTTGTGCTTTGCCTGACACAAATTTTCTTTTCATCATTCTTTTTGCTTATTGCAGTACTTAAAAAATGCCCTCTAATTTGAAATTATATATTTGCAGTGATTGAAGTGGCATTTTCTTGTCTTTCACTCTCTGAACAGTTTACAGTGTCATGAAACTGAAACTGCCCTTAGTCACAAATTAGATTTCTGCTTTTACTCTTCATTTTGTCCAAGTCATTAGTTCTCAGAATTAAACATCATTAGCTATCATGAACAGTAAACAATTGCTTCTGTGTATTGATTACATCACAATATGTTACTATTAACTGAATGAGAGAATTTAAACTCACATCCCCGGTGCAATTATGGTCTAGTCTGCTGAATGGTAGCATTTCAAAATCTATTTGAGTGATCAGGCCTAACTGATTGATCACAGATGTCTTACCGATTAAGAAAATGCAACAGCACTATATAAAAAATTAGTTTCTTGCTAAATACACCTGCAGTTTTCATGCTGATAAAATGTTTCCTCTTTCTTTTCATATTTAACTGTCTCTTGTGACATAATGATGACACGCTTGTCATCAATCTGTTCTAGGACACCCAGGAAATTGTGAATACACAACAGAGCTTCCTTGGCATTTGGCTGGTGAGGAGCATTTGGAAATTCAATTAATTTTTTAATCAGAAAAAGGCCTTTTCGCATTGACTTCTTCCATGGTCTGCATTTGTTCCATTCAAATTATTTTTAATTCATTTTCTCTTTTTTCCACCTCAGGTCAGATGATATATGCTCAACTTGTATTACATTCTACTTCTTATATCACACATTTCTTCAGTTGCTGCCGGTTTGATGATTTCACCAAAGATTTGGGAAAAGAGAGAGAACAGGTAACATTAGCTTTCAATAGTTCTCAAAGGTCAAACCTTTCCTTGGGTGCACAGTGATTTTGTCACAGAGTGCCTTGCTACCCTTAGCACTTCTGTTGGTAAAGAAAGAAGAGGATATCCTGACTCTCTGCATCAACAATTTGTTCAATAAAAAAGGGACTATTTCTGCTGCAGCTTACCTAATAAGGACTGTATTTTCATGTCTGTTTCGGTATTATGCCTGCAATTAGAAGTGTTAGTCTAAATCTCCAGATTTCTTGTGATAATCCCAGTGAGCAGTTTGAGAAGAACATTAAGATAATTCAATGTTTATAGGCAAACAAGAGAAGAGTCTGTTTGCTTCCTCTCACTTGCCAGCTGGTGACAGTGAGAGGTAAATTGACTCTTATGTCGCCAAAATTAAAAATGAGTGAAAACAATGTTTGTTTTATTCTAATTAGTTCTTTCCTGAGGCTTATTCCCATTGAGTGTCTACATTAGTATTTTACTTGGGTCAGAAGTACTCTTTCACTGTTCCTCCAGTGCCCCCTGTTCATTATGTTTTGGTGCACATCAGGGAGGTGGCTCACAGCACTTGATCTGAATTCCCTTTGGATATAACTGAACTTCAGTGAACTCTCCAGAAGCTCACTTAATGCCCTTCACATGCAAGTGTGAGGTGTGGTGGATGCACTTTACCCCCCTTCCCCAGCCAAACTAGCAGCAGTTTGGTTCAGGCTCCAGAAGGGGTAAAGGCCTGAGCTGTATCCAGGCCAAGAACTCCTTCCAGGAGACCCACAGGGAAGCAGAACTTCACACTGAACACCGATAAGTTGTGGGGTGCAGGGAGTTGCATGCATACCTTTCTCGCTGTATGCAATTCAACTATGAGTCAACCACTTTATTCTATAAATATGTCAGCCTGGGTGACCCCTTTTTGGACTCTCTCTGCTAAATAAACTGGCTGTATGTCAATGGTTTTACTACTCGCTGGTCAGTTGATGAGCCCAATTTAAGTTTAATATTTAGCTTAAGTAAATGCACACTAAATATAATTAATCATTTAGAAGTATAAGGTTTTATGATTTTTGACATACTCTCTGGTTCATATTACTTAGTAAGCTGGATTTGCTGAACTCTTCAACTGTAAAGTTCTGCTCATATTTAACAAAAGCAACTACAAACTACACTGAACACTTTCAAGAGAAGGTCTCGTTTGAACTTTGCTGGGAAGAACGGAACTGACTGGGGAAATAACGATTTCAAAGTTAACACAGAGACATGACAGACAGGCCACATCTGGAGTACTGCATCCAGTTCTGGGCTCTCCAGTTTAAGAACGACAAGGAATTATTGGAGGGAGTCCAGCAGAGATCTACAAAGATGATTAGGGGCCTGGAGCACCTTTCTTGTGAGGAGAGACTGAGAAAGCTGGGTCTATTCAGCCTGGAGAAGAGAAGGCTGAAGGGAGATTTTATAAATGTTTGTAAATATCTCCAGGGTGAGTGTCAAGAGGATGGGACCAGACTCCTTTCAGTGGTGCCCAACGATAGGATGAGGGGCAACAGGCACAGATTGAAGCACTGGAGGTTCCATCTGAACATGAGGAGAAACTTCTTTACTTTGAGGGTGCCAGAGCACTGGAACAGGCTGCCCAGAGAGGTTGTGGAGTCTCTTTCTCTGCAGACATTCAAAACCCACCTGGACACATTCCTGTGCAATCTGCTCCAGGTGAACCTGCTTTAGCAGGTGGGTTGAACTGAATGATCTCCAGAGGTCCCTTCCAACCCCAAACATTCTGTGATTCTGTGATCTGTGAAACGGGGCCTGTTTGTACTTAGCTAAAAAGAAAATTATTTATTCAGACAAAACAGCACCTGCAAGGCTATGGACCATAAACAATGTCTACAGCTAAACAAAACAAAGGCACATACGAGATCAGCGAAAAAGATCCAATGAGAAGCAAGAAGACCCGGAAGTGAAATATTGCTGTTGGATTGAGTCATGGTATGAATGGTCTGTAAAGATGTAAAAGTCTGTGGTTTTCCACACTCAGGTTGGACCACTGCACAGGTACCCAGGTTGTGCCAGCCCTCCCATTAATTTTCTTTTTTTTTTTTTTCTGAGAATTTCATTTCCTGAAAGTTTGCTCTGTGAATGGTTATCAGGCCTCCCCTGAAAGTTTGCCTTCGGTTTAATTCTGAGAACTTAAGTACAGATTCCAGAGCGAACAGTTTTCAGGGTGAGAAGAATCCTGAAAGTTTGCTCCATGAACGGGTATCAGGCTCCTGGAGAGAAGGTAAGCAGTATTCGGCTTGGCATATTTCCTCCATGCAGTAAATAACAGAGTGAACCTGTCATTGAACTCCTTTAAGTTGTATTTTTCTTTCAGAAATCTTAACATTGTTCTGCAGTAAGCAGAATCCTAAATCATTCCCCCATGACAGGAGGCCAGTCCATCGAACCAGGCAAGACTTGGCCTGAAATGTCCTTCTCCCCCTGCTTGAAATGTGTGTATCATGGACATGTGGTGCTCAGCAACGGATGGTTTGGTCTCCAGGTCTGCTCGCATTGCTACACCTGACTGGGGAACAGAGACACAACCGCTCCTTTTCTTTCTTTGTGCTTACCAAATGAAGTTGTTATGAAATGGGAACAAAATTGCCTGCAAACATGAACTCTGGCGAACATCATTGTCTGTCATTCTACACTAATGTACACATAATGAAATGAAAATATCTGTTCATAAAATTAGTGTGACTATGCATTGTTTAATATATGTTGGACAATACTTTTGAAAGATCAAGATTATAGCTGATATATGCACATTTTACTTTTCACTTAAGTGAACAACATTAAATCTGTTTGGGGAAGAACTATCATCACCACCGGCTGCATTACCCCAGTTAAGATTGTTTTGCCATTGACTTTTTCTAGAAAATAATTCCATATTCAGAAAGATGAGTAGGTTTACCATACAGCAACAGGAACATACTGACCTCTCCTAAATGGATATAGCCTCATGGGAGCACTTTTGATGCAGGTTTTGTAAAAATGTCAGACAAAATGGTTTTATAGAGACAGCAGACCCCATCAACCCTCATATGTTATTTTTGAAAGTATTTGTATGCACTTGTAAGATAGATGCAATAATAATGCAAGAGACGAATGAAGTATGCTGCATAAGATCTAGCTGGCTTTCTACGTTGAAGATCAAAACAATATATCCTGTTGCTCACATTTTTTTATTTTAATTTGAAATCTATCCAAATGTCTGAGACAGGATTATGACCTCTTTGAACTTGTTACCATGATAATATTGGAATGCTTGCAACTGAAACATTATGGTTCGATTCCAATAATCAAACATAAAACATACACAGGGTCTTCCTCATTCTGTTATTACTTCAAACAAACTTGGCAGGCTCAGGTGTCTCCAGAGAGTAATCTATCCAAACATAATGCAATAGTTAAAACAGGAGGAATTAAACCCATCCTGAGAATGCCTCTCTCTCTCTTCTAGTTGAAAAGTGACCTTAACTTGCATTATATGCTGAATAGTTAAATAACCATAGTTCACTAAGAAAATTCCCATTCTCAGTGTCTACTTAAAAATTCTGTTCCCTTAAAGATCTTCATATCAGTGCTAACTTCTCTTTTCAAGTCCTAATTCTTTCCTCTTTTTCGCTTTTTAGCGATGCACATATACAATATCACTCCACTGACTTGAATAGGCATTAGGTCAGATTTCTGTGTTCAGGTCAATGCTGTTCACCATCAACCATTGGCTTTTCTTCCTTCACAGCCTCATCCTAGTAATTTACAGCTAGAATGAACCCAAGCCTCCTTAACTAAACATCATTATCAAAGCTGTTTCATAATCTGATTAAGCTGCTAGGAAATGCTCGCATCAGCTGCACTCTGATCCTCAGATGAGACCAGAGTTAGTGAAGAACCAGGGTCTTCTGGGCCACTAATGGGCCATCAGGTAGCACTGCCTTTTACTGTATTATGATGTTCATTGCTCTACTAATTTCCTTGCAATACTGTAGGTACCAGTGATAAAGTGAAAACGTAAAATCATTGTAACCACTGCTCCCTTGGGCACCAGACTAAACCTTGTTGTCCCACCTGCAATGCTAAATCTAATGTTTTTATCATTTTACCATGGATAGGAATGAAGGTTTTCTGTGCTGCTTTGGTACAAATGTACATTCTCATTTGTAACAGAATCAAAGGCAAAGAACCCTAATGGTTACCCAATTTAATTTTTCTGGTTTGGAAGTATGGCTTCAGCTACTCAGTGCATGTATTATGAAAAGCAGTGTATCCTTCTCAAAACTATATCACCTTATTTCTGAATGTAGAGCAATTTCTTTTTCACAAAGTGTTTGGGACATTTTTTTCTTCCATTTTATGATTTCACAGATTAATTCAGCTCCTTTCAAATGCTATATGGATACATATTGTATACTTATACCAAAGTAAAACTAGAAGTTTACAAGATTTTAGCAATATCTGTTTTATTTTCAAAAAAATGAAAGTTCATTGTGAAACAAAAACAGAGAGCAATATTTTGTTACTATTTCCACTAATGGAATTATCAATATAATTTATTCTTTTTGTTCTTTACTTTCACAAAGAAACATTAGGAAAAACTAATCTTTCAAATGTGTATGTGCAGAAGGAAAATCTGAGTACCGCACATGTGTAGTATTTTAGCTACAATAGTTACACTATTATTGCAAAGTAACCTATTCTTAAGTTACTTGAAAATATGTTCTCAAGTTCTGTATTCTGGGGTTATTTTGTGCTTTGGATGGGGGCTTTTTATTTGTGTTTTTGAGTAGTTTGTGTTTTGTTCTCCCTGAGATCTTCTCCAAAAATCACCAGAAGTTTAGACTTTACAACAGAAAAATATTTCAGAGCAATCTCAGCTGCATCTGAAATAATAAGTCCTGAGGTGCCTCAGGTGCAGAACGAGTCTGTGCCCAGCCAGAGCTGTCCACTGCTCTGAATTTCAAAAGGCTTATTAGCTAGAATTCAGTTCTGTACCTAAGCAGGATAAATGTGTTTTTTCTACACTATGCTTGAGCTAGGCAACATTTCCAGCTCCAAATTGAAGGGTTTTCAGAGTAGGCAGAGCTTTATAAATTGTAGTAAACTACAAGTAAGGTTATGCAATCAGTTTCAGGGCATGAGTATTATCAGAATTTTTCCATCACCTGGACTATCCCATCCCTTTTATTATTTTTTCTTTAGGTGAAGACCCATCTACACAGTTAATCTGTCAGGTATCCCACAGCCCAGGGATAATTATGTCTAGAACAAACAACCCTATTTTCTCTGTTTGATTCCTTTCCAGCCTGCTGGCCTCCGCTCTTTAGTACTTGACACAGTAAATTCTAATTACAAACTTAACTCAGTAGAGCAGCAATTCCTGTTAGTTCCTGCACTAAATATGACCTATTTAAGATATCTTCCTAGCCCTGGTAATCTTGTGAATTTGATCAATATACTTAGCTCTGCTCTTTCAAATGTCTGCCCTCACACGACCATTAACACACAAGTGCTGTGACATTCCTGAGTCCCAATATCAATCAAAAGCCAAATGCCACTGCTGACGCAGACCTTCATCCTAGGCCTACAGGCTTTGTTCGATCTGTCAGTGAACCACAATGGTAAGACTTGATGCTAATCCTAAACAAAATTCTGGCATTACTATGAGAACATAATACTATCATGACCTTGATTAAGCCAAGCGGTAATCACAAACATGTATCTTACCTTTATTCAGTACTTTCTCAGTCATACTCTTCTTCCAGTGGCAGCTACCTGGATTTTAAGACTAAATATTGGTGTTTTGGTTTTGGTTTTGTTTTACCTGATGCTAGCCTATTCTCATACAATCAAGCAATTAAGATAACCCCTAGTTAAATTCAGCTTGTTTTCTTAGAGACTGACATTGTCTGACTCAAATGTAACCCTGCCTTCAACAAAGTCAACCAGCAGCCCTCTCTTTGGCAGAAATCAGGATACACTTATCTCTGTAGGCATTCGCTTCTACTCAGCCCAATGTAACACAATAATTTTTATTCCCTCTAGTCCTAAAGCCTAATGATAAACCTACATTTAATATAGTAGTTTGTAGTAGCTCCATCTAACCCAGAATTTCTCATAAAAAATTTCTAAAAGGACGATCTCTGTGTGTCATGCAGAATTCATACTTAACATTAATTCTCCTACCTCAGCTGCCCCAAAGCCCGAGTACAAGCCGAAACATAGCCTTAACACAATAAAACACTCACCCCTCCCAGTCTCAGAATCAATTATAGACTAAACTGAAAGTAAAAATCCAAGAGATAATCTGGTTCTTCAGCCTCTGGTGTACTTAGTTGTAAATCTGGGTTAAAAAAAAATCCCTCCCTGTATGCTGCAGGACCCAGAACAGCCTTTCTTCTCCTTCCAGGAATGACCTGGAAGTCTTCAAACACCCCAGGACCAACCTTCCCTGCTCCAGGATTCCTCATCGTAGTTAGACGTGCAAGATCTGCAGACAGGAGCACAGGATTGTTCCTCACCTAACCCCAGCCATAATGAAAACCACTCTAATTCATTCTCCTCCTGAATTCTGTGTAGGGTATTTTCTCATGTCAGCAACAACCTTCATCGATCTTAGCAGGACCAAAATATACAGCTGGGTCCACTGTTCTAAATCTTACTGCAGCTGTAACAGTGGTAGCAGGCATCTCCTGCCAGCTCCTGGCCTGACAAAAAGTACTCAGGCGTGTTCAGAGAAGTCAGTCACTGCACTAACATGGGTGGCTTAATGTTAAGTTTTGAGCTAGTGACAGATTTTGCCGTATACTGTCACTGATAGATTAAGACTAGAGTTAGGGGACAGGAGAGCAAGAAGGCACTAGGAGTTTTATTGCTCGCTCCTGTGAAGCTGCGGCAGGAGTTCTCCATAAGTGAATGTTTTAAGACACTGTTAGGAGTTGATGGGTGGTGGCATCGTAATTTCATTAGGGCTACGACTAGAAGTAACAGGATTTAAAGAAAAAAGTGTTTTTATATCATGCCAGATCCACAGGGTCAGGATGTAATTTTTATATGCTTATAGCACCAGTCCCTCCCCTCAGCTCTTACAGACTCCAGGAGGAAAAACACCTTCTGCTCCCATGAGGGGCAACAACCATGAGCATCAGTTTTAATAATGAACTCTAGCACAAATTCTGCCCAATGCAATCCTAGCATTACCATTAATATCTCCAGTTTTCTACCAACACTCAGACTTTCAGTTGGCCACAGCCCTCAGCTGGCCTGGGGGCAGTTGTACTGGCATTATAGAATTAAAAAGGTTATCAGAGTCAGAAAGATGTGCTTTCAGTTTTTCAGTTTCAGAAAAGACCCAGCTAGCATTCATAAAGGCATGAGCCAAACATATTTAAAAGAGGTAGTAGTCACGTTTATTTAATGAATAAACAGTAGTATTTGGATTGTCAAATCATCAAATCATAGCCTCCCACATAATCTCAGAACTCAATGAACCATTCCTCTGGTCAAATAGCTAGCTTCTCCTTGGTTGCTTCATATTTCTTTCCTGCAAAAGCTAAACAAATGTTGGACTCTGTTCGTATTTGTCATATAGAATCATAATTCTTAGTCCTGAGCAAGCTGCAGACACTGCTAGTTAGATGAGTTTTTCAAAATTTTCCCTGTCGGTTTTCCACTTATATCATTTTGTCTGACAATTTATATAGATAGCTATAAGAACAAAAATCTAGCCACACACGCCCACCAAGAAAGAAAACTTATATCTTTTCTATTTGACACACAAACAAAAACAAACATCTGCACAGCTATCCAATTTACACATGAATATATATTTATACCTGTCCATCTTCTGAGCCATCACTGGCTAAGATAACTTCTGACACTGGTTAGCTTGAAGGTTAGGGCCTTCACATATTAAACCTCATTCCCTCACAACCCCTGCTGTCATAAATGGTAAAGCAAAATCTAGTTCTTACTCAAATCTTGCCAGTGCCAACAAT
This sequence comes from Caloenas nicobarica, assembly GCF_036013445.1. Classification (NCBI taxonomy): domain Eukaryota; kingdom Metazoa; phylum Chordata; class Aves; order Columbiformes; family Columbidae; genus Caloenas; species Caloenas nicobarica. The sequence continues at coordinate 112,820,126 of NC_088245.1, forward strand.
AAAACCTTGTCTGATCCTATCACATGTTCATCTGCTTGCCAAAGCAGGAAGGGACAACTACTGGTTTAAGATATGCAATTGTTTCTGAGTGAGGATTAGGCTAGGTTCATATTTTAGGAGAGTTTAGGTCACTGGGCTACACTAAATATCGCAGTCAGGTTTGTGTGTTGAATACATTCCAGAGAAAGAAGAATAATGAAAAAAAGGTGACACGCAAGGCTGGTAAGAAGGCTCCGGCTGAGATGAATAAGTATCATATTATTGTCTGGACCAGGAAGGGTCCATGTGTCAGCAAAGTATATTAGAGTCAGAGTTTGAGGTAGTAATGTCTAAAGGAATAGTTTTACTGCTTAAATCATATTATTGTGGCTAAGATGATGAAAACTTACAGAAACATTTAATGCATCTCTCACAATTTCTGGTTGAGGAAGATGTGGCTCAGCTTCAGTTTAGGGTTCAGGACATGAAAGACTGAATAGCTAGGATTATTGCTATGGTCAAACAAAGGTTTAGATTTAGAAACAAAGAGTATGATAACCTCTTCTGTAAAGGAAGAGATTGGAAGGAAAATATTTTGCTTCTTGATAGAAACAAGGTACAAGATGTGCAGGGTTGGGCTGAGCTGCACTCGTGTAATTAGAACTTGAAGGGTAGTCCTGAACAAGAAAGGATTTCTGGAGTACAAATAAGCAAAGGACGGTACTTAGTGTTCAGAGATAGATAACAGTTTAGGAGTTAGGTTTGGTTTTGTATCCTTTTAAATTTACAGGGTTAAGAGTCTGGGTGTCAGCAGGGGCTGAGATTATGATTTAAGGATCTAGCTTGTATTGGTGTAACTGGACTATGGAATACCACAGATCAGGTCTCAGGCTGAAAGCAGCAGTTGATCAGGTACATTAATTTCTAGATCGTCTCAAGCTGCTAATACTAGGATTAGGGACATCGACAGGAGCAAATAATTTAAAATCAGTTATGAGTTTTAGGGGTATGGTAATAGTCTCTGGAAAATTGTAGACTGATTATGTTTAAAGTTGCATTATGAGTGAGGCTCAGATTAAAGGCAAAAGAACTCAGTCTCCTGTTGGGAGGTACAAAGACCTGAGTGCTCACATGAAACCTATTGTTGGAAAGGGCAAAAAGTTATGGCACAGTTCTGACAGCAAGTAGGATTTATTGCACCTCTGTAAGCAATTGAGTGTCATGTTGATGTTGGTGTTAGACCAGAGGTGTCAAACTCATTTTCACCAGAGGCAACATCAGCCTCGCTGTTGCCTTCAAAGGGCCAAATGTAATTTTAGAACTGTATAAGTGTAACTACTTCTACATTAACTACATCTACAGTTATCTGTGTTAGACTCAAGAATTAGGACTCAGCAGAACCTGAAATGCTTTGTTTCTTGCCTGTCCAAGTACAACAGGACAAGAGTAAGAGTTTGAAAAGATGTATTACCATTAACTAAGGGGCTAACTGAGGTCCTGTACTATAATGGTAGTTTGATTGTAGCGTGGATTATAGTTAGGCTTGGAGCCAGAAGTGCCTATATAGATAATACTCTATATTCTAATACTAGAATGAGGATTAGTGACAACAGGAGTACTTAAGGGAGGGGCATGGGGGTCACAAGACTGTGACAGTAAATCCAGCATTAGGGACTCATTTTGGAGGAGCAGGAACTGATGAGCGGGTTAGGCTGATTGCTGGTCCTGACTGGGTGTGGACAACAGTCAGTAAGCTGAATATTTTGTTATCACTCCCAGGGTAATAGCGGTCACAGTGCTACATGAATCAGTCTGTTTCCATGTGTATGTATATGTAAATATATATATATATATGTATAGTAAATGTATGAATACACACATGTAGGTAAGTGTTCACAGTCAAATCTTTACTTAGCATTGAATCTAAGTTAGGTTTCAGGAACAGTTCCAAACTGAAGGATCTGAATAAGGAAGTACTGAAAATCCTTAAGTTCTTGAAGAAAGAAGTGGTCTTGAGGTGGGCTGTGTTATTAAGTGTGGAAGTAGGACTCAAGCCAGCAGCCTTCACAGAACATGGACTTGTTGCTGAATTCTGAAAGTCCCACCATGTCTCTGAGACAAAAAGAGATTCTGTACACTTTGGAAGCCAAAAAGGTGTCACCTGGCTCTGATGTTAACATGTACAGCATCCAGCTATAAACATGTATATGCAGCTGTAGATGCAATAAAATTCAGCACCACCTTTAGCCACAGCTAGAAACTTCTGTCCACTGTAGAAGAGAACTGCACTGCTCAACAAACCAGTGAATGCAAGCATCAACTCAAACCTGCCCTGTACATTATATCACCCTGAAACAGGTTTCTTCCTTAACCTACATCTAATGCAAATCCTGACTCTAACCTCAGCTTAAACCAGTGACAGTCTGAAAAACTGTAGCCACTCCAGCTCATGAGGGCACAACTTGAGCAGTGTTTCTACAGATCCACACATCGGTGTCTGAGCGCTGTCTGCAGTGCATTGCTCTACTCAGATGACACTGACTCATAGGAGGACGGGAGGGAGTAGAATACAAATTCTTCTTAGTGCCTTGCTGCAAGGCCCAGCTGTAGCTCTACTTCACATCATGTTAGAAAAGGCATTAAATCATATTTCCTTTCAGTCTTGGGTAAGTCATCCAAGGGGGGAAGAGTAGAAAGAGTTCAGCTTCTACTTTGTTCCATTCATTGACTTGTTTGTTGTTTCCTCTCTTCAACACACATTGCAAGAATATGTGCAGAAAAGAGGAGCATTTAGGTTATTTATTTCACTGAACACATCATTTTTGGGATATAAAAAGTAAGGCAGGATAAAAGAAGAGTTTTAAATTAATTCGTTCAGGGTTTTTCTTAAAAAAAATGGGGATCAGATAGAAACAAGTAATTACTTCATTGGTAACATTGTTCTTTCTAGTTCACATATAAAAACAATTATGAAAAATTAAGATATTTTAGTATAATTACTACATTGATTCAATTTTTCTTGTTCTTTGTATTTAAAAAGAACATGACAGATAAGTTGCTACTGTAATCAATTTTAAGTGAATTCTGTGCTGGTAAATGAGGTCGGACTAATGGTCTTCATAATAGAAGTTTTCTGAAGTAGTGCTAGTTAGAAAATTTGGCCTATTACTTCCTCTACATAAATGTGGGGTTTTTTTTGGTGTAAACTGAAATATTTAATTTCATAGAATCATAGAATAGTTTGAGTTGGAAGAAACCTTCAAAGCTCATCTAGTCTAACCCCCCTGCACTGAGCAGGGACACCTTCAACTAGATCATGTTTGTCAGAGCCCCATCCAGCCTGGCCTGGAATGTTTCCAGGGATGGGGCATCCACCACTTCAACGGGCAACCCATTCTGGTGTTTCACCACCCTCGTTGTAAAAAATGTAACAACATTTATTTAGAAAGGACACCATGATTCCCTATAAGACTGAGAATTTAAATGCCATTTTACTATGTTCTCCCATCCAGCTCTCTGGCTATGTATTTAAACATATACACTACCAATTTTCCATTATTCTCATGATTATTAAACAAAACTTTGCTGGTGAAATGTGATATTTAGTAACGAAGAGTCTCTCCAAACAGGACATATAATATGTAATTTCTTGGTCTTAAAGCTGGAGTTAAAAACATATTAGTGTAAGCAAAATGGAAACCTTATAAGATTAGAGAAGCTGAATGGAAAAAAGCTTTTGAAATGAATTGTTATTATTGCCTCTGACACTTCCTATGGGAAACTGTGTTCCAATATAATAAATGTACTTGCGAAAAAAAATCCCTAGTTCTGACTGAAAACCTATTTCCATTAAAGTCGGTGCATAGACTCTCATAGGCTACAAAAGGCCAAGACCTCAGCTGTTCCTACCTGACTAAAGTACGCAGTGAGGCAGAGGGTCCCTGCTTGAGTAAACAGCACCACGGTGGTGCAGGTTCCTACACTCGCCATTCCTCTGCCCGTCTCCCGCTGTCCCTGCCTTAAAAGATGCACACCTCTCCATATATTATAAGACAGGGCCAACGTAAGCTCATAACCTCAAATCAGATTTAAGAGTAAGAACCTCAATCAGAAAGAGGTGTCTGCTTTTCAAAATCTCTTATTAGCTGCCTTGGACAGCTCTGCTCATTTCTTTGTCATTTGTGGCAAGGGGATCTCTGGACACAGACACCTGACCCACAGCTGTGGTTCCTGAAAGAATGGAAACCTACATCTCTCATGGGAACTTTCTTCTTCTTCTTCTTTTTTTTTTTTTTCCTTGTCTGGTTATGTTTTGTTCAAGTGCCCAGCATCAACCGAACTTAAGAAATGATGGCTTTTAGTATTTTAGACAAAGCATTTCATTCTTGGAGGAGAAGGAGAAAGATTTACAGCACTGTAAATCTTATTTTCTGTCATAATTTTGGAGCTGTTAAATAAAATTCATTACTTTTGGTTAATTTAGTTTGTAGCTGAGAAGTGTTAATCAGAAAGTCAGTGCAACTATAGAAGCCTTTTCGCCACATGTAAGCACTTTCATCATTAAATGTGGACTCTAATTCTATTTAAGTAAAAGACATTTTGGCAGCAGTTCCCACGCAGAGTTTGAAAAGAGTCCATCTTCCCCTATAGTACTTTATGGCTCAAGAAAGCATTTCACAGATAAATCAATCAGCTGATATTCACTGTTCTACAGTGAAAAAGAATAGGGTTATAACAAAATATTACCAGTCTCAGGGCTAGTTCCCGCTTTTAGACTTCTCAATAGCAAAGCAGTTTTCCTCTAAGAATTAAAAATTATTTTGCAAATACATGATGTCACCTGAGTACACAGATACAATTGAATGAATGTTAGCAAGAAATGGACATAAGTTACCTTTAGTTGGATAAAAATGGCAACAGTCCCATGCTGAATCCTTATAGGCATTTGCCATGTGGAAAAGCTGACCCAAAATCACCACTTGGGAAAGTGGGCCCTAAACTACATCTACTTAGGCCTTACTGGCCAGATTAATCCAGAACGAGCTGGAAAAATAAAGAAGCAGGGGATGAATTTTGCATGAACTGTCCCTGACTTCGCACTTCCCTTGGGGAGGGAAACCAGAAGGCACGAAATGCCAGTAACAGACCCTAATTGGCCTTAGATGTAGAGCAAGTCAAAGACCTTGCCCTGGGGCTGCATGATGAGCAAGGTTATTTGCAGCCTGTGCCAACAATCTAATTCAGAGGTAACAAAATGTTGAAGCAGTGGTCCCTGGAGAGAGAAAGCTCCCAGGGGTTGTTGAGTCTTCCTTGGCATCCGGTCCCCCTGGGGCAGGCCTAGACCTGTGACAGGAAGGTAGTTACAGCTCGGTGGTAGTAATACCAGGCTTTAGTGCTTATACAGTGCTTTTATTTCTTTAAAAATCCTTATTCTCTTAGTTTTCAAGGTCACTTTCTGAATTACTTAAAAGAAATAAGGGCATAAACAATTACAAAATAACAAAGAAAAGAAAGAAGCTAAGCAAGATAAGCAACTCAGCTCAAAGCTTTACTAAATTCTAGACAAAAAGATGTCAATTACACTCATCTGAATGGTAAAATGTTTTCTCAAGACTCCTATTTTTCCAGCGGTGAGGAAAAGTGACCAAAAAATCTGTCATAAACATCAAGAGAGAGAAAAAAATTGAAAAGTTAATACAGCCTAATGCTTTAACAAATTGTAGATGGAGAACATAAAAGCCCTCAATCCCTTCTAGAGCTGCAGCAAACATTTATTCATGTGGAGTCTTCACAAAGTTTTCAGAAGTGTTTGGTTCATGAAACTATTATAATTCTGGTCCCATTAGCATCAATGGGAAATTCACAGTGTATCCTCAAAAATTACACAATGACTTTCAAAACTATGACATGAAGGCAGATATTCATATTTAACGTATTCAGGGAGAAAAAAACCCCACACCTTTATTAACTATTAAGTTAAGTAAGTTCATCTTATCCATATGTGTATATAGGTATACACACATACACTTCAGTTAAAGTTATGAAAGATCATGGCAGTGTGTGAAAGGGGAGGCTGTGAAATTAAGGTTATTAATAATAAATATGCCGTTCCCATTTGGAAAGATGTGAAATATGAGAATTTGGAACGACAATACAGGAATCATTTAGTTTAATACACACTTCTTGGGATTTGAATGCCTGAAATGCCTTTGTTAAAAAGGAAGAAAAAAACATGCCCATACATACATTATCTCCATTGAGGTTAACTATAATCTCTGTGTCTCAAGTCTTAACTCCAGTGTTCTGCAAACATGAAGAAAGAAAAAAGAAAAATAGAGGTGAGCTTAGATGGAGATTCTTAGCTTATATCAATCATTGTTGCTTTCCTCATACCAATAGTATTTTCAGTTCTGCCACCCTGCATTAAGAAAAAGAAGTAATTAAGAGGAAAAAAAAATAAAATTCAATTATTTGTGAAGGACTTCAATAGCAAAGCCGGTTTAATGTGCCTACGAGACAGGCTATGCGATAGCAATACATACAAGGAAAATATAATGATAGAGATATTTAAAATAGCAGGTGGCATTGCAAATTTACATGTTTCATAAAACAGAATAAGTGGTGACAAAAAATGGAAATATATTAAGTAAAATTATATACAGTGTTCAGAATTTTATACTTTCTAGAGGATAATGCAATCGTTGAGAGTCAAAGCTCAAAAACTTGGCATACAAGAAGCATTGAGCTTTATCTGGATAATAACAGCATCCATTCTGTGTTAGTCAGGAAAAAGTATCAAGCATTAAACTCTCATCTGTTGTGTCATAAGCTAAAGAAGAAAATCATCCATAGCAATTTCTGTTGCTAGGATCAATTTAGCAAACTGAATCCCAAACCACAAAATAGTTGTGGTCTGCACTGGTAAATAGCTCCTCATGAGAGAAGAGTCTCTGTAGGGTGAGCCAGCTGCTGCCAAAGGCACCTATGGGGGAAGAGGGGAGGGAGGAAAATCCCAGCTGCTTTTCCTTGAAGCACAGGAAAACCCTTGAGTGGAAATTCCCTTCCTGCCATTCTTCTTGCTTGCCTGTATGATCTGAACTTATCCCTGCAAACTACAGATTGCACGATGTGCTCGGGCACAGCGTGTGGATGGTGAGACTCTGCCACAATGTGCAGACAAGGAGAGGACTCACTGTTGGGGCCAGAGCTGCAGGTAAGTGCCAGCTGCTTTCTTCAACAGGCACAAGCAAAGCAAACAACGTATTCTGCCATTTATGACCCTCACCAAAATCATTATTGACTACACTGAAGCACACATCAGCTATCTTAAAAGGAGGCATTTGGATTTCCCACTATGGATAAAGCACCGGCTCTGATGCTTTGAGAGGAATTAATGAAACCCCTAAATCTCAGAACAGTTTTCTGATAGACTTAATGAATAGCTGTCAGCACAACTGGCTCTAATTGGCATGCTTTTGGGTACCCTGGAGGGGAAAACTCCAAGTGGATAGTAATCTCACACTTCTTTGATTTATAAATCTTCAGAGTCAGCCTGACACTTCATTTCTGGGGCAGTACATTGACATTTGTACTTTTGTTTCTGTGCTGTTCCTTGCTCTGTGCACATGCAGAGACCATAATGTCTCCAAAATGTCAATTTCGTGTTTTTCCAGAACACCCTATAGAAGGGTTTTAACAAAAATGATCATGTGGGCAGGAAGGAAAAGGAAAAGCCTTCAAGTCATTAAAAAAAAAAAAAATCTAACTTGCATATGACGCTTACAAGCTTGATTTCATCAACCATCTAACTATTGTGTCACTTTAAAGAAATCTTGACATTGTCAATTCTGTCCAGAGAAATTCTCATGAGGCTTTGCCACAGTCAGAAGTGCCTTGAGAGTGAGACTTAAGTGCAGGTTTCATTTTTCATGGGACGTTATTCATGTTAAGGATTCTCCCCAAATTTCTCATGTGTGCATATGCCTTTTGAAGACTAGCATCATTCTTCTGAGACAGATAGCTGTGGTGGGAAGATGCCACTTGAAGATGAGACATCATGCTGGGTAACTTTATCACTTTGCTTAGGTTAAAATGTTAACGATAATGTTCTTGTACTTAACAGAATGTGACCCAAATGATTATTTAGACTCACTCTGTTCACAGAATCTACATCAAAGTTTGCCATATTCTCAGACAGTATCTCTTGGCCAGCCCAGCATCACTTGCCACGTAGCAGAAAGTGACTCATCTTTAACATTGTGTTTGGAACTTCATTTGCTCTCATAGATTTTGGACAAAGTCTGGAAGTAATAAATTACTGGAAAAAAAATACAGTAGTATCAGTAACAGCAGGTTCTATATACAGCTATACGTTTTCTGTTGATTATCTAATTATTGAGACCAAATATGATCTTTAAAAACATTCAAAAATGCAAAGAAACAAAACTTTTCTATCATAATGTAATACTTTTAAAAGGGAAAATTAAAATGCAAATGTAATAGACTAATATAATTGAATCAAAAGAAAATGAATTGTAATTACCTTCTTGGAACAAGGGTTTTGTAATTATAATGGTGGCTGTATTAATCAGATGTCATATTAATACCTGTAATAAAATGCCTTATGGAGCTTTTTCAGCTAACAGAAAAGTTACAGAAGACTGCTGGAACCAAATGTTAAAAGAATAAAAATATCTTTTTCATGGTTGAAGTCTGACTGGATTAGAAAATGCTAGAAATAGTCATGTGAACTAGGGAGTGTGATTTTTTTCTTTTTTTTTTAATTCTTGGAAATCCAACAAAGATAAAAAGCTGATCTATATTTCAAAAGATGTTAAAAACAAAGTATGTACCTAGGCTTTTAAAAGGGATGTAAATTGGTCAGTCGTATCCAGTGCTGTCAATCTGTGAAGGCATCCTATGAATGGCATGGTATCAACGACATGCTCAAGGAGGCATCAGCTACCTGGAAATTCTGTACACCATATTAGATGCAGTAATATTTGAAGGCTGTCTGGATAATGAGAGTAAACCCACCGTGCTTTGTTCCCTTGTGTATGTAAAAATAACCATATTTCAGGCATGGCTCTCCTTTTATTGCCACAGAGACATGGGTTTGCTGTGTGTGAAACCCCTGGCTGGTGCCTTTCAGTGCACTCCCCAGTGGATGGCACTGATGTCCTCCTCCTCCTCAGCCGGGTGACTCCAGCTGGCTCCTGGGGACCTCCCTGGTTCAGCCCATGTCTCTCTCACTAGGAGCGGAAAGGGTACCCTTTTTCAAAGACTTCAGGAGATTTAAGTTGGTGAAATTCAGGGCTGTTCTGTAGCCAGATTTTCACTGTGTCTTGTTTCATTTTTGCTCCTGCATAATGCATGAAATGGCACATAAGAAAGCAAGATATAATGAAAGCAGCAGCTATAAATAAACATGAAAACTTACCCACATATTTTCTTAAAGGAAATCAGATAATGGAATCAGCCTCTCTTATGGAAAAAGGATTATTGTATTTTCAAGCACTAGTCTTATGAATATTTTCATGACAATACTTCGAATGTTTTAGTACCTACAGCTACCATGTTTGAGGTACTGAAGATATATTCTTGCTTAGAGATATTTTCAGAAGAAATCAGATGCTCTTATTGTTACCACTTACTGCAGCATCACCTGCTGAAAGACCAAGTGCTTAAAGATTTCAATTCACTTTAATGTTCAATTCTGTTTAATTCAGTTCCACTGGATCAGGTCCTATCATTTCATGAGATCATTTCTTGCTTTCTGCTTGAACAAAACAATGAACTTAAAATGCTTTTAGTCATAATGAACACTGAATTAGGTTCCCTATTCAGTTTTTGCATATTGGTAATAGACAATTTTATCTGGATTTAAAATACTTCTGAAAACATTCTTGACTGATCCACTATATTTAATACATATACATATATATAATGGTCTAACAAAACAATATTTTGTTTCATGGTTTTAGAAAAGTTTGGCCTGGCAATATCTCTTTAATTGCAGCAGCTGTAAAATTCTAAGATGCTTGGGTTTATTTTAGTTAACCAGATCCTGTGCTATGTAGAATAATAGTTCATTAAAGAAAAGCCTCCTAGGAAGGACGTTGTCTAAAGCATAATGTTTCAGATTAGCTTTTCAAAGGAATTTGGAATAGTCAGAGCCACCTTTGATCCTGTTTAGTACACCAAAATGAGGATTCTGTATATCAAGTCTGCAAGTTAAATCCATGGCAAAGGAAATTGAATAAAATGGATTATTTCCTGTGTGAGGTCATTTGATAGATTTAGTTCTAAATGCTCTCTCTCGGGAATTGCATGATATCCTAAAAGCTGGAGAGCAGACGAGCAGGAAGATGTGAATAAGGCCAGCTGGTTAAATCCATCAGGAGCTGACAGAGTCCTAGACAAAGTCAGGTGGACTTTTCATAGAAGAGGAACAATAAGGCAAGCAAAGAAGCTGCTTTATTTTAAAGAGGCTGCAGTTTGATCCAGCCTCATTTAAAAGGCGTAATGCAGCACCCATGCTAACCCAAATCCTTGCAGTGCTCTCCCCAGGTTGAGGGAGACTCAAAGAAGGGATGTGTATTTTTGACAATTCTCTTTCACGCTGTCAAAATCCAGGTTAATCCATAAAGTTTTCGACCAACTAGCAATATGGATATGTGATCTCAGGTTGCTCTTCTCTTCTAGTTCCCCAAGTTTTTTTCTCAGACACATTCTCACCTACATTGGGAGGGATTTTACATTTCCTTTAAAAGACATTCTTTTTCTTCTACCAAATCATTTTGTATCTATTGATATATTTAGTTTGCTTGATTTCTTTGGAAAAATCACAGGATGCTTTTTTTTTTATTATGCCTCAAATCTGGTGACTACACATGTCTGAAAAGTTGAAAATCAACCAGTGATTTACCATGCTGCAGCAATATGTTTTAAAGTTCCAAATATATGCAATCTCTAACATGTACTAACTCCTTGGAGGGAGTGGGGTGAGGGAGAAATGTTAAAGAAATATTCTGTTAACAACATACCTGCTTACAGACATTTAGTCTGGATGTATTTTATCAAAAATTTTAATAGATTCAAGAATTCAAGATTGATCTTCGACTTTATACTACTACTATGATCTCTAAAAATCCTGGATATGTAAATTCAGATCCAATATATTTGACAATCTTGAAAAAGGAAATAAAATTCTGGCAATTTCTGAAAGATTGTAAAAATAGGATTTTAATAGCACAACATAAACCACTTTCACATAAAAGTAAGATTTCTTTTTCTTTAAAATGAAAACAATTCAGGATAAATATACTTGGAGGGAAAAATACGTCCATATCTAGCAATAAAAATGAGGTTTATACTTTTTATTTCAAAGTGAACATAGCATTCCCACACATAGAAGTCATCTCTATCTATTCAATGCAAAACGAACTGTTTCCTGACCCTCAGAGCAGCCCCTATCTTGTGCCTTTCTTTTGATTCAAATGCACATTTCTGTAGTTCTGTGTTTACTCACCATTTCATCAACATTACTGATCATTTGTTTGCTAGTTATTTCAAGAGACCTCCACATTTCCATTCCAATATCCTTTATCTCATCACCATGGGAACCACTGTCTTTTTATTCTTCAAGAATATTATGTTTTAGAAAAGCCCTCATCCTTGTAATGGAAATTTACAGGTGAGAACAGCTTCATTCTGTATTCTTAACTTATGGACAATTTTACTACTTCTGATGATTTATCATCACTGTTAGTTACGTCTGCACTTTAGTCATAGGTAGTATTACGCCTTCTAGAAATGCAGTCACAGTGGCCAATTGAATACTCATTATAGTTTTAGCACTGGAAAGGGTGAGTTTACAGCAGCAGCAGAGGACTCCACAGGCGTTAGAAAAGCTGCTCAATAAGTCTCAGCAGCTGAAGCAGCTGTTATTACCATCCAATCTTGAAAATTTTAGAGCTACTTTGGGTATACCTATGTAATCTGCAGCTACTATAAGTTCTCTACTGCAGACGTTATTTTGGAAGCCATCTCTGTATTTTTCTCATTTAGTAGTTTGGATTGATAAACACTGAGGAAAGCAGGTAAAAAAATCTAGGAGGAGAGCTGGAGCATTAAAAGATCTCATTACAGAATTAATGTTTAAAAGAAACAGAACAGTGGAAGGGAGATAAATACCATTTTCAAGGCTTAAAAGAAATTTTAAATTGCCTTGAAGGACAAATAGAAGAAAGACAAGTGTATTCCCAGATCAAATTGTTCTGGATTGGGTTTCTGTCTCCTTCTCATATGCTGGTTGTAGGATGCCAGGACTCAAAATGTCTCAGAGGCCATAACAGTAAATAAACTACAGTGGATTTGGGAAAAGATAGCTTAATATTTTCCTGCTCCCTTGAGGAACACCTAGGCTTTCAAGTCCATGACCTACAACTTTCAGATAACATGTTGATATCATCTCATTGTAAAAGACACTTTGCTTTCTCATGGATTTGCTTAGTGTTTGTTTCTCAGCAAAATGCCACAGTTTCTGTCTTGTGAGAGAAGGGATGAAGGAGGGAGAGAACTGTTTCCTAATCAGCCCAATTTGTCATTCTAGTTTCTGGTGACCCTCAGCTTCCCGCTGAACCCAATGATCCACATAACTCCCATCTCTGTACTGGGGGAGAAGGAAATTAAGAGTTTGGTTCCAAATCTCAGGTCGTCAAAACATTCAAGACATCTGTTTTCTACGTGCAGGCACACAGTGAAATACAGACTTGACTCCCCAAGCTCTACAATAACATAAATCTTAACAGTTCATTGCATGGCAGTCAGGTACAGCCTGCCCTTGGCAATAATCGTATTTCCCATTGTGTTACTACAAATCTCCTGTCAAAGGTTTTTGGTCCCTAATATCTGTGACACTAAGCCTTAGACAATATGAGGATCATGATTAATCTCTCTTCTTCAGTTTTCCATGTTGTTTTCATGCCCTTCCCAGTACCAACCATCAGACACACAGACCTAGGTCTGTAACCTTAGAAACAGAGACCCAAATTAGACATTGAGGTGGGATATTTTTCAATTGGCATTTAACAATTTGGTACATTAGTGTTCATGTCAAAATAAAGTCCTCAGACTCCATTTCATGTTTCAGAGCCTCTGCCTGTTATGCAGCAGGCGGAGCATGTAAGTAAGCAGTCTGGTCAGATTTGGATTTACTGACATAATTCAAAATTACTTTGATCTACTGATTCCCCTTTTGTTTCCTGGTCCCTGCAAATTCAGAGAACAGTTTAGATCTGTGATTCATCAGATATTACTCATAAGCTTCTGAAAAAGTACATTACAAGAAACTATTAAGGAATGTAAGTTGTCATGATGTGAAAGACAAAGTACTGTCAGGGACTAGGAAAAGCTAAAGACAGAAAACAAAGTAGAAAAAAATGGTCAGTTTTCAGTAAAAGGGTACCGGTGGGGTGTGATCACAGACACATGTGCAGCAATGCTCACAAGTTAGAGAAGGGACTGGAGAGCAAGGCAGCATCAGTCCGGCACCTCAGGGCTAGGGACACCCCTCAGCTGCTTTGCTAGATCTTGTAAAGAGCATGAAGGCAGCTGCGGTTTAATATCGGTAAATGCAAGACAATAATTGAACTCACCCCAGTACTTTGGAGGGGTCTAATTTAACTAACCTCTCAGCTAAATATAAAGGACCATTTGATGTTCAGAATAAACCCCCAGTCCAGTTTTGGCTGTGGCATTAAAAGCACATGCATGCAGATGGAAATCTGCAAGAAGCATAAATAGTGCTATAGAAGTAATCCTAAAATTCTGAAGTCTTCAGATAAAATTGTACAGCCACACATTGAATACTGTATTTGGCTCTGCTTATCCAAACAAAATATAACATTATAGAAATTGAGACTGTTCAGTGACAAGCAATAAGAATTATTACAAGCATTAAAAAGTCACAAATAGATTAACTAAGAAGATTAGGACTGTTTACTCCGGGAATGAACTGAACAAGATTTAAAAAAGGTATGTAGATGGTAAATAAAACAAATTATTTTGGAACTCCTTTGTTCCAACTTTCACAACTGCGATGTATCAGATTCTAAACTGATGAAAGGAAATGTTTATTTTAGACAATATACAGCTAATCTGTAAAATTCATGTTGTGGTTCAAGCTGAGTGTTATAGATTTCAGTGGTATAAGAAATGTTTATAGTTTTCCCATTAATTATTTCTTTGCTGGAAAATGACTTTTCAAAACAATTTTACTATTTGCAGTGATTTACTTTTTAAAGCTGAAAGATTTTATGTCGGTTTCCTAAGAAAATGAAGCAAATGAAAAATAATGCTTCAACACTGTTTAATACAAAGTTTTCCAACTGATAATTTCCTGATTTTTCTTTTCTTTATTTATTGCTCCACACTTTTATTTATTTTCCTTTCATTTCAAAAGGTGAAGAATTGAAAGAATTGGACTACAAATATTTCAGACAGACAAAATGTAGGCCTTTTTGGGTGTTTTGATCCAAAATATTCCACCATGTTTTTAAGCCAATTTTACTTTCCTTTTGAAAAGTATTAAAATAAAATATTTAAAATATTTTCAGTCATCCAGGGGAATCATGAAGGAAAAAGATCACACTATGTGAGGATATAACATCTACCCTTAAAGTGGAATTTATATGATAATTCTTTTGGTTTATGAAGAAAATCTTCCTATGAGTAGGTTGCATGGGTTTGGCAAGTTTGGTGCAAAGTAGCTGTGCCAGATCCTCAGGAAGCAGGCACAAACTTACTGCGACATTTGAAGGTGCTCACAGAGCTGTAACTTATCGTTCCCTCTCTAGTGGACTGTGTCACACGTTATACCATGATTGACTGTATCTAATGTTTCACAGTTCCCCTCCTTTCCCTCCTCTCTAACTGCATGAGACTCTAGGAAAGTCTGGAAATGCAGACTGATATTCTTCATGATTAAAAGTTTTCAAAACCATAACAGAATATTAAAAACCATGACACTGAGCATCCTAAAAGAGATTTTGATCTGCAGCCTTGTAGTATCACTGAGAGCACAGCTAGCACACATCCACTACCCACACTGCTTCCTTTTCCCAGCCTCAGGTTTACCTTGTAAAGCGTATGCAAGACTACCCACAACATGCCATACGTGTTGCATTGAGGTTTGATGCAGGCCAGCAGGTACAGAGGAGGCTCCCCAGAGAGTGACACTGGCACAGAAAGTGTGAGGGATTTTGGGAAGAGGCAGGATGGTATGTGAGGGGTGATCTGGCACTGAGAGGGTATGACCGAGCTCAGGTCCTGCAAGCAGCCTCTGGGGGAAAGGGGTGCCAGTCTAGGGAGTTTTGGAAAGGATTATGGACTTTCAGGGTAGCAGCAGGAGGCAGGATGGAATGTAGAAACAGAGGTTGCTCTGGAGCAACAAGGAGCATTCCTGCTCCCATCTAAGCATGTTAACCAGGAGGTTCTTTTAATGGCAGAAACATGGCAGGACACTCTTCCTCTTGTCTCCACTACCAGGCTTATATTCTTATCTCCTACCCTATTCCTGAGACCTTTTGTCCTTCCTCTTGGAAATGTAGTTCCTCCAGCTGTGATTCTGTCAGTCACATATTCATAAAATTATGTTACTGGAAGTATCATGAACATTTCTGCATCTGTGTAATTAATTTTTCGTGTATATGATCTTAATTTCATCAAGAACTTGTATGTAAACTTCACTCTTCATTCCTTCACCAAGTAAAGAGTGAAGTGAAAAACAAAACCCCTCATCTTCATAGAAATTAAGTGATACAATACGCAACCTGAGGTATGAAATATTGAAACTTAAACATACATCTTCCAGAATGACTAAACATTATGGAATTAAAGCTATTCCTTCAGACTTAAATAGTCATTACATTCAACCCAAGTCATGAATCTCAAATCAAAAATAGAATCTCATTTTTTTTTTCTTTCCCCCAAAGCACACTTCTCAAAGATACTTGTTGTCCAATGGAAGACTTTCATTCATTACACTGAATTTTCATCCATAGGCCAAGAAGATAAAGAGTATTTAAGGACACTATTGGTACATTTTTCTTCACTAAATCTTCCTTAAAATTATGTGGTGGTGCTAATTCCATTATGATTTCTCCGGTAGATTTATGATGGTATCTCATCAAAGAAGAGTTGGCAAACACTGTTCTATCTGCCAGTCTATTCACTGGCCTGTGCAGGTTTGTTCCCTACCCTTCAACTTTTTCCAGTGTTTTGCTGACCATGTCTGGCATGGATGAGTACTGGAGATGGCACCAGTTCTACTGGGAGAAACAGGACTTCACATTTAAGGAGTTTGTTTGTGATGCCTATTCAATCTGCAGGGCAGGAGGATTTGTTTTCAATTTATCATACAAATTCCTGGGTCACTGTAAAAGAAATCTGCTCGCATGTACCGGGGTCTTATATTTGCTGATTTTATTAATAAATCTGGCAGCTATATGGAGGATGAATTGAGCTGCTGTCTCTTTCATGAAACAAAACACGAATCACACCTCAGATCAAGTAGTATAGTTTTTTCATAAATGTTTAATTCACATGCATAAATAAAAGGATAAAAATAAGCTTCTATTTCATCATATGTGGTGATGCACACGTGCACGGTTGGTGCTTATTCCAGTTAACATTTCCCTTAGGCAAGCAAACGTCAGGGAAACCTCAAACATTATGAAACAACTTTTCTAGACAAAAATGCTTAACTTCTTAGATTCAATTTTAAAACCTGATTTTGTGGACTGTAGAAGAGCTTTCCCACTGTAAAGTGTTCTTTTTTTCACAATTATAGGAGGAATTGTTTGAACTGAAATTACTATTCCTTGTAGAAGATCTTGTTCACTAACAACCCCTCCTTGATTCAATCTTGAAATGCTTTTAAATCCCATCTGTGAAATGTTTTTCCCGCCTTCTATACCATTGTTTAAATGAACTCTGCAACTTCCAACTACAAATTGATGAGAGACTTAGCTGCATTACAGAAGAGATGGTGGAACAAGATGCCTATCTAATACACTAAGCGCAGCAAGATACTCTCTTTGAACCAGCAAATTTTCCTTTGTTCCTTGTTCCACCCGATCAGGCAAATGCCTCTGTTCATGTTACGTATAGTTACTCTGTCTCACTGATCATAAAGTTGGCTTTCTTGTGTCACTACAACTGACAGGGAAAGTGTGAGGACACATGTATGAATGTGTGGGTATATACACATGGATGTATATCTAAGCGTACATATAGATGTTTGTGAATATATACATATGTCATATATTGTGATCACTAAGGAGGTTTGCACACCAACACAGATTACGTTGGAAATTCCCTGTAAAGGACAGCCTTGTTGGTACTCAAGCAGAGATATTAGTTGGTGTCAGAGAAGCAGAAAAACCATGAGATAAAAAGCCCTGCCTCTGTGAGAACAGCTCACTCGCTCCAGTGCAGCACTGTTTTGACATGACTGCGGCATTTCCATTCCCAAAGCTAATTTCCTTTTGAAGCACATGTGGTGTGTGGACTACACACCCGTAATGAGAGTAGACCGAAGACTTTGTCTGAGGTAGCCCCACAGCAGGGTGTGTTTCCTCTCCCATCCTAGGGGTCTTTGTGGAATTCAGGTAGCAAATACAGTCCAGAGAGAAAACAAATGAAGGAAAGGAGAGGTGAGAAAAGAGACAGAACACTTTTCTGCAGGTTTATGTGAAATAATCGGCAGGAGAGAAAGAGAAAGAAAGAGAGAAATACAGAGAGAAAGAGAGAAAAAAAAGAAGAAAGAGAAAAGAAGAAAGAGAGAAAGAAAGAGAGAAACAGAGAAGGAAGGAAGGAAGGAAGGAAGGAAGGAAGGAGGGAAGGAAGGAAGGAAGGAAGGAGGGAAGGAAGGAAGGAAGGAAGGAAGGAAGGAAGGAAGGAAGGAAGGAAGGAAGGAAGGAAGGAAGGAGGGAAGGAAGGAAGGAAGGAAGGAAGGAAGGAAGGAAGGAAGGAAGGAAGGAAGGAGGGAAGGAAGGGAGGAAGGGAGGAAGGGAGGAAGGAAGGAAGGAGGGAAGGAAGGGAGGAAGGGAGGAAGGGAGGAAGGAAGGGCGGAAGTAAGGAAGGAAGGGAGGGAAGAAGGGAGGGAGGGAAGGAGGGATGAAGGGAAGAAGGAAGGAAGGAAGGAAGGAGGGAAGGAAGGAAGGGAGGAAGGGAGGAAGGAAGGAAAGAAGGAGGGAAGGAAAGGAGGGAGGGAGGGAGGAAGGGAGGAAGGGAAGAAGGAAGGGCGGAAGTAAGGGAGGGAGGAAGGGAGAGAGGATGGGAGGGAGGGAGGGAGGGAAGGAGAGAGGGAGGGAGGAAGGAAGGAAGGAGGGAGGGAAGGAGGGAGGGAGGGAGGGAAGGAAGGAAGGAAGGAAGGAAGGAAGGAAGGAAGGAAGGGAGGAAGGAAGGAAGGAAGGAATCTGCTTTTTCCTTCAGGCGGAGGAGTAGCAGGGGGAATGTGTTGGAGTAAGAAATCTCTCCCAATGCGGAGCGATGGCACAGGTCCCTGTATTCAAACAAACCTTTAGATTGATTACATGCTGAGAATAATAAGTTATACTGCAAATGGAGAAAAAAATGTTTATTTCAATGCCCAAAGTGATTTCTGTGTCCCCAAACACTGTGAGAAGGATCAGATACCACTAGAATGACTTTTCAGTATAATTTGTCTTGGACTGAACCTATCTGTGATTGCAGGCAGCACTCTGAATACTGCACACACTGCACACAACTTCGTATTATGTGCAAGTCTTTTTGTTTGGTGGTTTGTTTTTTTTGTTTTTTTTTTTTTTTGTAATCACTTAATTAAATGGAGTCATTTGCAATTGTTTTGGGAAGTTAAAAGCTACTGCACCTGAGCAAAACAGTACTCAATGCAATTATAATTGTTATTACCAGCCTTCATTTGTCACCGATTACATCAGCATCTGTGTGTTCACAGAACCAGAGTGTCCCCACATGGATTTCTCTGGGAGTGATGTATTGAGGCCATGGGCCTTGCCACCCTCCTTCCCTGTTCCCCAACTGGCTTCCACAGGTTTGGCTGAGGGCCATCTCCACCCTGTTCTTCTTCTTCCAGGAGCAGATTCCCTGTTTACTAAACCTTTCCCCAGAAAACACAGGGTTATCATGACCACATGTGTTGTATGGAGGGAGAGAGTGAACTTGTCACCATGTCCATCTGGTTCTATCAGCATGCAGAGCAGGGACTGACAAGAGAGGACTTCAGTAGTTTCCTTACCCCCATCCATCTCATGAAGTATGTACATCATTCTGGGACAAAATACAAATGTTATCAGGACTTCATTAGGGAGAAAAAGCCAATGAGTCATGAAAGCTCTCACAGCCATATTTCTCATGTCCCATGAGGAGGCCTGTACGCCAAGAGAATTGCTTTCCAAGCCCTGGATGAAGCCTGTTATCAAAGTAGCTTCCAATTAGTGATGTGAGCAGACAAAAGATAAGTAGGAAAGGAAAGACTGATTTGTTCATCTGGAGATACTGAAACAGAAAAAATGACACTGTCTTGGATGTCGAAGTGAAACAGATTATCATAATGCAAGTGTCAAAATTGAGTCTGACAACAAGGCTTCAGCGGAAACAGAGGCCAAGGACAGACTGTGACTGGGAGACGGAACAAGTTCTAATGTCAGCTTTTGGTTTCCTGACTCCTCTGAAACACATCTATACATCTGAGACTAAATTTGTTGAGGTTAGGTACAATCTCAGTCACAGATATATTTTTATGTTGCTTGGCTCTACACTCTGTTAACTAAGAAACATGTCTGCTTTTCATATGCAGATGCAGACATTATTTTTTCAGTTTTTTAGTTAAGGCAGAGTCTTTCATTGTGGTTCCTGTGCTCTGCAAGGAGCAACACATGCAGACACAGATATATTCTACTACATGTACCATCACTTTTTGGGTGTTCATCAGGATTTCTCCTGACATACTTCACACCAATTGCTATTCAGGTACATAAAACTTGGATAAACTCATCAAAAACACAAGAGATGTCCTTGTTTGAGGTATTCATTGTGGGTTTTCTTCACCTATTGCCAGTAGGGTTAAATATTTAAGATTGCTAATCTGTTGCATTTAGGGCTTTCAGCCATAAAGGTTGCATTTTTTTCTTCTGGGCAAAATCACTAGTGAAGTCAGAATTTAGAAGAAGATACTTCAAAGTTATTCTGAACAATTACTGCTAATTGTGTAATTTTGTAACGTGTGTCTACCCCTGTCCTTAGTGATTTTACAGCTGCCCTAAAATCTGTTCTTTGTCAGAGAAGCATTTTATTTGTTCTTGATGACTGTAGAATTTGGCACTGGAAAGAACATCCTTTCAGATATCTTCCAAAAGTAACCTGTTTGGTGTCTTAAATAAATATCATGTAGTGGTAGGTAATGCCCTGTTTGTCTTAGTTTTCAACTGTAATGCATACATTGTAATGTAATGCATACATTTAACTTTTAGAATAGCAGTTAATACTGATGATCATTATAAAAATCTCCTAATATGATTATCCTGTAGGTCCCAACTGTGTATCTTAAGAAGCAGTCAGAAAACATTGAATAAATCTTTAACTAGAAAATGCTGATGTGTCAAAAACAACATAGTTTTCAAAGTGCTTGGAAAATATTCCAAATTTGGTGTTCAAACTCCTGGAATTCCCCTCCACCCAACTGCCTCCGAAGTATTCATTAGCTTAGTGGTAAAAGAGGAAATCTACAGTTTGACATTCTCAATTAATTCTGTCATTCAGACCAGGGTCTTGAACTTCGGTGTCCTCCACTCATGCCTGTTTAATCTAGCTAAATCCAGGAGCAGCCTTTAGTTCTTGACTTTATATGATAAAGTATTCCCAATGCCTTTAGGGGCATGACACAGTTTTGCTAGTGAGAAATCCCATTCACTTTTTCAGGAGACAAAAATCAAAGACTTTCTTGGCTGGAACTCTTTGTACATCAGCCATATGCCTTCATTGGAAAGAAAGGATGTGAAGAAACAGAACAGGATGAACCATTACCTGCAGTTAACTTTGCATCACAAGAAAGCACCCACTTAAGCGTACTCTCCAGCCTTCTGCGAAATAAATGTCTATCCCAGGAGAAGTCCTCAGTATATCAATTTATAAGAAAAGTGGAAAGTCACAGAACTTACACATACTTATATGTCAGCTGAAAACTCTAAACAGTAGGATCTTTAATTTGTATCTCTCTTTCTATTTGTCTGGGAGAAGATCTTTAAAATAGTTTTTTGAGATAAGAACAGGAACAGTCTTGATGTTAAAAATGTTCACTGAATACAAAAAAGTGCCCTAGTAGTCCTGTTTTTAACACCATTCTTCTTCCCCAAACCCATCAATATATGGCTCACACACACGCACACTGAAAGTGTCATTACAACAACCAAATATCTTTGTGATCTTTATGATTTATTTTTAAAAATCTTCAGAATAATGAAATGTTTCCCTCATTTCTTATGATGTCTTTTAATCTTTAAGAATCATAGAATCACAGGATGTTTGAGGTTGGGAAGGATCTCTGGAGGTCATCTGGTCTAACACACCTGCTCAAGCAGGGACACATAGAACTGGTTGCACAGGACCATGTCTATATAGGTTTTGAATGGATTACAAAACAGAAGGATTTGCATAACTAACATATTACTGATTTTATTTTTAGTCCAGCAAAAAATATGCATTTTTAATCTACTTGAACCTGTTATAAAATCTATGATGTATGGCAAAATGCTAAAGCTTTTGCATATTGGAGGTTCAATCTGAAGATAAATGCTATTTACACTCATCTGTGGGATCGAGGCCAAATTTGCATGTTTAAAACCAAGAAAGTAAACAGATTTGGAACAAAAAAAATTATCATTTTATACTGAGATTACCATTGAAAGCTAGCAGTGAACACTAAATGCTTATGAGAGAGAAAATACCAAATCCAAGAAGCAAGCTAGTCTGTGATACTTGGCATCTTGCTTTTGGAATGGCATGGCCCATGAAAAAATGGAGCTGCAGTAGAGCAATGGTTTGAAGGTGAGGGGCTGAAATGTGCAACTGCCATTGGCATTTGTGATATTATTGTTGCAAGTATTTCATATATTCTTAACACATGTGATCCATGTGGGGCATTGTCTCATGCCAGTTAGATTCCATTAGGATTGACCAAAATTTAGGATGCCAAAGCAATTGATTTTTATAGATAGATGGATAGACAGATTAGATAGATAGATAGATAGATAGATAGATAGATGATAGATAGATAGATTTGCTCCTGGTAAAATTATTTTTAAACCTTCAGAGATGCGGAAGAGCAAGATGCACCTTTGCATGATGGAGTTATAGTGAGTATGAAACAGCTGCAGAGTCCTCAAAGACTGAAGCCACTCCAAGCCATTTTGGAGAATTTGGAGAAGTAATTCTACTTAACAACTGCCTCATGTTCATGCTAGGAGGAGCCTGTTATTGGGCAGTGACAAGGAAAATGAGTGTTTATTTATATAGAAGGCACTACACGTGTTAAAAAAATTGCAGAGCAAAAGATTTTACCCTCTACATAGAAGGAGAAGGAAGAAGTGAAACAAAGATGGAGATGAAACAGAAGTGTGCAAGTGACTGGAGCTGGAAAGTAATCTCAATTGTCCTTGTTCCTCCACTGAATCATACCTCTGCTGTTGACCTGGATGTGACTGGTGGGACCCAAGACAGTATTCTTCTTTGCTGAAGCTGCTGGCAGTAATCACACACAATCTGTACAAAGCTGAAGTAAAGCTTTTAATTAAACTAGAGAGAGACCAGATACAGGGCAGGCTGTTTTCGTTGCTGCTTTAGTTAGAAAAGATCTAAGAAATGCAAGGTGAGAGAGAGTGCAGAACTGAAAAACTGACAAAGTACATCCATTCCTCCAGGAGCTTTGAACTCTTCACAGCCTCTGTCCCACTTGATCCACCTTCGAGAAGATTAAGAGAAGCTGAACACCTTCTCGCCTGATTGCCCAAGTACCTGTCACCTTCATTGACTTTTTGCTCCTAGGGGCACCTGGCTTTTTTGAGTATCAGGCTACACTTGCTATACTAAAGCATCTCAGAAGAGCAACCCTTTCTCAGCTAATCTCCAGGATGACTGGAGATCAGCTTCCCCTGGGCAGGAAAGTCAGGACTCTCTACAGTTATTCTGCGTGAGTGTAAATGCTCGTTCCTCTGCCCTTTGGGAACTATACTAGGGGCAGCACTCCAAGGTGCTTTGCTTTACCCTTAACATATCTTTATATAAATATTTGTAGCTAGTAATGACAGCAATGTCTCCCCTTCTTGGCACAAGTAGGGGTTAGGCAAATAGAAAAGTACTGCTTTTTCTAACATTTTGCATCTCTTTGCATTTTTTCATGATGCTTGAAAAGTTTATAATCCTTCATTTGAGAACATTGTGCTAGACTGACAAAACATTAGGGCTGAAATTAGGACTACGTCTACCATTAAATTGCTGGTACTTGGAGCATGTAAAGTAAAATCATTTGTTTGCATTTCAAATAATCTGAAAAGAACTGTCTCGTTAGTCACCCTTCAAATAATGAAGAAAATAATTTATTTTCTATTTGTTTGGTTTTCAGTGAGGAAACATGATCTGCTCATTAATTATTTGTTCATTTACTGTCATATAATGTGGATCAATTTTTAGGAAATTAGTCTGTATTTCAATCTACAAAAAAATTTGGCACATGAAAAATATAGGCAGTCAATTCTTTGAAGGTGACAAGGTGCAAATTAATTTTAATCCATCTTTGTTCTAGTACTCTTGGGGCCACTCAAAAGCCAAATGCTGGGGTTTTTACTTAGAGAGGTGAACTGTGTGCATATTATTCCATCATTTTAAGCAGAGAGGCAGTTTTCTATTGTGCATTAGCATATATATTAGATTGAATCTATGCACAAGTTTTGCATTAGCCTGCATTGATTGCAACATGAAAGGGGCTAGTAATATAGTGCTACAATTCCAGTGTAAATGCAGTTATACCAGTGTACCACTGTTTCATACTGATATAACTTGCCCACTTGCTCATACAAACTTTCCCAGTATAAGAAACTTCTTACATTGCTAAGAGAGATGAAGAGGTGGAGGTTCATTTGTAGTCAAGCTTTAGTGTATGAAATTATGAACAACCTACAACAAAGCAAGCTAGACAGTGAATTTACAAAGTTAGGTCTTTTACTCAATTATTCATTAGCAAATGCAAATTCATGTTAAATTGCTTGCCTTTGAGTGAAAACAGCATTTGCTACCCCACAATACATTGTGAGTGAGGAGTCTGCCCAGGGCAGTTACTATAGATTAATTGCTTGTCTGTAAATTCATACACCATAGCATGTTTTGCACATGTCCGTGCTTCTACATTACAGTTTCTTTCTTATGTAAATTTAATAAAATTAAAAGAGAGAAGGGAATCATTACCTAGCTGATATAGGTGGGCTTTCCAGTCTCTGAATTACCTGTCAGCATGTCAAGCCCATCCTCATCATTCATGGTACACTGGAAAAAGTGTTACAAGGTCTGTAATCTAGAGTCTGATTCCAAAGTAAAACATCTTTCAGAAGCAGGCTTAGTGGATATTCAGTTGTGCCAGAAAAGTAAATAGATTGAGTTGGCATGCAGACACACAGGAGAGATTCTCTGCTCTTGTTAATTTTGCTCTTTAAAAAGCTGAATGAGACACATTTATTTCCTAAGGAAGTCAGCATTTTATTTTCTCTTAAACTTTCACCAGCTTTCGTAATATGGCTTATTATATGAAAGAATTTGTTACCCCACAACAGTCATAACTAGGGAGTAATTAGCATTTTTTTTTTCCTGTGTTGAGCTGGTTGGATCTGGAATAATAGATATAATGAGAGTAATCATGAGGCTGTATTTCAGTCTTGAGAGATCTCCTGACAGCAGAAAGTGCCAGGATGGCAGCACTGCTGAGCTGCCTTGAACTGCCACCAAGCCCAGGGCATAAACAGGGCCTGGGCAATTCCTCCCCTGGGGCCCAGTGCTGCTGCCAGAGGTTTCCTTCAGACCAGGCTCTTTCCACCACCTTCAAGGATCTGGTGTAAAAAAGTGTAACTGCGGCTTCTCTTTTTGCTGCTCTTTAACTTCCCTGAGGAACAGTAGAGGAAGAACATTTCCTGGAAACCAACAAAAGCAATAATGTAAATGTCGTGGCTTAGAAAACAAATCATTTACTAACTTGGAATTTGAAATATGATAGCAAAAAAACCCCAATGTAATGCTATGTGATTGAGAGTAAACGAACAAACAATTGCTAGTCCAATACATGGTTTTCCTTTACAAGACTTACATTTCCTTACTTTCTCATTTTGGTCCTGTCGTTGAGCCAGAGTAGGCAGTTTGGCAAATGTTTATTTCAGATCACAGTGAGTAGCACAGTAGAGCATAATAAGATGATATCTACATTTATAGATGTAGACTTTTATCAGAAGTGCTCATTGGATTTAAATTGGTGTAATTACATCTTGAGGTTTGATATGTGTTCTAATTTCTGGTTTTTTCAACAGCTGTACTTGTCCATAGGGAAAAAAATAATTCCGTTCAGATACAGAATTTTGAAGGTTTCAGCAGAAACTTGATGCTCTGATTTACCATCTCTAAGCATTTCCATTTTAATTTTTTGTCAATATTATATAAAGTCTGACTACTTAAAGAGAACAGGGTCTTCCCATCCTTCTTTGGCATAACACTGCTCAGACTGCACCTGGGACTACAGAAATGTTGCAACTGGAATTTTTGCACAACTTTAGTTTAGCAGCGATTTAGGATTTATTAATACTTTGTGGTAGATTACAAGGTTAAGTTGTATAATTACTAATAGCAATTAATCATCAGCTGATTTAACAGAGTGATTCAATATAAATTGTCATAATCAATCAAAATAGCGACTTAAGTAAAGAACAATAAGTTGCAAGTTTCACCCTCAACTTACAGCAGGCTTTTCTTAAGTAAAACACACACACACAAAAGGATAAATTAAAACACACAAACAGACAGACAAAACAGCTCTAAAATCAAATTACACACTCACACATTAATCTATGATTCAAATTTCCCTTTCTTGAGTTTTGTAAATTACTCAGTTTTATGTGTTGACATTCATCAGCAGATGATCATCAAACCATGCAAAATTAGGCCTTTGGATCTTTGCTAAACTGTCAGTAGATGATCATTGAATCTACGTTAAATCATCAAGACGATTGTTGAGTCCTTGAGAAATCATCCCTCAGAGGGATCCCAGTTCAGGGAGAGATATTGGGTCACAGCCTGCTGTGATCCAGGATTGCCCAACGGGTCTCACTTTAGAACTGCTATTTATAGGATCACAAGATGGTTGACTTTAGTCAGTATTTTTCCATTCCCATCACAACTCACACCAGACAGCCCTGGTACTTCCCAGACTGGGCAATGATCCAGTTGGTAGGAGTTCTAGGTGCAATCAGGGGGCACCTGATTGTCCCGTCTCGCTCTCTGATCAAGACAAGAATAATGTTGTCCTGCCTTGTGATCACCAAATGAGGAGCACCTGATTATTCCAAATCACTGCACCCTTCGGTCAAGACAAGAACATTTGCCCCCTTGGCAGGAACATGATATTAGCCTGTCTGATGATCACTAGGTGAGGAATGTCAGTTCATTTCTACTCACTGCACTTGTGATCAAAGCAAGAACACTTGCAACCAAGGTGAGAACATGATGTTAGCTTGTCTTGAGATCACCAGGTGGTCCCGGGAGAGATCTGTACCACCACAAGAGAACATTTCAAAAAATTCAGAATATAGTCTAAAATATAGAAACATGCTGTCTTTTTTAATTCTTCTTCTTTTATACAGTTAAGGTGATAATGACTTAAGTGAGTCAAGATTTTTAATAAGGGTGATAACTGTTTTTGAACTACTGCATACTAGATTTGTAGGAAAAATAAAGAAAAACAGAGGAAAATAATAGATATTTTTTAGGTCTGAAATAGAAGTAGCAATTTCAAAGCAGTTCTAGACTGGAAATAACTGCTCTGAGTTTAATTTAATAATGCTACTCAATTAGACAATCCAAGAGAAAAATGTGGATGACACCAGTCAGGAAAAAGGGGTTGTTAGAAAAGGAAGACATGATAACGTCATAAGCTCCTGCGGGATGGAAAGTGAAATTAGTAATTATCACGTATGGAACACTGAATTGTTGGGAAACAGCTTGGGAGAAACTGCACAAAACCAATATCTCTCAATTGACTCCATGGTTTTTAGTACCTTGGAGGTCATTAGACTTTGAAACATATGTTCTGTGAATTCCTGCTACAACAGTGACATCAACAGTTCTACACAAAATTTTATACAAAAATCCAGTCAAGGAGGTTAAATTTGCATTACTTGATCTTATATCTAGTATCCACTCACATCAACGGGAGGATTCTTAGTCACCAAAAACAGAGTTTATTGTCACTATTATTACTACTACTACTGTTATTTACCAGGTAGACTGTAAGCTAGCAATGAGAGAAGAAGGTCTTTCACTAAGATGGGGGCATATATTTTGGTTGGAGCCTTCACTAAGGTACTTGAAACCAGTGAAGGCGACACAAATGCTCTGAGTGTGGATTTATTAAACAAAAGATGCCTTACAATTATGAGTTCAAGCCCATGGTTACAATAGTTTACAAGAGCTCTCAGTCTAACTAAATAACACTGTTTAAAAATTATAAAGGAAAATGGTTTGCAAACTTAAAGTAGTTCACCTCCCACAGTATCTCCAAAGTGCAGGTAAATTAGCATTCATTTTTCTTTCAAATGACAAACTGTGGCAGAAGGAGTCATTAAAACTTCTGATTCCACAGAACTGTTGACTATTTCCACACTTTCTGCTCAAGAGGGATCTTCCCTGGGAAGGATTATAATATCTTAGGCTTCTTTCATACCTCTCCAGCACTGCAAACTATAAAAGGGACCAGATCCTGAAGCACAAATCACGTACGAGGTCTTTTCATTACATGAGGCTCTATTTACCCAAATCTAACACAAAGTCCCTCTCACAAATGCATCTTGAATAAAAGCAAACAAGAATTCCCATGTAACTGCCTTCCCCTCCTATCATGAGACAGCAGTTCCTACAGGAATAACGGCAGCTGGAAGAGAACAAAGAGCACTTGAAACACAGCAAAATTGAGTCACTAAGGAGAGGTGGACTTTTAGTGAGAAGTTAGATCAAAATTCACTGAAAAGAGTGGGAGCTATTTTAAAGTGACTGCTTTCACTACAAGACTGAACTTTCTCAAGTTCAACCTTGTGTGATGTTGTTTTCCTTTCCCCAACTCAGCTCCCAGGAAGTCACACAGATAAAACCAAAATTAGTCAGGTTACGGGTTTGTTGGTTAATAGGAGGATAAGGCAAAACCCAGGAATGTAGTTGCCTGAAATGTTTTGAAGCTGAGGACTTCAGAAGTTGATTACCACAACATCTAGGTGATCCTTGATGGGATAAATCATCCAATAGAGACTTCCTTTCCCAGACTTTGCTGATACTTCACATTCTGCTGGAGGTTAACTTACACATCTTTCACATAAATCCTGTTTTGTTTGTCACCACTGGCAACTCTCCCATCTCCTGTAGGCATCAGTACCACAAAGTTGGTGGTTTTATTTTTTTCAACTTCTCTCTTAATTTCTTTACCCCTCAGTAGTCCCATTAAATCCTGCTCCTATTTCTTATACATCTGAGAAATCCAGTCATTCCTCTCTGTCCCTACCAGCAAAACATGTTCCCACAACATTTTGCTTCTGTGCTGCAGCAGAAATACTTCACTTAATAGTGTTGTCATGAAACCTAGCTCATACTCATTCCTCTCAGCAGAGGGATTTGATCCAGACTACTCTTTACCTTTTCTGCCTCTTTCTGCAACTCACACCCTGCTGCCTTCTGCCTTGGGTGCATCTGCTTTTTCAGCTGATGTCCATTTCTTGTCTCACCTCCCAAGGCAATCAATCCTTCAGGACTTCTCAGATCATTATGTTTTCCCCAGTGTGGTCAGGTCGCTATATTCCCCATTACTTTTTTGGCTCTACCACCCTTTATGAAGGAAATAAAGAAATTACAAAAGATTAAAAAAGAGGAAACTGCAATTATGGAAAGGCGAAGTCAATGGGAAGGGGAAGAAAGAAGCTTCTATATATATAGGAACATATATGTATGAGTATACATAATATAAAAATACAGAAAAATAATCAAATACATCCATGAATCAATGGGAGGGTTGTGCTGGGGTGCCTTTTGAACTCCACCACTGAACTATATATAGTTCTTTACTTCTTCTCTCTCTTGTCGTCACACTCTCCTTTCTGTTTGGACTGCAGAGAACTGGAGCGCCTGGACAATGATATCAATAAAACACCTTTCCTTCATCGCATTTACATGCTGTATTTTGAGCCCCAGAGGTGTGCCAGGGACTGATCTTTTTTCCAGTTTTGCTACAGGGAAGCAGCTTTACCTGGCAAGTATTTCTCCTGTGCTCTCTGAATGTGCTTTAGGAGCATAAAAATGCTACATGCCCTGTTGATCAATGCACCACGTGAATTCTATGCAGTGAGACCAATTTTTGGGTCATCTTATCAGAGAGAAGGGCAGGAAAGAAGAGACAAAAGGCAAAAGCTTTACAAGAAGCAGAACTCTAAGCTGCAATTCTTTGACTTCAGTGCTTCTTCAGACACCTTCTTCTATGACAGAGAAACCAATGTAAAATGTTAGAATAGAGTGATAAATTCTTCTTCCCAGTTTCTGTGAGTTTTACCATTCCCAATAATATATATATATATATATCAGGTTTAGAATACTTTTTGCCTTCAAAAGGTTGAATTAATTCCTATTATTTTTCTCTAGCAGCATTTTCTTCATGTCTTTTCTCCATCTTCAAGAAAACTTTCTATATCACTACTTTTCATTAAGAGTCTTATCCCATTCTCATCAAAGTAAATAGAAAAATAGTGCTTGTGTCACAAATGAAGGAACAGGCACTTGGATTTCTGCTTCTCCTCTGGGATTTTTTGACTTAATTATACTCTTTTTCTTTTGTGTTTCTGTCATCTCTGTTCCCATATCAGATTTTTACCTCCTTTGCTTAACTTGTTTCAGTGCATCATTTGTTCTGCTCTCTATTCTGTTCATCCCCTTCCCCTTTATTTTCTTTAGATATTTTATTAGTGTTACATGTCCAAATCTATCCTGTATCACTTCTCCTTTCACTCACTATTTTTTCCTCCCTCTATATTTCTTCTATTATACCACATGTTAAGGATTCTTAGCCACATGTAGGAAAAGCACAATTTTCTGGAACTTTTTGGGTGAATTGAGTCAGACACAGAAGGAATCTTAAGGCATATGAATAAATCTGTTTTGCCTCCAAACTATGCTTATGAGTTATTTTTAAACTGTTTTTTCTGAAAATATGGACCTCTATGAAACTCAGTGGTGCCAGGAATGCTCATCATTAAAAACAACAACAACGATGAAAACCCAAACAAACAAACAAACCCAAACAAACAAACAAACAAACCAAACACCAAAACAAAACAAAAGCAAACCTTAACCAACATCTCTGAAAAATGCTGTGGAGATAATAGTGTTTTTGGGAGATAATAGTGTTTTTGAGAGATACTGAAATACTGTGTCGTATGAGCACTGTTCGTTTGGCTGGTTGGATTTGTTTTCTTTACATAGCCTGTTCTTATATTTTTGCTGTGGTGGCATTATTGCTCTATGTCGGCAGTGTACATTAAAACTGAACATCACATCTCTCACATAACAAAATAAGGTAAAATCACTTGCAGCAATTCCTGAATAAAATGTCATCACCTTTTGTGCTGAGATATGAAGAGCCAAAGGACTTTTTCATGTTCCGCCTCTCATATTTTAAGGGTATATGCAGTCAGAAGCTGATTTTAAATAAGTGGAAGTGATGCTGAACTGTTGTACCAAAGGACAGGATCAAGCCCTTGATATTTATCTCACATTTTCCGTATTGCTGTTTGAATGCCACGGGTAGTTAAATAGGATAACTGTGTGCCATCGTTTCAAAGATACTACAAATTCCTAAGATTTCTCTGGCAAAGAAGAACTCTTTCAGAAGTTGAAATACCAAAACATGCTTTTTCTTTTTCTTGTAATAGCTAAAAGCATCTGGGCTTTTTCCTTTTTCTCTCTCTTTCTTTTTTTTTTTTTTTTTTTTAATGTAAATGAGATATGGCATTAGAGCCTGGGACACATGAGAAGTGAGCTAGGTATCCTCCCTGCAGTCTGTGGTGCTGTTTGACAGGAGGAAGAATAAGCCACGAATACAGGTAAGAGCCACTGAAGCATAACAACCTTCTTCTGAAAATAAATGCACAGGCATTTTCAAGCTAGTTCTAAGCGTGCTCCAGATGAAGAGGGTACAAGTTAGCACCACTCAGATGTGTAGGTATGGAGCTCATTCGGTTGGCGCTGGAAATAGGGCTGGCTCACAGCCCACGCTTTGGGCTGCAGCAAAGCTTGGTCCTCACTGTTGGCACTGAACTGTGTAAATAAATACATCTATGTTTATCAAGTCCTCTAGCTGCAGGAATTGGGGACAATGATTTATAATGTTCTATATAAGAAGGGTTCGTGGTTTTGACTGCACTAAGATGAATGGGGGTAATTGAGGGGTGATAGGCCTATCTAGTAATTAGCTGTGAAACCACCAGAAACTCTCAGCCATGGCTGAGCATCTGTTAAACCCTAGTTCTCAGTGACAGAACAAACTGGAAGAGTCCCATTTGTCTCCATTTTCTGACAGAAACAACAGTGGCAAAAAAGAAGCGAGCAAAAAGTCATTTTCATAGGCAGCTTCACAGATTATGTGTTTCTGTTTGAAGAGTTTCTTGTCTCTTGAGAGTCATGAAGTATGCATAACCAGTTTAGTTAAAAGCTAAATTAAATTGCTTATGTGAGGACCGAATAAAAATTTCAAAGTTATCCAGGCAATCTAAAAAAAAATCTGAATAAAAAAGGTAGGAATTTTAAGATATAACAACTTTCAAATTCAGTATTCAAAATAAAGCGATCTAAAATTTTAGTAAATTAGTGTAAATCAAATTGATATTTTAATTTTGAAATATAATACACATGCTATTTTTAAGTGTAACACTTTAAATTCACAACTGGAGTTGATTTTAAATTATTTTGCTGCAGATGCAATGTAAACAAGAGCTTTATGTGCTCTGCGAACATTATGTTTTTTATGTTAGCTGAATTTGCCTCTTTTTGGCCTTCTTGCAGTTGGGTAAATTGTCTAAAGAGACTAAGAGTGTGGAAAGAGGAACATCAAAGTAGAACTGAAGCTAAGTGTTGCTTCACCTATCTGAATTCTGTAGGCGTGCAATGCACAGAGAATTGCAAAGGACTCACAAGTCCTGACTGTGGACTGTGAGAACCTGTTCTCATCTGCGTTATATCCTTTCACTTATTTATGCAATGCTTATTTAAGCGACATCGAGTTTGCCATTTCTCAGCAACTGCCTGTTCAGTATCCAGCTCCTACAGTCAGGGCAGAGCAAATAAGAAGTGTTAGCCTGTAGGGTACTTGAAGATTTACAGGAAGTGTTAGGCTGTCACATCCTTGCAGATCTATGTGGCTTAGTATAAACTGTATACCAAGTCCCTGCACTACTGATGTGGATACCATATGTTCATGAGAAACTGCTTGGCTCCCATGTAGCTTACTCTCTTAATAACTAACCAGAAATTGTCCCTCTGCAAGATGGGATGCATCATGGGGACAGAAAGGCAGGAGATGTGCCTCACAAGTCAGTCTCTGAGGTATTATTATTCTCAGCATTTATTTATTTTGAAGTGTACACCCAAAATGAGTGGCAAGCTCTATGTTTCCTTCCAGGAAGATGTCAGCCTTGTAATTTAGCTTGTAAAGGGTACAACATGGATAGATTAGCATCATACCATCCATCTTGATCTGGTGCACCCAGGGCTATGTTGCCAGCGCTATGCACCTATGCCAGCACCTATCTGGTGCACCCAGGGCTATGTTCTTCCCCTGCTCTCCCTCACCTTAGACTGAGAGTTTACATCTTCTCCTTTTTAGATTATTTTTTCAGCATTATTTATAATTTCGGCTACTCTGATTGCTAATGAAGACCGTAGAGGGTACTATATAGTAGAGGTATTGGTAGGAGTCCTGTATGTAGTCACAAGTGGGACATTTCCTGCTTGGAAGAAGGAACTCCTGCATTTCTCCCCTCTGCAAGAGCTCAGCAGGCCAAAGGAGTAATAGAGTACAACCCCTGCGGTTCCTCGTGTAACCACAAAAGGAGCCTAGCAGTAAATACATGTCATCTAGGATCCAAGCCATGCCAACAACTCTCCAGTATGGCTCAAATCAAGAGGCACAGAGGAGGTTACTATAACACCTTTCCACTCCACTTGCCTTGAGTGGCATAAGTTCAAAGGCAGCTCTTTGCATCTCTTATACTATTCTGTGATTGTTTTTCCAAAAGCTGCTGAACTTGTTTAAATGCATTATGCCATGGTCTCTAAAACCTATTTGCCTTTTTGCTTTGCTTTGGCAGCTCAAAGGAATATAAAGAAGCACGAAGCATGTGTGTGCCAAAACATCTAGCAGGTCATTTTTGTGAGAGTAGAGCTGAAAAATATAACTTATGCTGGTGGTGTGTTGCAGCCAGAACACTTAAAGTACCTAAAGTGCTCATCTCCTTTCATTTGCTACAGGATTGCAGATCATGTAAGAGCAGAGGCTAAGTAGATACTGTGTGAAATTAGTGTCATTTATCTTTAAATGTCAGGATAATGTTATACTTGATGTCTACATTTTGACACAATGTGCTACACCACATCTTTTTCTAATATTTCTTTAACCTGGGGTATTATGGTGTTTGGAGAGCCGAAAGTGAATATGGATATGGAAAGATAAGTCATTTTCAGGAATACAGACACATATGCAAAATGATAGTGGCAGTACTATAATATGCCCATTCACTTCCTACGGACACTTCCAGTACAGCAGATTACATCCAGACTTTTTTATTCCATTTCGTCCTTCTTCTTCCTTGCTCTTTACAGATCCCTTCTTTTTCCCTCTCTGCTTAGAACTATGGAGTAACAACACAATTTGTATAATGAGCAACTTTTTTTCCTGCCTGCTTTCTTTTTTAATGCCATTTGATTTAATAATTCCATACTGGGTTCCTTTAGCTGTTTTAAAACCTTCTCTAATAAGCTAATTAAAGACACGTGAGGTCTCTTTATTATGGCATATAGAGGCTGTTCTTTTTACATTACCTTTTTGTTTCTGCTGTGAGTCAGACCTTTCTTTCCTCCCACAGTCTCCTCTTACTGGGCTATGGGATGGGGGTTTTTGAGACAGGAGGCAGAGGAAGTTATTCTGAAGCTAGCTCCCGCTTGTCTTCTGGCACTGCACTATGAGGTTCCCCCAGTTCCCTAGGGTGTCTTTGCCTCGTATCTGCTGCTCTGCTGAGCATGAGTCTGCTGAATTTGATTTCTGGAGGAGCAGAAATGGGATTTGGGCCTCCTTTGCAGCAACAAGCCCCAGTACTGGCCATTTGTTCTTCCTGCAAAGGAGTACCATGAGCGATGCAGCTTTCTGCCTGCGTTATCTCTCATTCATCTAACAAATCTCACTGGTCAGCTCTGTAGGTACGGAGTGGCAGATGTTTGTGGCCAGAATCTTAACTTGAAGGCACCAGGGATTTGTATTGTGCTGTCATATGAACCCAGTTTTCCCCCTGTATTTGACTAGCACTAAGATGAACTGAAAACCTTAGGAATCCAGTTTTTTTGGAGCAGAGCAGCTTCCTGGTGGCATGCGAGGCAAGTTCAGATCTTTTCTGGGATATGAACAGTATGCTGGTGGGTGTCCTTCTTCTCAAGTTTCAGGCTGAAGAAAAGATCAAAAATTTATGAAGTTCCACATTTCAATCCACAGTCTGCTCAAGACCAAGCCATGATCTCCATCTGGGCCTTCAATTTTTCTGGGTCCTTTCTGGCTCTGGAGACATTAGAATAGATCATGTAGCTCAGTTGTGTTAGGGTAGTTTGAAAATCATGTTAAACTCTGCATAAGTAATATGATTTTCCCTGATGAGTATCCAAAAGGCTGAAGTTGACAAAAGATGATACTAAACTAGTGTTTTCCATCTTCCTTTCTATTTTCATAAGCAATGTGTACTTCATACTTCCAAGAAGGCTAGAAAAGCTAGCAAGGGAGAACTAGGTCTTTAAATTATCCAGACAATGGGTGAGCGAGGGAAGGAGGTGCATAAAGTGGAATAAACATCCACAACTGACACTGAATTTAGGAAAGGCTCATACCTAGGCTAGTGGCAGAGCCTTGGGAATCCCTGCTAGTGGAAGAAGCAAATAGCCTTTTTCTTAGCCTAGCATGATTTTTTAGGATTTTTGAGGATGCTTGAAATATAAACCCTACTCCAAAAATAAGCCCTAGTTACAGTTCATTGAAAAGTCTATTTAAATAGTGTCTGGGCAGCTATACATGTAAAAAAAGTAATAAGTTTTGGAGTAAAAATTAATGTAAGACCCCGTCTTATTTTCAGGCAAATAGCGTACCTGAAAGATGGACTACATAGAAAGTAAAGACCTCAAACCCACCATGTTAGCATGTAGTTCACACTCCATTGTTATATGTTCATTTTACCTCTTCCAATAATTGTTTCAAATTGTGCTTCTATAGAATTTGGTACAATAGATTTCAGATAAAAGCTACTACTGGAATGCACGTGCTCAATCATAAATTTAATTCTCAGTGGTGCTTGACTCTAAGGTATTGATGACGATGTAGGGATTCTTGAGAGATCAAATCCACACAGGTATTATGGCCACAGATAGGCTACATGAATATTTTCCTATTGCTTTAAGTAGTACGTATGCTTTGTCACTAAGAAATTACATGTAGCAAGAGCTATAATTTAGTAAACCTGGATAATTCAATGAAATTATATATTATTCTTGTACATCCACTCAAGAAGACTCGAATTTGCAACAAACTACACCAGGAAAAAATATAACACAATGCCACAGAAATCAGATACACTTGGTAAATTATATTTATTTCTATAAAATTTAATTTCCTTTCCTTCTTTATTATATTTAACTTAATTTTGTATTAAGTTTTGAAGCCAATATTGGTCAACTTCTTATTAATGTGATAGCTAATATCCCATACTTATTACTGGTTCAAACTGAAGACTGAACAGACAGTTTCAAACAGTAATTTCATTTAAAAAAATATGTTTGTAAAGGCAATTGGTCAGTGTGCTCTTGAGACTGAGCTGTAAGATGTCAGTATCTAGTTCTATAGTAATTATTATGGCAAGTAGAAGTACAGAGATACTGCTCTGCACATAGCTATGGAGATGGAATGGTTTCCAGAGAAGTCTCATACTGGGATGTGCAGTTTTCCTTCTGCACACACACTGTCACTAAGAGAGGACAAGTCATGAAATTTGTATGTATCTGTACTTCACGTGAACAACTCATTCTGCGAGGAGTGGGGGAACAGTAGATTTGTCAGCTTCCCTTTCCTATACCACCCCTTGGAAGCAAGAGGTCCCCCAATCAAACTTGCCAGTTGTTTCATCGACCACAGCAACTTTGGAGAGCTATTTAGAAAAGAGCAGTTGTGTTTGAACCAATGTTCTGACAGGCTCTTGACTTGGTTTACTGCAGAGTCTTGTCTTTGTATCAACAGGAAGGTATTTTCACTCACATACAAGCTTAGTGTGTGATGATCAACCTAATCAGCCTATACCCAGTCTCTTGTAGTATAGCTATATAAAATCATTTTCTGTTTCCTGCTTTCAGCATTTTAGTTGTAGATGGAACTGTCATTGTTTGCAGCTATCCTAAAAACATCTTTCCCTTTCATTCTTGAGACAATTGTATAGATGTCTGTGTTCTGAATCCCCAGTGCATTTCATATCTTCTCTGCACACCTTGAGGAGGAACCTTTTTTGCCCAGTACCCTGAGTATTATAATGTCTTTATATTTGTTGGTTCAATACCAAGAATCATGTCAACAGTTCTGAGATAAGACAAGAAATGGGAAAAGATTAAAAACAGTAGATCTTTACATCTGCTAGTACTGGTTTCCCAGGTTACCTTAATCACATGCTATTACATATGGACAGACAGCATGCTAGGCAGAGCAGAATTGCATAAACCAAATCATTTCATTGAGGAAAGAAATTTTGCTTTTAAAATGATTATTTGGTCACAGATCAAAACCAGAGGATCTTTAAAGCCCAGTAGTAGAAAAGTGGTAGTAAAAATGGCATTGCAGAATACTACATTTATTCTCCCACCATGATTTCTGCATTGCATTTTCTTACTCTACAAGTCAAAACAATGAGACAGTGTCTACTTGTGTAAGACAGTACATTAAAGTCTCTATGAAAATTTCATAATCATATTTGCTATATTTGAGTGGTAAATGAGTTTAAGAGGACATAAAAAGCTGATAGAAGTTTTAAACTACTGTAACTTGATTAAATCTGGCATTTTGTGTTTGGGATTATGCTGAGAGGTAATGCAGTAAGAAAATCAATTTATGATCAGAGAACATGTACATTCTTATTGTTGATTTTTGTGCTGTTACTCAATTTAAACCCCATTTAGTTCTCAGACTGCAACAAACTACAGTACTCTTCTGGTTATGTTTATACACATTATTATGTCTCTGACATTAGGTACAAATCATGTAGAGGATTACCTACGCATTAAAATGCTCCTGGCCAAAAAAAATCAGGCTGAATTAGTAACATAGACAGGAAACCTCCAATTGGATTTTGCAGCACCTTCAAGGATGCTGTTGCAGTGTTGTGGCAACTGGGCCAGAGTGCCCACTCGGTTTTCTTTTTCTTGGGTTAATGCATTAAACCAAGTATATCAAAGTATATAAGTCTATGCTTCACCCTCACCTAGAGACAGCTGAGCTAGTTATAAACACACTAGTATGAGTTGTAAAATAGTGTACCTTCAGCAACACGCACCTTGAAGAAACCCCAAGATGTGCTCAGTATCTTACAATGAGATTGTTTCTGGTACCTGAGTTAAACTAATATAAAGCTAACAACACTAAAACATAGCCTCTTAGTGTGTGTGGTTGGAATCATGCTTTCTGAGCTTCACAGGTAGCTTCTCCATATTCTTGTGTTATCCTGGAGATTATTTTAGCAGCTTTTCTCTCTGGTATTAGAAGCAATGAAACATTAGAATTCCTGTTTGGGTAAAATTACCAGCTCCAAGAAGCTGGTTCTATTCTGACTTATACTATTGTATCTCTGTTGATATATTGATACAGGCAAAGATACATAAATGTTGATATATTTGATTGTTGATATACGTTGATATATTTCTGTTTATAGATTTTCTATGTATAAATATATAACTTTTTCTATAAATTTTACATATATAAAAAAGGCAGCCAGACAACATATCAGTGTCAGTTCGGGTTAGATCTTTTGGAGATAATGTATCCTTTTCCTGGCCCTTATTTCCAGAATACAGTATGCCCAATTTACTTACTGAAATGTTTGTTTCTGACACAGACTGATAACATTGTTGTTCTGCAAAATTATGCTTTAGAAATCTGGCCTGAAATGCAGAATGGAATACATCTCCAGATAACTACTTCCTTGCTGACTCTAAAGAGTCATTTAAATGAGTGACAGCTCTTTCGATTCTGCCCCATCTCAAAAATTCCCCAGAGAACTGGCTGTAACTAGAACATCATACAATAACTCCAGCCAGAAAAAAATAAAATGGAGGAATGTCCTGAAGAGCTCATCTTTTAAAAAACTAGTCCTCTATGAGATTCAGACCAGTAAACAGGGACCAAGGTTTCCAGAGTTTTGTTCCCTGGCAATGACAATTCAGAGAATAGGGAGACAGTGTTCAAACATCTATTCTCTAAAACTATTATTTTAAGCATATAAAACCTGGGTTCGTCCACCCATGCATTGATATAATCCTCGAGAAGGGGAAACCTTTTTTCTTCTTGCCTGATCTGTGAAGATTTTGGATAAACACCTGTGTTCTGACTTTACAAAAGTCTCCTCCAGGATGAGAGGTCTTGTATTGTGAGGTGACATGTAATGTGGGTGAGCCACTGAATAGGGCCAGGAGACCACCAGAAAACCCTGGGAGTAGAGAGGGGTGGGAGAACCAGTGATTGGATAAGCAAAATGACAGAAATTAATGGTTATGTGGTCTCTGGATGCAGACGACTTCAGGGAGGATGCTCAGAGAGCCGAACAGGGAAGGTGCTCTGAGCAGGGGTGTGCTGGTTTGACAAACAGGACTGAAAGGAAGGAGAGAGCGCTGGGTGAGGGATCAAGGGTATTTGGGGTGGTGCACAGCATCTGTCCATCTTTGCCTGCTCCTAGTGTATGAGCCTTTCAAACAGGGACTCTAGTATCAAGTGAGCACATGTGCCTACCCACTGATCACATACTAGCTAGTGCTTCTTTCTCCCTGCCCCAGTGTCCCAAAGCCTTGACTGCTTTGCATTTGTGACCTGCTGTGGGAAACAAGGCAGCACAGGGAAAGGCTCTGCAGCACCCAGCCTGCAGCCAGGAGCCTTGGGCCAGGGTCCTCACGCAGCCACGGCACTGCCCTGTCTTCCAGGCTATATTGTCCCTACAAAAGGCTGCAGCTCTACTGCTGGGCTGCAGCAGCCCAAGGCGGGACTCAGGTCCTGGATATTTCCCTTCAGAGGTAGGCGTTTGGTCCAGTTAAGTCATAGTCAGAATGTGAGGGGAGCTGTGGTTATGATCTCTGCTTTATGTGTGCGTGGCACACTCGTTTGCTGTGGGGATGAGCCCCAGCACTGTGCGATCTCTGATCAGACTTTGAGATAACACTATGTGGTGGATATCAGGCAGGCCAGGTATCTCTGAGTCCCTACTAAAAGAGTCTGATGTCACTAGATGCAAAGGGCAGAGTTTGCAGGGTTAACCCAACCAAACCTGAGTCTTGCCGGGCAGCTAGCTCAGTTACAAAGTATACATGACCAATATGCACATAACCTAAAAGTAACTCACAGTAAATCCCCCAATTTACTTTGTTGTTTGTTTGTTGTTGTTGTTGTTGGGTTCTTTTTTAAATAAAAAAAGATTTTTCATTGCTTTCCTGAGGCAGAAACATTGAAATAGCCCATCAACTGGAAATCCCATGTTTCACCTCAAAGGCGCTTTGTGAAACCCAGCTTTTTTCCCCACAGCTACAAAGAAAGACATCAAGTTTGATTCGTCTTCACATTAAGTTATGCTAGTATAATTGCATTTCTTCCAGTGGATTTACATAAATGCAAATTAGGCCCACTCTATCTTGCATGCAAGTAATGAGATTTTTCAAGTTCTGTAAGCAATCATCTCTATCCTTTAATGAGTTAATTCTCTTCTCTTACTAATTTAGCTGTAAGTAGTTGGAATAAAGCAAGGTGAAATGTGAGAAGCTAGCATTTAGAGTTTCATGTTTCGTTTTTTCACCTATGTTTATAACTCCTGAGGTTCATCTTAAGGATCAGAGAGTATAAAATAAAGCTCAGACGAGTTTTACTGTCTTTCACATCGGAACAGCAAAGACTAGCATTTTTTCAATGCTTTTGCTATAAATACCAGTGCCTCTCTTTTCAACAAAGACCCATTTTCACTAAAAGGGTTTTTGTGAATCTCCACAAAACGACTTCATTTTCAATGAAACCTAAGAAACAAGTGTATTTTACCTTGTTTGGAGTATTACTGGGAACATTTTGTTCAACCTCACTCCAAGGCAAACAAGTATAATAATTAACAACAGAAGTACTTGACTGTACTATGCACGAGATGGTAGTAGGCCCAGAATCCTTTTGGAGAATAGTTTTGCTGGATCCTTCATTTTTGTTTTATTTCTCCTTTGTTAGTAACATGGTGACTGAACCAGCCCTTTCATAAAACTCGCTAATCTGATTTCTATAGGTACGAACCCAAGTAATCTGAGAACATCCAAGATAAGTATGAAGGATTTAATCCTACATACTATCCACAAGTACAGAAATCCTGCTATGCGGAGTTGACATTCCTCTTTTTCCCAGGGAATTATGTCCCTGAGCCTAGGGCTTGCTTCAGCTGCTGCTATGTATTACCAGTAATATCACTTTCTTTCATGTTGTCTCTTGAAATGAAAAGTCAAAATCTCTCATTGAGTTTCTCTTGCAGTCATGTAAGCCATGCTATAGGCTTAATAACAAGTGTGTGTATTTAAAGTGAATATAACATGATTTTTAGATAGGCTTTCCACAATACAATGCTAGAGGAGCTCAAAACTTCATGTGCTACAGCTGAGTTTAAAAAGAAGTGGATAATCTTATGAGCAATATTCACAGTTACACATGATAAGGTGGGTAATCAAACTTCATGTGACAGAAGATAAAGTAAACCATATTGGGTTCAAGAAAGAGTTTATAAGCCATGAGCAGTATTGCAAAACACGGCCAGGTACATTATATTACTTTAAATGTTGCCTTTTGCTGAAAACTAAGTCAGTTGTCATTGGCAGAGCCTGAAACAGCATTCATGTGACCAAGCTTGACATTCTGCTCTGAGAACCAAGCTCTCAGCCAGCTTTAATTACAGCCTACTTTGGATAAATTCCAGTGTCAGGATCTAACAACAACAATAAAGGTATTTTGGAAAAGACACATAAGAGCAAATTGTTGCAAGGCACATGACTTTTCTAATTCATAGGCATTGTTAGTGTGGACAACGTCATTAAATAGCTTATCACAGTCAAAAACATTCTCTGCAAGCAGATGGTCAACCCTTGCATGATTTTATTTAGGTTTTGATTTACATACTGGTCTGAAAAGATTTTAGTTTATTTCATTTTACATGAAAATGAAGAAGATAGTTTGTTAGCTGTATTCTTGCATAGATAATCTCTTATGCTGAATTGTCTCAGTAGGATATGTTTTATTAATGCACATGTATTGCTTTGAACATATTTTAATATGCATCTGTGGCGAGAGGTTTCAGTCTTACTTCTGCACTCTTCCTTTGCCTACCACCATCACCCTTTGGTAGGAGATGAAACGATGTTTAGTCTGGTGCTGACTTTAATGAGTATTTCTGAACCAAGTTTACTGTCAGGGCTCTGAACACATCGTTTGGTCTTGATGATCCTGACCAGCCTCACCAGTGACCTCTACCCACACAAACTTGTCCTGTTTGCCCAGGAGCAGCCTCTAAGCTCAGGCCTTGCCCTGGTCCTGGCCTGAGTTGTGTCACTGCCAGCCCTGTACCCAGCCCAGTCCCTTGCCTGCCCCTGACTCGCCTGCCCTGATCACCATCCCCGGCCCAACTCTGCTCACCACCTCCGGTGGGATGGGGCCACTGCAGGAGGTCCTTGCCCCACTGCCCCACCACTGTCTGTCCCAGCTGTGATGCACCCTGGTAGTCCCTTAGATATGGAAATCTTTAACAGTTAAAACTTTCCACGAGAAAGTTACAAGTGTGATGAACACTTGTCAAAAAAGCCTTCGGGCAACTCCAGCGTGGCTGACGACTGTCTCTCATTAATTCACGTAAAAGACTGGGGATGAGGCTCACCCCCTCTTTTTGGCCTGGAATGCCAATTTGAACCCAGATCATCCACATGCAGGGGCTATTTTGTGTGTCAAGATATGGAATGAGTAGGTGACAGTTCCTCTCAAACCAAATAAATAATTAAGTATTTAGGCAGCAGGGAAAAGTGCCAAAGGGACTCTACAGCCTTCCTGCACAGGTGGACCTTTCGTCTGTCCTTTAGTGACAGGGGATCTGGATGAGCATGAAATCCCAGACGTTCTTCTCCAACCCCAGAAACAGGACTGGGGCAATGTCTCAGCAAGAGCTAACCTTGTTTGA
This sequence comes from Caloenas nicobarica, assembly GCF_036013445.1. Taxonomy (NCBI): domain Eukaryota; kingdom Metazoa; phylum Chordata; class Aves; order Columbiformes; family Columbidae; genus Caloenas; species Caloenas nicobarica. The sequence continues at coordinate 112,863,181 of NC_088245.1, forward strand.
TAGTACCAAGGAATGTCCCTCTGGCCAGGAGAGGTTAGAGAGTTAATCTCAGCTGAGGATAGTGGCTTCAAAGTGAGACGAGGTGCCCTCATTTTGAGAGCTTGGTCTTTCTGTAGAATCAGACACCCTCAGCCTCCACACAGCCACAAGCACTCGAAGTCCTGAAGCAGTCTCTGAAGGGGATAACAAGAAATATTTCTCCTCAGAAATTTGGACAAAGCCTTCTCATTTCCAAAACTAAAGTAAGTAACAGAAGGCATTCCTGGCCTTCACCTGATAGTACTAAAGCTGAGAAGCATATCTGAAATTCAAATGATAGAGAAAGATGGCCAGCTGTCCTGTTTGATGTGCTGATCTCTTCTTTTTGCAGTCAGGTGTCCTGTTGTTTTGATGAATAAAATACAAGGTGCCATTTGTCTTGCATTGTGGTTTTAAGCTAAATATTTTAAATTGTACATTTCATAATGCAGATGTGAGGTGCTCCTGATTACCATGAAGAAGCTTGCTGAATGGTTTTAACATTAGAAAAAAATGAGCTGGCAATTATCTTGATTATCTTGGCATAATACCAAAATCTACAGATTTAAAAAGCAGGATGATTGGATTTTATGCATTTATTCAGACTGTGAGTTTTGTAATGAAGGTTTCGTTTTGTTTCATTTGCTCTTTCTTCCACAGCTCTTTGTAAGTGGTTTTGAGGGAGTGGGCCTTACTTGGACTCCTGGTTATACGTTTGTCAGTTTATTATCACTTTTTTGGTACAACACAGTTAAACCCTAATGTGGTGCTTTACTGAAATCTTAATTGCTAAACTTTTGTTTTAGTAGTTTTAAACTTTAATGAAAAAGGAATCTTTTTGGTTTTAATAGAGAAGCCACTTGGATATAGCATAATATAAACTCGGTAGCCATCATATAATTAATTTCATTCCAAAAACATGTGACTAGGATGAACAGAGTCCAGATTGTTTGCTTTTGGGTCCCTTAAAGAAAAAAAAAATATTAGCAGCTGGTATATCCTGGAGGGTAGATGAACTTGCTCAGGGGAGAAATGATTCTAGATGCCTGCAGAGTGTGGCAGGAGAATAAAATTCTCAGCAAGGAGCAAACAAACCAGGTCTCAAGGTCAAATTTCTCTAGACGTGAGAGAAATCTTGTATATGTAGAGCCTCTTGAAATTCAGCAAGACAATGAGCTGGCTGAAAATAAGACTAGAAGAAAGGACACAATGGATAGAGGCAGAATATGTGTTTAAGACATTTTTCACTGCTTTTTCTTCCCAGTTAGTTTTAGTTTTGTCTGTTCAGAAAGCTAATCATTCTAGTTTAAGCATAAAGAAAAATACCATATTTTACTAGAACATAAAATAGCTGTCTGTATGAGAAAGATCTGCAGGAACTCATCACAAAACTCTGGCATACTTTAGATCCTAACACAAAAAAAAGAAAAGATTTTGCCTGTATCAGAAGGGTGATGACCTTAGTCTAAAACTGAAAGCGTGGACATAAGCATATTAATCCTGTATGCTATGCAAGAAGCTTGAGATACTTTGAGTTATGAAAAAAACTCCACTCCTATATCACTCTGTGACTTTGTGAGGCATGGACTGGTGTCACTGGCATTCAGTCAGGCCTGAGCTGTACCTAACTGCCCTGACATTAATCAGCTGGCATGGGATTCCTGTCGTTCACTAGCTGACCCTTCAGTCACCACCGTGTCCAGCACTGCTCTCATTTCTCTTCCAAAAATGCTTCTGAGAGTCCATCGACCTTCTGAAGGACCTCACAGATGGGTCTACTTAGTTTCAGTTTGACATTGCATCAAAGAAACGTTGCCTGACAAGGTCAGAAAACCTGTGTGGCAGTTGCTACTGGTATCAAAGCCTGTTCATTCTTTTTTTATGAATATGAATAGTCACTCTTGTGCAGCTGTAACTGGTCTTCCTGAGCAGTACAAGCCTGCAAGGCTGGCAAGTATGAACAGAGGAATTTCTGTTGAGCCCTGTGCTTCAGCTCAATTTCACTATTTCCCACAAGTACAAACAAATAAGAATATGGGTGTTAACATTGTTTTTCTTCTGCAACTATCCCACAGTTTCCTTGGCCTGTAGGTCCTCCAGTAGGTAGCACAGTTGTTCATTTCTTAATAAAGAGTCCTGACTGGATTCACATCTTCAGGACATCATAAGTTCTACAAAAGGCATTCTTTTAGCCATCAATGTCTGTTTGCATCTGGAATCCTTAGGCCAAAATATCCACCATCATTAGGAGCTTTCACTGTTAAATGAAATTAACTGCACTAAAAAGTCCCACTTTGGACTGCATAAACCTGCTCAAAATCATTTCCCTAGAGACAACACTACCTCAGGAGGCCCACACTTCCAAACGAGACACAGACTGGATACTCCTAATTGCATTTGTCAAGACTGCCACCCACGTGGAAGCATCTGAGGAAATTATAATAGTCTATAAGGTCTATAACCCAGGATACAATACCAGTTTCTATCTTCTGCCAGCACTGGGGTAAGCCTCTCAGCTGTCATAAGGTACACTGATTGAGAAACACATTCTGTCTAAAAGTTGTGGTCCGTTAAGATGTATCATCATCAGGCCCACCCTTTTATTGTGTCAAACCTTCAAGGAAAACAGGTCAGTTGTGGGCTGGGTTTCTAACCTCCCACCACTGAAGCCATTGCTGGGAGGTTGCTGTCTGTAGGGGAGCAGTAGACATACAAGGGGCAGGTTTGAGCCAGTCTTTTGAGTCGCTCCCGTCAGCTGCAAGGAGTTGCTGCAATATGCACTCCTTCCCCAAATCCCACAGTTCTGTTAACCACTATATACCAGGTCAGACTGTGGCTTGAAAAATACTAAGAGGGATGAATAATTCTGCAACTAAGAGTCAATAAACATGTCTATGTAAGTGATATTTTTCCCCCTCACATGATAGGTGTCCAAGATTCTTGTGTTGTTCGACAATCCTGCTGTGGCTGCACTTTATCTTTTTGAAGTGGATTGAAGGTGCTTTTCACAATAATCACAAAAATAGAAGATAATAATATTTTGGCTTATGAAGAGTTTGAGTTTTCTAATTACAGGATTTTAAAGTAGGGATAGTGAAACTTTTAGACAGCAATGATCAACTTCTTGCAAATGAAACTTGAATTTCTGTAACAACATTCAAAGAAAAGCAATTAATCTTCTGTGGATAGTTCTGAATTAATTAAAAAATAACTTATTAGCAAAAAGCTAAAGATTTTATGAATTGCATTAATGAAGTTAACAATAATGTCCTTAAGCATATAGAAGAAGACAACCTTCTTTATTACTTTCCCAGCATTTAAAATAAAAAAGGAGTGCCAGGTGAAGGTTGAAAATAAATATAAAGATAATAGCAATGCATATAAAAGATGAAGAGATGTATACAAATATTTGGATACACAGCACGTACTTTGTAAAAACATGAAAGCGGAAACTGAATTTCTTTGGCAGCACTAAGAACTACTGCACAATCAAAAAGGTTGTTTTTGTCTATAAATTCTTTATGAAGAGATGAAAAGATCTCTTTTAGTATTAGAATTATTAATATCGTTATCATAAACCAATATTTTCAAGATATTTTTCTGTTGAATATTTCATTCTGCTTTTTCAAAATCTTAACATTTAAGAAGAGATACACTGTTCAAAGGAACACAAGAACTGAGAATGCTCAGTCTCTCAGTTCTGCAGTTGCAGTATATTTAGGTAATTGTAAGATTCAGTAAGCGATTCATTAATGTTATCTATAAAATTTAAGCAAAGTGCTTTCCAAGATACACCACTTGGCACCAGTACTTATATTTTTTCCAGCAGTTACAGCTTTATGTATAGATATCTAGACTCTAACTAAGCAAACGGAATGAGTTTACTTAGCTTAAAATATTTGAAATATTAATTCTATTCACTATACTTCATCAACTTTTGCCAGGGAGGAAATGAAGATGAGCTGAACAGTGAGGAAGTCCTGGTATAAACCAGCTGGAAACAGTAGTTGTCTTCTGCAGAGTATATTATTCTCTAATGCTCAATATTTAGAATTTTTGGTCCTGTAGTTTTTTTTGGCTCATAAAGAATTTGGAACAATCAAAAGGTAAGCACACTTCATTTTTTAATCACCATGTTACCTTGTGCCTTTTTTTTTTGATCCAGAAACATTTTTCACTCCAAAAGTTGTTTTGGGGGGTTTGTTTGTATGTTTCCCAAAGCAACACAGTCTTGCAACTCCATCGACTGTAGGCGTGAAAACCTCTTTTGTTGAGTTGTTCTGATGTATGTGTTTAGGATGATTATTATTTGGCTCATTACTTTCTCTTTAAAAATAAAACCATGAATGGGAGACCTCCATGAAGTATCTGCATATTAAACTATACAAACTGCTGTAAGATAATGAGATGCATATATAATACACAAACACACACACCCAAAAAGACACAGATTTTACAATAGCAATGCTGAATTTAATTTTATGTATGCTAAATAACATCTTTATTAACAAGTAAGGATGAATACTTAGCCAGTCTATGAAAGCCAAGTAACCACCACTGCACAAGAAAAGTGAACCATCCCAAATCGGTGGGAAGTTAAAAGTTATTCTCGTAGAAACAAAAATTGCTTGGGAAACAGTCAAGCAATTAGAAGTAACTTTATGTAAGATAAACATTTTAGGGTGCAGTTTCTCTTCAGCTAGAGAATTCAACAGTAGGTATCTAGCAGACCCCTCACAAACTGAGGCAATGTTGAACTTGAGTTGTCTTTGGGACCTGACACTGTGGGGATCAAAACCAGAGATAATTCTTAGGAGCTGCTACGGGCAAGTGGTGCTCAATATTCATCTGAAAGAGCTGCAGACCTTTTTCTGTGGAGAACCCTGTACACAGGGACCCCATAACATTTCCAGAACTTCCATGTAAAGTCCACTCATCCTGGTATTCATCCCTGCTTACATCTGAGGCAGCCAGCAGAGCAATCCATGTGATCTGCAGCAAACATTCCTCTGTCCTGGGAACTACTCAGAGACACAATGTGGGGAAGAATCAGAAAAATTGCTTTGGCAATAACAGACGCAGATCCTTCCTATATTTTATCTTTAAAAAAACCTTTATTCCTTTTTCCTTTATGATTACTTGTCTTGGCATGTCATATAATCAAGAGCAATCACAAGGCCCCCAGGAAAACTTAAAGATGGAGAATGAGATGTCACTGCCAGCAGAGCAATTTGTCAAGCCTGCCGATGGATTTTGAGGAGCTCTTGGGAAAGAGACTCACACAGGGAAAGAAGGTTATGAGCTGGATGAACTATGTAGCAAAATCCACTCTAAAATGCCATTCCTTTGCCATAAATATCCACCAGCATCCATGCCACTGACGCTTTTCTCTTATTTCTGTATGACATTTATGATCGCTAGCCTGCTTAGAGCATCCTGTTACCATAAGAATCACAGAATCACAGAATATTAGGGATTGGAAGGGACCTCAAAAGATCATCTAGTCCAATCCCCCTGCAAGAGCAGGAACACCCAGATGAGGTTACACAGGAAGGCGTCCAGGCGGGTTTTGAATGTCTCCAGAGAAGGAGACTCCACAACCCCCCTGGGCAGCCTGTTCCAGTGTTCCGTCACCCTCACTGAGAAGACGTTTCTTCTCATATTTAAGTGGAACCTCTTGTGTTCCAGCTTGAACCCATTACCCCTTGTCTTACTGTTGGTTGTCACCGAGAAGAGCCTGGCTCCATCCTCGTGACACCCACCCTTTACATATTTATAAACATGAATGAGGTCACCCCTCAGTCTCCTCTTCTCCAGGCTAAAGAGACCCAGCTCCCTCAGCCTTTCCTCATAAGGGAGATGCTCCACTCCCTTCATCATCTTCATGGCAATTCTGAAAGGAAGCCTAAGACAAAGCAAACCTATATGACTGTCTCACAGGATATTCTTCTGATCCACTGTGAACAGAGCTTCATGATCTGTGAGCAGCGCAGAGCTACCTGTGTCTGTTCTGGATCCCTGTCAGGGTGCAATATGGCCAGGGTGGGTGGCAGTGGGACACACTGGGGCAAGGACTGTCCCTGGCAGCCTTGTCCTGCAGTGAGGAGCAGAGCTGGGCCAGGGGTGGTAACAGGGCACACCAAGAATTAGTCCCATGTGTTAGTGCATACAGGAGTGAGTTTGACCCAGGATTTCTCAAAAGCACTTTGTAACTCAATGTAAATGACCATATACTGGTCAGAGAGTAGAAATGCATTGGGAAGAAAAAAAATAAAGCAGCAAGAAAGCCACTCTCAGTAACTCTGAGCTCACTACCTTCTCCCTGCACTAATGGCCTTGCAGCAGTGAGACAACAGTCTGTCGGACGACAACAGGGAGGAAGGTCTCGCACTGAGCTGCAACAGCAGAGCCAAGGGAGGTCTGAGAAAGCAGGGATGCCCAAATGCATTGCTAGGTGCTGGGGTGACAGACGTCTGAGATAGGCTTGCGTGTGGTGATTTATAAACGGAACAGAGGAAACCTGAGACGAAGAGCCTGTTGCAAGGTGGAGAAACACATGAGGAGACTGCTGTCAATATTATGGTAGAGGAGTGACTCACCTATTGATAGTAATAATTCAGATATACTGTTGCTGCCTTTTTTTCTCCTAAGAACATTTTCTGTATTATTTCCTATTAAAACTGAGTGCTTATGAATAGCTTATGAATAGAAATGTGTTGTTTATTAAAACACACCCAATGAGAACAGTTTAATGAATTCAGAAATGTTATGTAGAAGGACCAAGCAAGTTATGTAGTTATGTTTATGATTTCAGTAAGTATCTCAGCTACTTAAGCCTAGCTCATAGTCTGTCTACCATATCTCATAGCAGTCTTCTGGTAACATGCCCTGGTTTCGCTGAAAGTCCTCCACAACATCCAGAGGGCTACTGATGCCAAGGTCCAGTCAGCAGTGTCTCCACTATATGTGGAAGGTAGAGGACTATGGATAACTGGACTTTGTCAACACAGGGATCAGAGAGTATGTTGAGACCTCAAATACTAGTACATAGCTTCATAATAGCAGAAAGTTCAATAAATGGCAATGACCAAGTCATTGTGCTGGGTCTCATCCCTCCTGCCTAAAATATAGAAAGAATGCAAAAGTTACAGCCACTGAATTAAGGGCACAGAATAGCCTCATTCAGTATATTTCACTCATGTTTCTAACATTGTTAATCTGTTTTAAAGTGCTGTGAAATTTGAAGACACATAAAAATAAAATTCTACTGAAAACATGTCCATTAACATAGACTGCAATGACATCTCTAAAGCTTTTGCATCATTTCAGCAGTACTGTTTATCACTTACATATACTTAGGCAGTTTATTTTGCAACCATAGATAGTTAAGGGATAATAAAACAGGAGTCATCTTTATAAGGTAATAATCCAGATGCAGATCTCAAGTGCATCATGCACAAGGACACAGGTCAATTGCTATCAGTATAATATTAGACGAATGTGAAATGGAATTGATTTCACCTTTTCTTGCTTATCCCATTGTGCTTGGCACTTCCTCATGCTGAGTTCAGATTCAGAGCAGAGAAGCTCAGAAAATACCTGAGGGTCAAGGAGTATTAACTGTGTCAGCTTGAGAACAGAAGGGGTGATATTGCTAACGTTTAATGTTTTCTAAATTGGAAATGCAAAAGACCTCCACATGTGTAGGCAGTGAACAGCGAAGAGAGAGATAGAAGAACTGATTAAATTTTGGCAGAATAGCAATAAGCTTTAAAATGAAGGAATCTTAGGAAGTGACTTTGAGGATCTGAACACAGCTGGTGACCAGAATGAAATGACTCAAAGAAGGACCGTGAAGCAAGCCACATAGTGTCTAAAAAGTTATACAGAAGGACTGGAAATACTTTCTAAGTTCCTATGGAAAAATCTTTATCTATTGCTGTGAAGCAGTGCATTTGATAGACTAGATTAAGTAATAGCAACCCAAGAGCTGTAATTAACATCTGTTGATGATACTCCCTGGAGACAGTAACCATTTAAGAGTTTAACCAATGAGTAGAGGCTTTCGAGGTGCTACAGAATATCTGTTGGAAACGAGGGAAGTGCTGGATCAGCAACCTCAGTGATTGCCTGACCTTGCCTTTCGTTCTGCTTCCCGCATGTCCAGCTGACACTCCCAGGGGTGTATTCCCATCCAGGCCTGAGCCTTTCAAGTAGAAAAGGGTACCGCATAATAATGTGTCATTCGAGACTTCCTGACAGCATGGATTCAAAATAAATACCATTTTAATAATCACCTGGAAGTATTTACGATGGCAAACGTTGCAGGTATCCATAATTTTTACAATTAAAATTCAGGTTCAGTGGCAGTTATTCCAAGTCAATTACAGAAAATTTGCATCTTTATCTGCTGTACTTAGATTAATCTCTGTACATAGCAAGATTATCATTTTAAAATAGAGAAGATACTACTGTTAGGAGTGTAGGAGGGCAGAATATTTTGTAACTGTTGTAACATGGATAGAGTCTTCCATTCTGCAGCTGGAGTGAAAATATCCCTCAAGAGTGATTACTCTGTGTGTCATTAGTTTGACCAACACACATAGTTCAGAGCCAAAGGCAGAAGACAAGAAGCTCAATAGCTTAAAGAGATGAAAAGAAAAGAGGTCATGGGCTGATGTCTGCAGTACTTTAGCATTCAGCCAAGACAATCCAGCAAGGTCACTGTAAACACCTTGAGATTCAACACCATCAATGGTGCCATGGTTTAACCCAAGCTAGCAATACAACCAGGATAGCCGCTCACTCACCGCCCCACCGCAACAGGGGAGAGAATCAAAAGGGAAGGGAGAAACTTGGACTGAGATAAACACAGTTTAATAAAATAACAAAATACTAATACACTACTAGTAAATATATCTATAAAATGGAAAAAGAATATAAAATAAAAGATCCTCAATCAATTCCTCACAAACTCCATCCACACTGAGCAGCCAGTCCCAGGAAGCAGCACCTGGTCCAAAACAGCTGATCCCAAAGAGAGAAAGAAGGGAAAAAAAGGCAGAAAGGCCCAAAGGCCTCTGCAAAACAGCAAAAGGCCAAACTAAACATCCTGACCAGAACTCCCCCGGCTGCAACAAAAAGAAAGAAGAAGAATGCGAGAGAGAGCACCTGAGAGAGACCAGAAGATCCCAGCTCTCCTTAGATATGAAGCAGGAAGCTATGGGGTGGAATACTCTTATTGATCAGTCTGGATGTCAATCAAGCTCTGCCCCATCCATGCCGCGCTTCCTCAACGCCTCACACCTGTGGGCAGAGCGCAGAACATCCTTGGCTCTCAGACCAGAGCAAGTAAAAACATTAGCTCTGTTCTGGGGTGTTACCTCTTGTTCTCAAACTAAGTCCAAATAATAACCATGCTAGCTATGAAAAAGAAAGGTTTCTAACTCCATGAAGAAAATTAGCTCATTTTCAGTCAAACCAGCACAAATGGAGATTCCAAAATCCCACGTGTAGGCTCCCAGAAGTGCTAACCAGCTGCATAACTCCTTTCTGTGTCTCAGATTCTCCCATTGCCACTTCATTATTTTCCATCATTTGTTATTTTTAACTTCCACAGCTTCACTCCCTGATTTTCTTTTGGTGGTGAATCTACTATAGCTTTCCATCTGAGCTTCTCTTTGCTGTCTACAGTGGGTTTTTGCTTTGGAAAATAATGCATCTGTTGCCCCCATGAAAGTTACATAATTCTCCATTTAGCCATACAGTTTTGTTCTCTTTTATGTTTTCCAGCTCATCGGTATGCACACCATCTGTGTCTCTACCACAATGTTCTTATATGGCCTCCAGGCTTAGTTAGTGGTTTTAAAGTTTTATTACTTTGCCCTTCAGTCTCATGCTAATAATTTTGCTCACTGTTTCAAAAATCTGCCCTTTCAAACCTTTCTGTTAGCATGTCAACCACAGAGAAATTTATCCCCCTCGCCCAATATAATATCAAACCTCTCTGTATGGCAATGGCTGGTAATCAATGGAAATACTGTACTAACAAGAACTGAACCCAGCTGTTATATTCTGTAGAATACAAATTTATTAATTACAAAAGAACAGGATAGCTTGCCAAGAGTAGAGGGTAAGAAACATACAAGTGAGTATAAAAAAAGAAATGCTTTTAAAACAAATGTAGTCACTTTTCTGATTTAACGATTGAGAAATCTCAGACAGTGCCTACAGTGAATGTATGTGATAGCAGCTGTAAACAAATTCTCACAGTTGTGCTAAAGCTTCTCAGTCTCTAATGATGTGTGTTATGAATCCTGAAAACTGGCCCTCAAATTTAAATTCTGCCCAACTCAGGTAGGCAGACTTTGAGACTGAGAACTCGTGCAGAAAGATTGCAAGGAACATGAAGGCTGAGAAGAGCTGGACAATACTATTTCCTCAGAAACAGAAATATTTTGCAGCAAAGCTGGGTCACTTTCAGGCTGCAAGAGGAATGAAGGTTTCCTGATTAAGGCACTGAGCAGCAAGATAAAAGTGTAAATCCCAGCTCTGCCAGAGGTTGCATGTATATCCCTGGGCAAGTCACGTCACCTTTCTGCGATTCGTGTCTGCAGCTACAAAAAGTGAATCATTATTTTTCCTTCCTCAAGCATTTTTGAGAGTGAGAGCTCTTTCGGAGTTGGACTTTTTCCAACTGTATATTCGTAGAGGACCTAACACAACAATGTTTTATGTAACTGAGACTTCCAGATGTTACTGTGGAGTAGATCATTAAAGCTTCTCCTTAATGTGGTATGAAAAAGAAAAACTGTAAAAGATCTTTTAATTTTTCTCCTGTAATGTAAACTGGGAATAATGCACACTGGAATATCTGAATTATAAATTTGCTGTTATAAAGGCACAAATGAGAGCACAATCATGACTTGATAATTCTGAAAGAGTTTACTATCTAAATATGATTTTGTTTATTGTTGTTTTCAAATTTGTGGAACATGAGAAAGAAAACAAGATACTTCATTCTGCGACTGATGAACACACTGATCAACCAACTTTGCAAGAATACGGATTGCTTCTTTTGTGCCCTATATTTATTCTTGAGGGAGAATACAGTGGAGGACTTCTCTATCAAGTTATTCTCAATAATAACTGAGTTACTTTGAAATGTCTTATATTAAATATCACTATATTTCATTATCTCCTACAAAATCCTCTTCATTGTTTTCATTTAAATGACAAACAACTAAGCTCTTTCCATGTAAAAGGAAAAAAAAAAAAGAATAAATATAATTAAACAGAATCTTATGCCATTTTTATCCAATTTCATCTATTCAATTTGCATTATCAAAGTTCCAGTGTATTACTAGTTCTTTTCCATCAGAAATAATGAAAACCTAAATTGAGCTAGTTGTTATTTATATAAAAGGCATTTGCCAATCTGAGGCCTTCAGCAAGGATTATTTTAAACTCAAATCTAGTTACTTACCAGAACTACAGCAGTTCAATGCGACGTAAATAAATACATGCATAAAAATTTGGAAGAAGCCAATTCCAATGTGTCTTTACTAATACCACTGAAAAGACAGCGCCATCCTAAAATTTCAAATATCCATATACTGATTATATTTTCCATGATCAAGAGTAAATTAGATTTTATATCATTACTAAATACATTTTGGAAACATGCTTGATATATTAGAAATACATGTGGGAAAATTACATAGAAATTAAATAATGAAACATTGTTAAATGTGTTGCCAGATCACAATGACAGAAGGAATTAACAGTAAGAATTAGAGAAGTTTTGAGAACATTATCCAGCAAGACCTGTTTCCTTTCTTTTTCTTAATCCGGAAATTGCTGTTATATCATGTAATATTATTTACATCAATTATAAATCTACAAAACTCTTTTATTAAAAACTTTCTCATGCATTTAATTTATGAAGTAGTTACCCAAACAAGTTATTTCTAACAGAGGGGAGGCCAAGTATTGTCAGCATGTCTTGGTGAAACAGGCACCATCTTCAACTCCTCTCCACTACGGATTTTTCCTTCAGACTCTCCTATGATATATATTATCTCACACTCACATGTAGAGGAACACATAGAGAATTTTTTCAAAGCAGTGTGGTGACATAATGATTTTGTTCTAACCATATGTACCATTTCAGCAGCCCTCCTGAAACCTGACTTTAGTGTAGATTAGAATTCCACTTACGCTATTTGCTGAATATTGGAATTCTTGCTCCTCTTTTAAGCTTTTCACTTTCAGCCTAATTGGGAATGCTCATTTTTGACTATCAATCAGAAAATGTCATGTTCTTAGTGCACTCTTGTGATCTATACTTCTGAGTCAAATCAGAAGACTTTCCAACGGGCATGATGAAATGCATTGGTTTTTTAAAGGCATATGTGCAAGAAAGGTCAGACTGATGGTTCTGGATAAAATTATCTGTTCTGGAAAGTAAATATGGATCTGGTCAGGTGTGAAACACATCAGCTATTGCAGAATAACAGCCTATATAGCTCAGCTCTGCATTGTAAGAAGCTCTCCCCAGATCCTAAATAACAGCAATCCATTTGCTGAGCTCTGTCTGAATTATAGTTGCTTTCAAGTGGACAATCATTTTTGTTGATTTTTCATTTCTCACAACTGTGTTTTCTGAAATGACTGCAAGCTGCCAGCATAGTACACTGCCATTAAATTACATTAAATGGTCTCCCTGCTTTTCTGAAGGACCTGAGTCCGGGAAAATTTCAGTCTGGTCTCCCACCCATACATTCTCGTTCTGTTTCCCTCGTCCACATAACATATGCCGTGGGTCAGGCCAGCTCCAGTGAGCAGCCAAACAGGCACGTGTCTCTTGAATGAATTGCTTCAGTGGGAGTGAAATGGTTAGTGTGCTGTAATGTGTAATGCCATGCATAGCATTTGCAAATACTATAGTCTAGATTTCAATTAAGAAATTACAAATAGTCACATACAGTTGGCACCTTCCAAGGGCTGGGTAGTGTGACTAATGCAGTATTAAGTGGTCCTGAGATTAAAGCTACAATTTATTTTCTAATGAGGACATACAAATTCTTTGAGCTGCAAGACTGACTGTGTAATTGCACTGCTCTGTAAGAGGTGCCTATTTAAGTGACGTTTTTTAGGGCATGACTCCACTGAAAGACAATGTGGGAGTGTCTGTGTGCATTAGCTCTCACAAAAGAAAAAAAAAAGGCCATTTTAATTGAAAATGTTTTTATGAAAACACAATCCATTTTTAGCAAAATGTGAATTCATAAAACTCAGTCTGACTTCAGTATGTCTTGCTGATTTTGTTTCTTTAAAATATGAAACACAGTCTTTCTTCTGATCTAAGCAATGCAATGAAGCATCCTGAAGCCTGCCACTAGAAGCAACAGTTTGGGGTAAAATAGTGATTCATTCTTCTTATCATTCTTGTTCTTGGAATAGAAGAAAAATAAATCTCTAAAGTCTCTTTTACAAACTTCACTGCATTTTACATTAAGTGAAGGAGATTTTAGCAAGTGTTCTTTGCAATGGCATGGTGGCATTTCTGAACTCTCCTAGATGGCAGGCCACATCTCCCACTCTGGATGAGCTCTGTCATGCTCCAGCGTCAGGTTACTGTGAGTATACCATGGCTCCTCTCTGACAGTAGAAACCAAGATTATAACTGGAAGAGATGTGCACCCACCTGTCTTTTTTCCCCTTTCATAGAGACATAATACAGTATGCACTGGAACCTGAGAAGACAAAGTAGACACAACCAGCAGTTTCTCTGAATGCTCTCCTGAGCATTTTCCCTTGTCTTATATTTAGGGTATAAACTCTTCAGTGAAGAGAATGTCCTGATGTTAGTGTCCAGCGACAACAACAAAGGGATCCTGATTGCTGCAGCTTTCCTGATCAAACCTTCTCAAGTTTTCTCTGGATTATATTAAACTTCTCAAGAAGCATGAGAGACAACTGCCTGCTCTCCAAAGCATTGCTATGGATCCCATCTAAGCTGCTGCTGATCAGACACCTTGTTGGCTGAAGTTCAGGTGTGGTTTTAAAACACAACTACAGGTTTTGAAATATAAAGTGGGTTTCTGAAATTGCCAGCCTGAGGACAAAATAAAGTCATACAAAATAAGATTATCAGAGCTTTACTTTTAGATAATATTTATTTTTAATAAAGACTTCTCTGACATTAGACTCACAAGTTGAAGTTGCAGGAAAGATACTCTCGAGATAAAAGAGGGCTGCTTCCTCACTGCCGTAGATGCAATTATCCCTAATGGCACCAGCTGACTTTTGTCACCTGTGAATTTGCTCTCTTCCTATTGAATGTCTTCTATAGCCTTCTTAATTCACAAATTTCTGTTCTTTCCAAGACTATTTGTGAAACTCAGAAGAATTACAAATCCAGCAACTTCCATGAGATTAAATTAGTTTTTGAATGATTCCGCTAGGACACCAAACAAAAACTTTGTATTAAATGATATATTTACTTTTAAGAATGTTAATTAGTCAGACTTATTAGATTCATTAACATAAGTTAATTATGCTGACACAGAACACAGTGATTCAGTACTCGTAAAAGTGACTAATTAGGTACATAATACCTTGATAAACCTTCAAAACACTTTTTTAAAAATGGCTGCTATAAAATGAGACTTCATGCTCACTTTTCCTTTATTTAACAGGTGTTATTTTGGCTATGTATAATGGGCTTCCTGACTACAAAAATAAAGGAATAATTTAGAGAAAATGGCAAGAAGGGTAGCAAAAAACAATAAATAGTTTAGCAGGCACGATCTGTGAAGTGACAGGAAAGGAATGTAACATATGCAGAATCGTAGAACCACAGAATCATAGAGTGGTTTGGGTTGAAAGGGACCTTAAAGTTCGTCTAGTTCCAAAACCTCTGCCATGGGCAGGGACACCTTCCCGTAGACCAGATTGCTCAAAGTCCCATCCAACCTAATCTTGAACACTTTCAGGGATGGGGCATCCACAGCTTCTCTGGTCAGCCTGGTCCAGTGCCTCACCTTATATCAAACTTAAATCCACCCTCTTTCATTTCAAAGCCATTACCCCTTGTCCTATCACTACATGTTCTTATAAAAAGCCCATCTCCAGCTTCCTTGTAAGCTTCTGTTAGGTACTGAAAGGCTGCTACAAGGTCTCTTCAGAGGCTTCTCTTCTCCATGCTGAACAACCCCAACTCTCTCAGCCTGTCCTCATAGGAGAGGTGCTCCAGCCCTCTGATCATTTTTGTGGCCTCCTCTGGACCCTCTCCAACAGGTCCATGTCTTTCCTGTACTGAGTACCCCAGAGCTGGATGGAGGACTCCAGGTGGGGTCTCATGAGAATGGAGTAGAGGGGGAGAATCACCTCCCTTGACCTGCTGGTCATGCTTCTTTTCATACAGCTGAGATAAAAACAGCAAAGAGCAGATATGATAACTGTATTTACTTCAGGAGAAGCAACATAAAACCTAGGGAGAAATTACTTCAAGTGATTAAGAGTAGGCTAATAAGGAGTAATGAACTGAAATCTGAAGGACAAAAATTAATTTAAGTTATACATAAGGAATAAAAATGCTAAAAGCAAGGACAATTGAACAGTGGAAATACTTGCCAAGAGGCGTAACTGGGGGACCACCAGTAGGAAGACTCCAGAGCAAACTAGATAAAAGATGTACATGTTTAATACTGAAAGCAAATCCTGCCCTAGTGCAGAGTGATAAACTAAATAATTCCTTGTAACTTTTCCAAAGCTATTATGTCAGTGATTGTCATGAAAAAAATGAGGTACAGATGAACATGGCTTAGTTGAGCTCTGATTTAGGAAGTTTTAAAGAGTGATTTTCAGAGTTGAATTCCTCTCAGCTAACTTTCATGGAGAAATGAAGACTGACAAAGCTAAGCAGGGAAACTTGACAGAGAATGCCAGACAGAAATGAGAAGAAAAAAAATTCAAAAGAAGTAAATTTATCTTCTGTAGCCATATGCTCTAATCATAGTCACTGCCTTAATTGTCCTGCAGACACGGCTTCATGCACAGACATCTGTTCTGATCTCTGAGAGCACATACTGCGACGTGTGTGAATCCCAGTATAGGGGCTTCCAGAACAACAGCCCAACAGCTTCACAAGTGTAACAAAGCACTAAGCAACACTTCCAAATATGCATTAATTACTGAATGTATACTTAGCTAAGGTGAGCTGGAATTCCATCTAATTCTTAATTTTTTAGCCAAAATCACCCTGGCACTGAGTAGAAGGTATTAAGTGCTTTTCTGGGGTGTGGAATATACAGTAGCTCTATTATGAGCCCATAATAATTCATGACCAGTACTACCCCTCATCTTAATCTGTGATCTAATTTGGGATCTCATTTTCTTCCACCCTTATCCCATCTCCCTTTACATTATCTTCCAAATAAAGTACGCTCACAGAATACCAGAATAGAAATAGAAGTCTATAAATCTTTCAGAAGCATTTATAGAGCTGCTCTGCACTGTGGCATGCATTCAACTGACAGCTGCTGTATGCCTTTGTGTTCTCATTCATTAGACGTTGCTGTCTGGAATAACACTGGCATAGTGGAATTCTTTATACCCTAATTATCCTTCTGCTCTTTCACTTGCTTCACAAGGTAGATACTTTGTAGGTACATTATGAAGAATGTCCAAGGTATTGCTTGGGCCTTCTCACAATTTTTAAAAAAAAAAGCTATCTGAGCGGTAGGTTGGAGTGGGTCAGTTTGTTTAGGAAAGGAGTTATTAATAGGCATTCAAAGACACAAATAAGGTAAGTGAAATAATGGCCTTTCTCTGACACTCAATATTTAAAGATTTTCAGGTATTTTCTAAAAAGGAAAAAAGGAGCAAGGCAACTAAGCAGCATAAAATGCCTGTGGTTCTAAGACAACATAAGCTGGTAGAAGAAAACGGCTTTGTTAGCTTAACAGTGCTGATCTGTCAGCTATACCAGAAGTTTCAAAAATATTGATGAAACTGCTACAGTTTCAAGAAGACCATCTCTGTATACAAACTTAAATGCTTTCCCTTTATCTAAATATAAAGGAGATCACTATGTCATTCCTGCTAGCGAATGAGTGGTGTTAAGTCATCCAAAAAGGGTCAGCATCCAAAGAATCAGAGATGTCTGTGTTGGACAGCAATAGTTGGTACAATGCATTTTTAATTTCTCTAATTTCCTAATTAAAAATCCTCTTCAGACAAAATGTCAGGTAACCATATTAAGAAAAGCCAAAATTTCTCAAGTCAGGGTTTATAAAAACATTCACAAGTCATGCCACCTGATTTTTATACCTGCAGGTACACTCAGGATCTTAGCAACAATATACGTTGTGTTTATTAGCAAATCTCTAACACAACATTTACCTTTTCCTTCTTAAAGAGTTGTGACTTCTGCAGCAAAGCAAGTAAAAGTGTTATTATTCTTTGCTACATGCCAATGAGCACCGTTTCGTGCATTGAGTATCTTCACCTGCTGGCTTTGAGACTGTATCTATAACCTTAGACAAGGTAAAACAAAGAGAACACAGAGTATATAACTGTGGCAGTGGACTCTCAAATGGATTTTTGTTACAATCTTTAAAGTAAAAATATGGCCTGACTCTCCTAAAGTCTGCCATTTGTCTCAGTAAAGCTTGATTTAGGTGCCTGGATGAATTTTTATTTTAGCACAAAGGTTTTTAAGCTGTGGCAGGGAAGGGTGAGGCTCAGCTGCATTTTCTAAGTCAGTCATTCCTAAGAAATATGAGGTTAACTCTGTTGAACTTTGTATGTGTCATTATATATATACTTAGGTACATGCATTCCTGGACCAATTTTATACAGGAGGAGATGCTGAAGTACTAACAGTGGCCACGTGTTTCTCAAAGTCTGAATCTAACCTGGATGCAGTTATCTGACTTGACACAAACATTACCATTTTCCCATCTTTCAATACTTACAGACGAGGATGTCACTCCAGTGCACCATGAAGGCTGGGAGGCAAAGGCCGGTAGCAACATAAAAGCCAAACCACTCATTTAGTACACTGGATGAGCTATACAGAGTTGCAGCAGCCCAGGGCACTTTAGTCTCGGAACTGTGATTTAACAGACAACTAGCAGAAAGGAGATGAGACTTACACATTGGGTGGAAGAGGTTTTAAGCCATATATGTGGTTAACTGCTTAGAGCTGAGTGACAATAGGGAAGGCACTGACCGCAGCGAATTGTTGGGTTTGTACCAGTCCCGTAAGGATGCCTTTAATGTCTTTTTTTCAACTATACCAGCTACTAGGAAGAAAATTAACCCTATCCCAGATGAAATCAGGACATCATATCAGGATTAAATTGAAATAATAAGGTATGCTTTTGCCGACAATGAGGATCTTTACCTCCAAGTGACTGGTTCAGCTGTACAAACTGGCTCATTTTTGATCACTGGAATGATAACCTTCCTACTCACGACATTTCCTCTGATAAAGCAAGCTTGAGTGACACATGCTGTGTTGAGTAAAAGTTTGTGTACAAGATTGAACAAGTATGATCTATAGAGTATGTAATGGTAGTGCCTATGTTATCAGCTTGCTCAACCCTGTAAGAGCAGATCTATTGAGGAAAAGAGCAAAAACAGCTGGATGGCATCCACACAGTATGTGCTTTGTGGTTGTACTTCAGGCTAGCTCTACTCTAGCCCTGAGGAATAAACACCTGTAGTGGCTGGGGCACATTAGGTTGATTCCTGAAGCCCATATTCCTCTTTGATTTGATTGTAAAGGAACTCAGTTCATGTGATGAGACAGCTCTGTGATGTAAACAAAAACATAGTCAGTGGGGATGGTCACAAGATTCAAGCCAAAAGCATGCTCCCAAACCAAAATTGAACTCAGTGAGAAGCACTCAGCAGTGGTTAGAGATGCCTGGGGTGGTACTATCAGCCACTGGGATTCTCCAGTAGTTTCCCAGTACTATTCCCAAAAACTCTTTCAAGATGTTCTGGCAAAACATTAGCCCCACTACATACTACGTATTTGTGTCCTATTCATTTTATTGTGGTGACAAGAGATCCAACTAAGAGCCACAACGGCGTTGTATAGGACCTTGTGTAATGCTAATTCAATACACTAATTATCTACAATATGTGTAAATACACAAGCATACATTACAGACCCCTGCCCCAAAGTAATTGTGGGTGGATTAATACCACCAAAATTAACTCCTACAAAATCAGGTAGCTAGTCTTGGTGAGCTATCTAGTCTCTCTACTGCAGTGGAGAGGAAAATAAGCACCAGCAGATATCTGCTCAGTCCATCCTCAAGAGTGTCTTTAAGACAGGTATATCAAAACACCCTCCAGAAATGCTTCTTTCTCTCATCAACCAGAGAGGCTAATGGTCAGCATCTTGACTGTATAAGTTTTTGAAGTTCCTACCTTTCAACTTTATTTTTTCTAGAAGTATGTGGAATTTCAGTTGAGCACAACCTGGTTTATCATTGTTAAAAAGCACCACTCTCACAGTTGACTACCACATGGTGGGATTTACTATCACACAGGCTCAACATTGTGTCAGAGCCTGAAAATATATGTATTGTCATAAAAAGTTTAGGTCCTTCTTCTTAACTGTAGAAATAGAGAATATATTTTTAAAAACTAAGATACCAATTCTTTCTTTCACCAGAATACTATTTCTACCAGGCTTCATAACAACTGAAGTGGCTTCTCTTAAAACACACTGTTTCTGCAGAGAAAATTGTCTATCTTCAGAATGTTAAATATGTGCATTAGTTGTAGATTATTTCAGCATTCCCTCTCACGCAGTTGCCAAACCCTCTGGCCAAAAGCACTGAGACATCAAAGGTCATTTGGGCCAATGATTACTTTTGTCAGCTGGGTAGTTTCTTTCACTTGGCTAATTAATCATGCTCTGCATATTTCTCAGCCTCAGCCTGTCTCAGAGAAACAGTATGTGTCATTATTGGTACTGGGTTTATTAAAGGCACAGCAAAGAAAGTAATTTGCAGATAATACAGAAATACAACTACGAAGGACAATATCACAATATTGGACATCGTGTAATTGACTGAAAAGATGATAGACATATTTTGCTTTTCTCAGAACTCAAATATTACCTAGTGCAGCATACAGAAGGACAGGTAGATAAATACAGAAATCAGGTAGTTTAAATCCTACAGTCTTGTCAGATTGTAATTCATTTGTAATAATTTTGAAAAATTGCCTTCTTATTTGGAAGACTGAAAGACTTAAGATACTGAGGATGTAACCACAAGCAGAATGTCTAAAATTGTGACAGCATTTTGAAGATATACATATTATTGTGGAAAAATATAAGTTTCCATTTTTAGGTAGACTTTATATAGGCATACACCAAAATGCTCATTTGCACTTAAAAGTTGTCTCTGTTTATTTTGCAATAGGAGTCAGTCTAAGCTTAGCTTAGCGTTCCTCTACTACTGTGAGTGCAAAAATCCAAAGAAAATGTTAAAGGATATGCAGTAAAGATAATCAATATATCGTCATTTAATTAACAAACACAGGGGAGCTGGAAATTTCTACTGTTAAACTTGTCCAGTGTTTCCTGTAAGAAGTCCCTTTTTTAGGTGCTTGTAATATTCTTTCCAAATTTGATCTATTCCCAGCTAGGAAAAAGACAATATTTAGCAAATGATAAAAAATATAGAAATATTTTTTTTAAAATGCTCTGGCCATGTTGTGAATACATATTTGGCAATTTCAGGAGTGGCTTTTGTGATTTCCATGAGCCTTCTTCTGAAAATATGCTGACATCTAGGCTAACGTAAGCTTTTGAAAATACGAAGAATTATTTATATTGTTCAGCTGCAAATAACTTTGTCCCCTCTCAGCCCACACAGATAAGGAAACAGTGAGTGCACCTTCTCTGCAAGAAGCAGCAGCTTGCAGCAAAGGGTTATTAGAATTTGAGGACATATTTCCTGCAGCGATTTTCCCTGGTGTGCTGGAGGAAACTTGGATAATGAAATTAAATGTGGAAAACTTACCCTTCTGTCTCTCAAACTTCGTGAGAGTGATTTAAAAACTTGCACTTTCTTGCCCTCAACCTGCTCTTTCCTGACAAGTGCTGTAGCAGAATCAAATTCAGAACAGCCTCATACAGGAAGGAGGGAGCGGTCCAAGGCTGGACCAAGGAAGGAAACCACAAGACCTGGAACTGGGAAGAGCCCATGGCGGCAGAGGAAAGGTGAGCACTGCTTGGAGGAGGAGGATGAGGCACCTCAGGAAACAGGACTGGAGGAGGGAAATTTTGAAGAAGGCAAGGGAGAGGCAAGGGTTCTGGAGAAAAACAAGCAGAGGAACACATACACAGCAGAACATATGCCCAGAGTGTGAAACAGAAAACAGGACTCCAGTTTTAGGTTTCTCTGCTAGCAGCTGATAACTCTGAAACCTTCTGTAAAAGCATCTTTCCCCTATCTGAGTGTTGCTGTGCTGAGGAGAGGACAACTCCTATCTGAAATTCTGTCAGCTCAGACATCCTAGGTCTCTGGAACAGACATACAGACTGCAATAGCCAGATGATTATTTTTCTTTCCTGTTTTTGTCTGTAAAACAATTCCAACTCAAGAAACTAAAAATCCAAAATATCATTATTAATGATTGGGTAAGAATTGGCTACCATGTTTTATTTTAATTTGCCTACTGCTGGTTG
This sequence comes from Caloenas nicobarica, assembly GCF_036013445.1. Taxonomy (NCBI): domain Eukaryota; kingdom Metazoa; phylum Chordata; class Aves; order Columbiformes; family Columbidae; genus Caloenas; species Caloenas nicobarica. The sequence continues at coordinate 112,884,926 of NC_088245.1, forward strand.
TGGATGTTGCAGATATGGTTCTCTTTCTTTACATATTGCACACTAGTTATTTTTTCCCACAGGAACCCAACATTTCTAACAGCAATAGATGATTCTTTAACTGAACCAACTATTTTATAGATGTATTTATGTATTTTACATGCATTGTATGTGCATTTTAATGTATTTATATATTATAAATTTATCTTTGCTGTTTAACAGTGGTTTTCTGTCTCGTTTACTGCATGTTTCTAAATCTCTGCCATGAAAATAAAGCCTTATTAATTTCCTCACAGGGTTTTCTATAGCTATCTGCACTATAGTATCTCAGTGCTTGACAGTTGTATTCACATCATCTCAGTGACGACTGAGATGAGAAGGAACCAAACTATTCTACAGAAAGCTCTGGAATTTATCATAGAGTGAGTCATGTCAAAAAATTGTCAATGATTTTCATTATGTCATTGGATAGCCTGTGACTTGCTAGTTTTGATAATTTATTTCTATATAGTTTGTAATGCATTCACAGATAAATCCAGAGTCGAGTTGAACTGGTGGTTTTCTTCTGCAAGGTGGCAGAGCCAAGCTGGGGCTGCTTTGCCACAGTGTCAAGAGAAGCCAGAGGAAGAGGCAGAGCAGAGAGGGTGGTCTCAAAGGAGGGCTGAAAGAAAAACTTTTTCCTTTCTGGAAGTGTCAGATTGGAATGAATCCTGGAGAACCAGGTTTGCTGCTCCTGCTGCAACCAGAGGTAGGGCAGGAAAGATGGAAAGAACAACTGATACTTCCAAGGGGGGGGTTATACCTTCACAGCCATGCTTACTGCCCTACATCCCCCAACATTTCTCACAGTCTCAGCAGAAATCAGCTTGTCTTTGCAAGACCTCAACCAAGGCAGAGTAGTCATTGGGGCATAGCCACTTTGTAATTTACTTTTCACCGTATCCTGCTGCCCCACTCTACTGCCTTTTATCTGTATGTTTGAAGCCAACCCTAGACATACCATTGACAAAACAATGTATGTAGTTCTGTGTGTGTCGTAGTTTGTCAAGTCCCCTGTCAACTTTATTTTGCTCAGTATTAAACCCTACCTGTTTCAAAAGGCAATTAGCCCTTACCTTTGTTAGTGCATCACTAAGTTAAGCTTTTCTCTTCCTTATAATATTAGCTGATACAATAGTTGTTCCCAATACTTCAGTCCCCTTGTTCCTTTTAAAAGACAACAGTAATTGTCAGTCAACTTTCATTATCTGAAGTGCTTACCGTTCAGCCCTGCTAAATATTTCCATTTCCATCTTGCTTAAAAAGCTTGGTTTGGAACATCATAGAAATTGTTTTGTTGTTTTTCTGTTTTTAAATAATCCAGTTAAAAGCTGTTTTGCCCAGAGATAAATGCTGTTTAAAACCACAGGGGTGGCTATAAAAAAAAAAAAAAAAAAAAAAAGCTGTCAGAGTTACAAAGAAAACAGTTCATCTGCTGTATATAAAGACATGAAATGGAAAAGTCAAGAGAGAGTAGTAAGGAAGGGTCAAGGAAACTTCAGAGAAGTCAGATTAGAGTGAACCAGAGGGAAATGAGGTGGGGTAGGGGAGACTAGGACAGCTTTTCAAAGGAGAACGCACAGAGAATGTCTTCATATGTCTAACAGACCTATTTTTGTTCAGATTAGTATCTCCTTGTTATACACATGAGGCTCTGGCTTTTTCCAAGAGTACTTCATGTACAGAATATTAATTTTTTTTTCTTCCCAAAGTAACACATTTAGAGCAGTGAATTCTGTAGAGACAATAGAACAAAGAATCATCATCTAAAACTCATTTTAGACTATTTGAGTTTGAATCAGCAAGACTCACAGTTGGGGTAGATAGCAAAATAACACTTCTATCATCCTAGTGAATTTACACAGAGAGAATTCAAATATGAACATTAAAGGAAATGGTAAGCTTGCTTGTTCGTGGGGAGGAGTGGGGAGAGGCGAAATGGCAACCATCATTAAGCAAACACAAGGAAAAAGGAAATCATGCAGGGAGCAGAAAAATAGTACCAGGAGTGTGAGGCGAAAAGGCAAAGGATGGAAATATTCAGCAGCTCCTCAGGAATATCTTAGACTGAGTCTGCTTTCAGCTTTACTCTGCTAGTTAAATTCAGCTGTAGTTGTGGCTAGCTAATGTCTGTGAAAAGTAATCATTGGAATTTCTGTCTTCGACAGGAGATATGCCTCATAATTTGCCAGTGGTTTACAATTTACTGGGCATGAAAGAAATGTGATGAGTCAACAATTTGGGGTTTCTCCTTCTTCTTTTGGGTACCTGAAGGAGCAGAAGTGGCAATGGATTTGCCTGGGCTTGGCAAACTCCTTGCGATAAGCAACACGATAAAGTGGCTAGAGCCTCAGTACTGAGTGTTGCATATATGGGACCAAAAAGTGCACATCTGTCCAGCTATGGCTCCTTATAAAATGTGTTATCTGTCACTGCCTTAATAGGAGCCCTTAAATGCAGCTATTCAGATCAATCTCTTGAGATCTGTATATAGTATAGAAATCCTTTCCTGGTATGCTGCCTGGTGCATTTTCACTTAAGGGAGGTGGATTTTCCATTTTTTTCTGTGCAATGTTAGGAACTGTACTTGCAGCAGCAAGCTTCAGTCCTGTTTTTTAAGCTATGCTTGAGATAGACAACCTGCGAAGCCTGCTGTAGAGCTGGGTGTTTGCCTAGTGCAAATTGAATGCTGCAAGATTTTTACCACAAGTCTCTAAACAGTTCTGCTAAGCATGTAAGAACACGGTTTCTGGAAGGCTTTATAAGCTGGTCGAATCAGTGTAAATAATCAAGCAGAAGTAATGGCCACCTTTATGTCCTCAAGATTATTCCTCTGAAAAAATTGAAATCCACTGCCAAAAAAACAGATAAAATAGGCCTCTTCAAAGAAACAACTGGAGATGCTGTAACTTAGGCAGACCATCTCTTTATCTAACTTTAGTCTTGAAAACATGAAACAATAACTGCAAGCATTACTGTTATCTCTGCTTATGATACATAGAAGGAGAGCAGGCAGCCACCAAATTACTTCAGAATTTGACACTAAATAGGACAGAAAGCGAGGGCTTTAGTCCATCGAACCAGAAAAAACGATTTTATTACAACAGTATGAGCAGCGTAATGCAAAAGGTACATGAATCATGGCCCAGACCGATCTTTAAAAGTTTAATGGAATTTTAATTTCTAATATCACATCGAAGGAGAGCTCATTTTTCTGTTTGTGGCTCAGGATGCACAAAGTAAACATGTCCCTAGGAGAAAAAATAATCTCCGTTCAAACTGTGAGTCATGGCTCGCTTGAAAATAGAACTAGTGAGGGAGCAGTGCCATCTACAGGCTGTGTCCCTGCCTCCCTGAACAGGGCTGGTTATCACGGTCGTCTCCTTCAGGCACAGCCATGTGTAGCTAAAGTGTCTCTCAGCAGCCTGCAGTATGTATCTGAACACCTGCTGGGGATGGTCTGAATAAATTCTGCATTTTCCATTATTTCTTCTGGCTATGGGCTCTTTCTAGCATGCCCAACAATCTGAGGGTTCCTCTGAAGATGAGAGAGTGGTTTATTTTGCATTTTTGAATTGAAATCTCTGAAGGGCTTCACAGCGCTCTGAGAGTAAGAGTTTTCAGTGTTGAAAGGAAAATAAATCTTTCCATAACACAAATAATTAAAAAAAAAATCTTCATTGGTGAGGAGTCGTCAAATCAGTAACATGTGTCTATGATTTTCTACCAGGAGTAATGTCCCTAGTAGACACCAAAGCAAATATGATACAGAATATTTAAATAAACAACAAGTACAACTAATTTGTGGAACTTACTGCCAGAGGTTACTGTGAAGCCAGAGTTATATGGGTTCATAAGTGAATTAGACCACCGCAGAGACGCGAGCAGCCGGTCCTTAAATGCTATTGAAATGAGTAGTCTGGATGAAACTTTTTCAAGGAAATCTCTAAACTTCTGAGCTCCTTTGTGACATCTTGTGCACTGATGCTTGTATTCATTCTCTAGACATGTGTCTTTGTGCTAATAGGGATATGATAACCAAGTGTAGTGGAATTTCTCATGACTCAATGCATCCATTACAGTTGTATTTGCCGAAAAAGCTGACCATGCTTGCAGGAACTAATCCTTGTACAATACTAAAATCTTGAATGCAAAGGAATAGATGAAAGGCCAAAAAAGGTCTAGTAAACCAAAATTAATGTTAACAAAAATAAGAGGCTATGCATAGAACTTTCTCCACTGTAATAAGTGTAGAAAGAAACAGTTTATCTTGCGAGATGTTTCCCCCCATAGGTATGTAGGCTTAAAGGCTGAGAAGACGGCCAGAGCAGAAGATATCAGAACATGAGTAAAGAGATTTTGTCACTCTGAATTTCTGTTGCATGGTGATAATAGGCACTGATAAAAGTGGTTGCAACAATAAGTCTACTATGTCTTCTTTCGGGAACCCAAATAGATCTCTTCCAACATTTACCCCAACTCTTTAAGGTTGTGAGAAGTCTGTAATTTGCTTTGAGACAGAGATGTAGACACCCACCCTCACAAAAAATTTTGTTGGTAGGATTTATGTATTTTCTCTCATTTCCTTTTATGTCTAAAAGCAAATTCCCATTGTTACTCATAAAATACCTCAGCACAACTAACCATGAATGTCTTTATACTTTTTTCTTACTCAGTTCAGGATTCTTCCATATTCTGAGCAGACATGGGTGTGCTGCCCACCACCAGAGTTTTCTACTGTCCTACCATCACGTTCTCCTTTGGTCTTTAGAATGGCAGCAGCCCTGAGATGGTTAGTGAACATCGGATAAGCTGCAGGAGATTCACACGGTACCACTCTGAAGCTATTATTTTTTCTGCCTTCAAAGAAATGAGAGACCTGATAGTCCTCATTTAAAATGTGTTAATTTAAAGGCCATCACGTTCCCTCTGGAGTTCTCATACTTTCTCCCTTCTCAGATATAATCAGAGGAGGCTTCCAATGTTAATCTCAGTTCTCTTAATCAAAAGAATGCAAATTTTACTGCCCTATCTCAGTTTGACATCAGCAGGACTGATTACTGCTTAGGGTTATACTAAGCTTATTCTTCCATGGTAGAAATAATTTGTAGCTTTATGCTGTTCATAAGATGCCACGCTATTTCCCCTCCTTGTTGTCATCGTCACTGATAATGTTCATGTTTGACTCAACGTTATCATTAGATCACACAGTAGTAGTACTGAATGACTGTTTTTGTTGCAAAGACTATATATATATGCTTTTCTCTAACTGTTTTGTCTCTGCTAGGGAATTTAGGAACAAATTAAAATTTAATGCCAGATATGTTTTCTATTGTGAGCTGCATATATCTGGTCTGGAAGTGGTAATCAATAAAGATGATGTGCTACATTGTTTGCTGTGTATGGGCTTGTTCAATTCTTCATGCATGCTCTGGTTACTTAAAAAATAATGCTGTTTTCCAAGGAAGGTGTTCTGCCTATATTCTGTTTAGGATTGTTTCTGCATTTCCTTAATGTTGTTCACATATTCCCTAGCTGCTACAGATAAGAGCATAGCAACTGTTCTGGCTGGGAATGCTAACTGAAGACAGATGAAACATGGAGATATGCAAGAGAATCGACTATTCAGAAATCAGACTTGGGAGGCAGAATTAAATGATTAATAGTCTACTGAATTTTACCAAAGTAAAGCTCAGTGTTTTTCTTCAGTATTATTTAGACCTTTCCATGTTCAAAGTATCGTTTGTACCACTGTAAGTAGTCAGCATTATGCAAAGCTAAGTCCCTAATATTAGAACTGCCAGTAATAACTTGTGTAAACTCAATTTTTAATTGATGCATCAGGGATGTGTTTCAGTGTACTGCAAGAAGAGAAATCTGAGATATAAACAGGAATTGTGAATGGATCTTCTATTATCTTCAAGCTGACAAATACACCAGCCACTTTCAAATATGATAAGGCCTACTTTATGGAAGAAGTTTGTACTTATCTAGTCATTTCATCCATGCTAGGACACACTGATTATCACTCAAAGTATTAGTTAGAAATACACAACCCACAGACTTGAATTTTAAAGTAAAGTGCTCAGTCACCTAGTCCACCTAAAAATATGCATGTTTTGGTAACTCATCTTTCAGAGCAATGGATAACAAGGAGTTGAATAAATAGCAGTCTTTTTTTTTTTTTTTACTTAAACCAGAACAAAAACCTAACCCTATTTCTAAGTACTGGAACTGAAACTAAAACGCATTCACAGTTGAATCCGAACTGGAATAGGGCAAAGGTGTTTGTTATGTGAGCCGCATATCTCAGATGCTGAAGGACTGTAATACCAAGATGAGTTTTTGAATTCAGTGATATTCTGGTCATTTTGCTCCAGTCATTCTTACCTGTGTAATACCTTTCCATTGACCAGTTCATTTTATTTTTTTTTTTCTACTAAAGTAACAGTAATGCCATTTTGGTTTATGTAAAATTTGCATGAGTGAACCATGAGATGCTAAACCACAGCAGAAGAGAAAATTACTGGAAAAAATAATAGAAAATTTACAGAGTTTACATTCCTCCTGCTGCACTTTTCAGACAAGCTAACACTAGCCAAAATTACCCTACCTCTAAACATTTTATTTTCTACTGTCTGTCAGGCTAGAGATAACATTATTGAATCTGACTCAGAAAACATGAAAATTTAGAAGTTGATTCTGCCCGTTTTGAGCCTTTGCAGTACAAGGTGTCATTTGCGGAAGCTTGGATTGAAAGAAAACCTGAGCGTATGGAAGCTGCCTACAGCCAACTGAAAAAGCCTTGCACAGCTTTCTCTTGAACCTGCCTGGGAATGGGAGGAAGAGTGGGGGAAGAGTGAGAAGAATCACAGCAAGTATTGCAGGACAATTTAAGCTGTTTTGAGGCCTGATTTCTGTCCTGGAATACTTGCTTGGTGCTATAACTTATTCAGATACTTTGTCAGAACAAGAAGTAGAAATTTTATACGAATTTTATACGATATTCTCTGCTGGCAGATCCTATATGGCCTTTTTCAATAAAATATTTAGAAAAATGCACATTACCTTATCATAAACCTTTGTTTTCAGTCTTTCTGTCACTTCTCTTAATCTGAGCATGTTTATCAGCATCGTTGCTCCTGGGCTGCCCCTGTAGGGTTATAATGTATTCTGATCACATAGGGTCTATTCATCCATAATGCTGTTGAGTCAGTCGCAGTCATATTTAAGCATTTGATAGTTTAACCTTGAAATAAATGGCAGTTGAATATCTTTTCACCACACCCAAATATGTTCCTGACTAGTCATCAGTTTTTACTTCCATTCCCCATCATTATTATAATTCCATTTTTACAGCAGAAAATCTCCCTCTTTAAAATATTGTTCATTATTCAGAAATAAATGCCACCACCACAATGCTTAATATACACTAGTTTTGTGGGGGTGTTTGCCTGCATGTGGGTGGGTGAATGCATGTTCTTTCTGAAATTTTATCTTGAAGTTAAGCTGAAAATCTGTGCTTTGGTTCCAAGCAGGAATGCAGCTGAATTCCTAAGGGAAATAGGGAGCCTAAGAGCAGGCCCTGCTGGAGCAAAAGCAGAACAACTACTTGGCTTCAACAGCATCAGGATTTTTCCCTCCTTGCACTGGAAATATTAAGATATGAAGGACTGAACAAATAACTATTTGTATTCTACAAGGCATACTGTGCATTCTGGATTATAAAAGTCAATGTTATTTGTCAGTAATTACCTACACTTAGTAGGAACTGCATGTCGTTTATAGGAACTACACCTAATACTAAGAACTACGATCCGTACAAACATTTTCAGGAACACGTTCAGAAACGCATGACGATTCTCCTTACCATCCTCTTTTCTCATATGGATGTAGTGGTGCCTCATGTTAACCCAACCCTGTACTAATAGGGCTCAGTGAAGGAGGCTGTTCAAAAAGCCGTTTTTAGGCGCCACCTGAGCAATGGATAATTATTCCCTGGCATGTGTCTCTACACTTCTTGAAAGCTGAAACTACATAGGGGTTAAAGGGTGCAGTTTTGTAAGGTGTTTGTGGTTCATATGCTGGAATCTGGACTGCTCTGAATCAGAAAGCAGTGTGAACCCTTGCCAGCCATGAAGAGGTTTTGAATACACTAAAGACATGTGCAAAAGGAATTCACTGAAGTTGAAATTTTGGAAGTACAGGGTCATAGAGACAGTAGTTCTCCTTATTATTACATGTCCTTATTATTAGATACCTTTAATGTTAAATTACATATTCCTACACAGAAATCTTTCTGGATATCTTAGGAAGCTATAATTTAAATCTTTTTCAATCTGCAATAAATTTACTTTGCTGATAACTTTCACTATTTTTTCCTTTTTTTAAATTTTTTAGTTATTCACCATATGAAAAACCTTACCAATGAAACTCGCAAGCCTGCATAATAGGTCAACTAGCAAACAGAAGTCTTGTTATGACAATGACAGTGCAGGTTGTTGATGTTTTTCTCCAGATTAGGTATTTGACAGTAATTTGCCAAAATATAGTGGACCTATAAAACTGAAAAAGCTAGGGAGTCTACACTTGCCAAAAGACAGGAGTTCATTAAATAGATGGACTAACAGATAATGAAAAACTTTCATGCACTACAGTCCATAAAAACAATACAGTCATAATTAACCAAGAGTGAAATATTCAGGAACAAAAGTTCAAAGTTCAGATGATGGAAGAAATCTTAATTTTCTTTACAAGTCTGTTGTTACTAGGGAAAGAAAGCAAGCTTGCTATGACAAGATTCAGTTTTATTTAGCTCCCTTGTTTACCACAATATTTCTTCAAATATGCCAACAAATTTTTAAAGTCATCTCTGTAGATATCCAGGAACATGGCTGCAATTGATGAAATCAGGTTTTTAAGTTACTTAATTATAGCAAATTATATAGAGATTATCCTTTTTAATTATAGAATTTTTATTAATTATAATGGAGTAAATAGTTTTCCTAAGTCTTTTTAATAGCCTTTTAAGATTCAAGTAGGTATTTTTATGCTGTAATTGAGCATATTGTGAAGTAGTTAAGGACATTGATATGTTCTGTATTTGAGTGAAAGTTTCATATACTGAAGCAAGAGACCCACTAAGCTACTAAATTTTAAGTACAAAAGAGTTGTTGGAAATAATCTATACTTTATTACCACACAATAATAGTAACATCTAGAAGCAAACTGACACAATCATCTCAAATTTTTCAATCTGTCAAACTTAGATCGTCTCCACCCCAGTAATGCCTCTTTACCAGTTTTTGCTGCAGGTATCAATGAATGATTTTCCCAGTGTGCTTTTCTCATTGGTGTCCTTTAAATTCAGCAGCCAGCAAGGTGATTGCCCTGTGTGGCTGCTATAGGTTGGGCTGTTTCTCTTTCCTCCCAAATGGCAAGCTATTTTTGAGTTTCTGTTACATTTTGACATTTTCCCTCACTGCTTTGAAGTGCTGCATTCTGAAAATGTTCCTGGTATGTGCAAATTATGTTTGGTTTATTGTCGTTTTGTTTGGTTGGTTTTAAATAAAAATGACAGACTTAGAAAACAGATACAGAAAAAACATCTCAGAGGAAGGAGAGCTTACTAGTATAAAAAGGATGGCTTTGAGGTAAAGTAGTAAAAGTATTCTGCTACCCTAACAAAATGACAAAGAAGACAATAAAATAACTTGTAGTAATTTGCAATAACTGTTTCTTGGAAAATCTGTAAAAAGTTATGAGAATAATTAATCAAATGAAAAAAAAAATACTGAGGATTTAGGAAGGTAATACAAAGCAAAAATTGTCCTGCCTACCCTACAAAATAGATTAAAGCCAGTAATGAGCATAAAAACTGGAGAGTTACCTGTGAGGAGTCAAATATTTTACTGATGCTTGACAAATAATAGCAACTGAATATTATTGTATGTACTAAATAACATCCTTAAGACTGGGAAGTCAAAGAGATGTTTTGTATCCATTTGAGAATAGAGAACTCATATTTATTGAGATAGTAAGCCTTCTAAAAATGTTGAGGAAGATGAATAGGAGATGAGATGATGGATAAACCATCCATTTAATCCATTTACTGCCACTGTTGTCCCCACGTGTCTGCAAAATTCTCATTTCCATATGTTAATGAGCATTTCTTGTCAGTCCCCAATAAATTTCATGTTTAAGAATATATTTTCTTGTTTATCTCAAAATCGTACTTAGGGGGCCTTCAACAACAGTCAAAAGTTGATACTGCAAATCCTCTCACTTCTTGCCCCACATTACAGTATTTTAGCAGCATCCATCGACTCTTTCACCTGCTCAGTTTTCAAAGCACTGCCTAAGGTACAAAACCTGCTCGTTACCAGTTTTACATTTCACAGCTGCCACACCAAAGCAGAAGCGGAGAAAATCTGTTTAATTGTGCTTCCCCAAAGCAGTGATCTGTTCTCTTCCCTGCCACCTTTTTAATGCATTTTTATTTTCTTTACTACAAGTGCAGCAAAGATCGTTGTACTTTCTCAGTAGGCTACAGAAAGCTTACAAGCACATTAGTGTCTTAAGTGTGGCTTAGTGGTATATTAGTGTCTGAAACCTGGCAAGAGGGCAATACAATGGAACTTAGATCTGGGACTTGAGAGCACAGTGTCTCACAAGCAGAGAGGCTTTGATAACGATAACAAATGGATGTCAAACAAGAATGAGTCCTCAGACAATTTAGTCATAGATTTCAGACGGATCTGCCAGCCACCCCCTCTGACCCCTTCCCATGCACGCACACTGAAGTGCCCGGCTCCTTAGCAGCTTGTCTGCAGGGAGGTGCCATTTGACAGACACTTATGTCATAAAATTGTGTTATAAAGCTGTGCTATTCTACCCGTTAGGCAAACTTAACAAGCAAATACCTCTATAGTCAGCTCATTTCTGCATTTTTGTGGGACCCCGCTGGTTGTGTAAGGTAGCTCCTTTATTCAGAGCAAAACATGAGTCAAAATTTCAGATGTGTACAAAATATGTGGCTTCAGTTTCCCAAAGCAGGAGATAAGTTTTGTTCTAGTTTTACTTGCAGTTTAAGTGTTCAGTGATATTTTCCTGCATCACTGTTTCACAGAGCTAAAATACATGCCATGCTCCAGTAAGAAATCTAAGCCAAATTTACACTGCAGCTAAAACAGAGGCCTCAGACCTTAAAGAGAGTGAGTGGACAGGACCTGGCATATCCTTAGCAATTAAAAGAGTCATGTGGGATGTGCTGCAGCCACACTCCTGAGAGGGGCCAGACCTTCTCATGACAGTGCAGCAGCGTGTGGTCGAGGCTGCAAAGGCCAAAACAAGCAGCTCAGCTATTTTACTATTCCTGCCAGTTACTGTTTATATGGTATTAGAGTCCAAACTGAGTCCAGAATGAAAAGTAACTGCAAGAGTATCAGATAAATGTAAATATATGCAAACACATAACTTTATCCAAATTTATTTTAGTATAGCTATATTTACATAAATGTATTACATATTTGTATTTATAAAAAGTAAATATAAGTATACAAATATAAATGCTCATCTTGAAATAACTGATTGAAATTTCAGAACTATATTTTCTACATAATTTAAAAAAACCTTCTCCACAGGACACTCATCTAATGAACTGTATTTGAGGTATTTCCTTGTGTTAAAAGCAGCCATGACAGAAATGTTTTGTGCCAGGTTTGATCATATGGGCAATTTACGATAGGATACAGAATTAAAACTGAGTTATTCCTAATTCAGGTATGCAGTTTGATTCACTATGTCTTTCATGCTCTTTGTGGTTCCTATTCACATTAACATTACTGGAATACAAAAGGAATATTTCAATTTTTTTTCTCTCAACAGAAACTTTAGATTCCTTATTCCTTTACAAATTAAAAAGATAAGATTTATTTCAAAAATGTAAAGTTAAAGTTAAAAAGTTAAAAAATAATGTGAGCTCTTTGGTTTGCTTATTTTTCTCAGACTGTGATGCACATTGCCAAGTATTTCAACTGGAAAGGAAAAGGCACACTTCCAGGAAATTTAGTGCTTCACTGAAGTAAGGGAAGCAGCAGTCATGAAATACTGCATGAGAAAACAAAATAAAAAGTTAAACTCCTTTGTGACAAATTACACTGCTTGAGGAGAAGCCATGATCTCATTGGTTTGAAACATGGTGGCAAAACGCCACAATTTTCCTCTGAGGGTAGTGATCATGTTTAACAAAATGCTCCTCACCTCTTCTGTATCTTTTGATGGCAGCAGTGTACCTTCTTTCACTTACAAGAATATGCCTGATATTCTAAGAGAAATATATGCAATACAGGGAACTGCTGGTTTTATGCAAATCAAACAGTTTTCAAAAGGATTGTTTGTTGTTTTTTTTTTTTTTTACTTCTCCTAGGACCTTTAGCCTCAGTGTGTCTGTGTGACCTTCAGCGGACCTCCTGGGAAAGGAATCACTGTGACTCAGCCACTCTGGCCAACATGGGGTGACATGCAGGTGACCACTGACCTGGTCCACATCCACGCCTGCCCTGTAACCTCCAGAACTGGTGATACTCAACTGCCAAAAGCTGTGTTCCCTTCTCTCCTTTTCCCAAGACATCTCAGCTTTACAGGTTACACACCTTGTTTGTGTATTTTCTGTAGCCAATAGTTATCTCTTTTAATTTCTCATGGCAATCATGCAAATGTAGATGTTATCTCTTTATGCAGACTCTGTAATTGCATTTCCCTGTGGATATGTACGTTTGTTAGTTGGGAGCATCAGCTAAGGAGATAGCAAAATGAAGGATATCATACCTACACTAAAGCAACAAATTCGCAAGTGCAGTCTGTTTATAAAGCCAGATGGACCATAACATTGTGAAGATTATTTAAGGTATCGACTCCAAGGACTGTTCAGTGCACGCACTCTGAGAAGGCAACAGGAAAAGAGAGGGGCAAGGTTGTCTTCCCTTTCTCACAAAATGGGCATAACAAAGATCAAAGGAACTTTCATTCTCTTTTTCCTTGGTATGGCATCAAAATCAGAGCTGAGAAAGGGAAGTAATCTCTACGGCCAATAAATATGTGAAAGATTGGCTTTTCCAAAACAGATTTAGTAAAGCATTAACCTAAGCAATTATCACCAGGTTCAGTTCTGTTAAGTTTCCTCAATCAGCTCTCCTAGGATTATTGTTGGGGGTGGCTGACAAGACCGTGCCAGCACGGAACAAAGGCTCCAGGACTGCAGTAAAACCTGCCTGTGGTAGAAGCTGAGACAGTGGGGTCAAAGACCAAGCCTGCACTAGAACTAAAGCAGCACAGGAGGACCTGTAGATTGAAACCCGGCGCTGCAGACCTATTATTCACACTATAGGCCTTAAAGATATTTTACTTTGAACTAACTCTAGCCTAGTCCTGTGAACCGGATGCCTGCAAGCAGATGGATCTCACCTCCTGGCTTAGTTTCATCTGAAGGGAATTCAGCTCCTGCTCTTCAAGCCCTGTCCACGCTGTAAGCCAAGGCATGGTAAATGGGAATGACCAGAAAATTCACTTCAAAAGCACACTCCCAATCCAAATGATACTGCTAATGTTGACCACATCCACGGGGACACTAAGATAAAGTCTTTTTTTTGAAAATAGGACAGCACATCCAGCACCATATTGAAAGAAATCAGAGGTTTTTAGGTGCAAAGCAAAATTACTTGTTTCTTCCAATATCACTTTGAAAACTGCAGATATTTTAAACCAGTCCAAGGATGGGTTGGGGGCAGACTTTGTTTGGGTAGGGTATGTCTATATATATGAATTCTACATGGCTAATTTAATTCTCTTTTAGGCCTAAAAAATCCAGAAGTTCTGAGTGAAATACGTCATCTATGTGTTGCCTGACTCAAGTAAATTCTGTTAGTTCTCAACTTTCCAATTATGTCCCATTTTTTAAAAAAATATTTAGAATGTAATCTAAGAAGGAGGTTCTGGATTTTTTCCATCATTGATTTTTAAAAGAATTTTTAAAAACTATGAAGAAAAAGAAACAACATACCTGCATAATCACGAAAGTTACAACACTGTAGTCTTCTTTTATTTAATTTTGAAGGAAATAAATTTTTCACAGGTTACAATACTGAAGGGGAAAAGAATATGTGCATGTAACAACAACTTTTATTTCTGCTGTGAAGTAATATACCTTAGACAGTAGTAAACATTCTAATGAAATAGCAGCTGAAGCAGTAGAGCATAAAATTAATATTCATCAAATGACAAAAAGGAGATGAGCAGTTGACAGGTTGTTCCATAAAGTTTTCATGCATAATTCAAATGATGTTTAGCAATTCATGGATCTCAGTTATAGCCCTTTTTTATTGCCAAGTCACAAAGTATATTTGTTCAATTAGTAATATCACTTTTTTTCATGGCAAAGTTTAAACAATTCAAATGTCAAGTATGTGATCCGCCCATGAGTGCTTTACAAATGGGGGGCAGGGCTTTGGGGGGATGAATATAGCAAAGATTTTACTGAATACAAAGACAACAGAGCAACTTTTCACTTTTTTTTTTTTTTTAATATATGTATAATTTCAGCATACCTTCAGCTCCTTGGGAGAGACTTAAACTAAAACTGAGAAGTATTCCAGTTTCCAAGTTGATTAGGTGAACATTATTGAGACTTAGAAGCCTGCAATTAAAGCTGTGAAAAACAATACCATACAGATTGCTATAGAGAAAGTGTTAAAAATGGTTGAGACATAGAGCAATTTGTATATGATACACAAAGAATTTATATTTAGTAACTGAGAAAGAGTCTAATATATTCTGCTGTTTGCATTTGATATCCAGATAGGAACAAAATGTTTTTCTTAATAACAAAATCTTGAGCTTTAGTCCTTCCAGCCTAACGATTATAACACAGGCAAAAAGTGATTCTGGCCCTTGAGTCTTCAAGAATAGTCAGCAACGAAAATGGCATGGAAATGTAATAGTGAGAAAGATATCAAGAAACTGATTTGTTACTGTTACATATCTGAGAATATGGTTAGATTCCTAAAAGAGGCAGATGAATATAGCAAAGGAAGAGGCAAACAGCAGGTTACTATACAGCCACGCAGATCTCTGCTAGTTGAAATAAGGAGAGCACTGAAATTAGATATTTAGAGAATTTAGATTGCATTAACATTTTTTTAATAAATTAACTGGGTAACTAAATGGAAAATAGCACAGTCAGTTGGACTATGAAAAGGCAGTATAAAGATGGTTATTATTATTTAAGTATCAATGTGCCATTGGAAACCTTATCATCACAGATTTTAAACTAAATAATTTATCTTGTTATGGGACTTTGAGGAATCTCTTCTAAAATCAAAATGCCTGAAAGAGGCAAAGGTAAGGTAATATATTGACTAACTGGAGAATCGTTAACCAGGAAAAAATATCGAAAAGGAAATACTTTCAAATGTGTCCAAACATTCAACTTGTCATTAGTGAAAGAAAAGTCTAGTAATAAAGCTGTACAAAATATGGAAATTCTCTTTCACAGACAATTTCAAAGTTGGCTTTATTTTGAATTGGAATGAAACACAGCATTTTTTACACAATCTGCAGAAGACCTTATTGAGGGTAGAGGGGAAGAATGCTGTCTGTCAATCAAACCTACTTCTTGCTACTTCATATTGGTGCTCATCAAACTTATAAAGACAAAACTAGACAAGCAATTTGAAAACAAAAAATGAAAAAATGGATCGCTTGTTTCAGTGATATTGGAAGGATGTTTGACCATAAAAAAAAAATCATGGATTTCTTTTTACATAAAATTACTTTCAAATGCACACAATTCTTGAAACTTTACTATTGCTAGAACTGCACATTCTCAGAGCATTTAGCTTTTCTGACTGAGAAGCTCCTTCTTAAGAAAAACAGCCACTAGGCCCCATATATTAGGAAAAAACAAAAATATCAGTTGAGCCACAGGCCTGTGCTACCTATAAATGCAGAAGATTTCATGCATCTGGATTGCTGAATGGGTCCCTGAGAGACATTTTACTCTGTGTAGCCCTGAGAAATAGAGTAGATATACATGATATTTTTGAATCTATTCTCCCTCTCTAGAGGCAGGGTACGATTTACATAGTGCTCCAAGTTATGAGTAAGAAAATGTATTAAACTTATTTGGGATTCTTTTTGGACACTTTTAGTCATCTGAGATGAAATCCTAGATATGCTGAATTTGCTGGGAGGCTCAATCGTGATTTCTTTCACCCGTTAGTGTCTATTTCAGCAAGGCAAACTTGCATTTAGCCTTCTTAGTCATTCAGATTCTCCCCTACTGACTAGAAGAGAATGATTTAATATTGCGAGAATAAAAGTGGAGATCCTCAAGCGTTATGCTTTTTTTTTTTTCATTATGTGCTCTCATTTTCTTGTGATTTTATCCCTTTGTCCTCTCCGATTTGATTTTCTTGCTAAGCATCCATTCTAATAAAGTGCCATGTTCAATGGAGTTGCAGTGAGCTATTTAAATAAAAGCAGGTGTAGCTGTGTAGGAATTTTGATTTTAATGCGCTACTGTGAAGAACTCATGCATTTATAGTGCCGTATATTTCTGAAACCATTATGGCAATAAGCCAATCAGCTTGAATGTGCCAAAGGCACTTCTGCAAATGCACAGAGTTGATGGAATTCATTTCAGTCACTTATTCTTGAGGTAGGATTGGAGCAAATTTTGATCAGTTCATGCATCTCCAATTTGGCCTGCAGCTTTGAGCTCTGACTACAGCAGAGCTCTCAAGCTGAGCGCAGATGGGTCTGGATAGTATCTGGGTGAGAGGCTTCCAAAAAAGTCTAAATGCTGCATTGTGTAGGTGTTGGTAACTCAGTAGGCAGTATGCTTCCCTCAGGTCTGCTCCTTATATCTGTGCCTTTCACCATGGTAGCAAGTGCCAGCTTGCTAGAGTTGTTTCCTTTGAATATAAGATCGCGTTACTTATCAGTTGAAAATCCTATTATATGTTCTCCAGTACTAGTCTTGATATCATGTCTAGCTTCCAGCTCAAGCAATTCCATTATATTGTCTGCTTTTTTCCCATTTCATTTCCAAAAGTAGCAAATTAGAACTGCTGTCAATATAAAACAGCTATGACTGCATTTTGCAGAGAATTAGTTAAGGCTATCCGTATTAGAAGAAAGGGGGTTTGTTCTGGGTAGTAGCCATAACCAACTGCAAAAGCTCACATGTCTGTTGAGAAGCTCTTACCTTTAGGACTGTTACTTTGTTAGTATAATCTCTATAATATCTTCAAATTATTCCAAGTCTTGCAGTTAAGCTTTATATTTTGAGCTATGACTTCAGTTGTACGAGACGACCTCAGTTACAAGTTCGAGCTGCATTGCAGCTGGGAATACTTTCAGCATGTTATGTAGATAAATATAACATTATTTACATCTTACTTATGAAGCATTTGCACATCCACTAGACACAACATTGAACAAGAACTAATATGGACTGCTCTGGGGCAGAGTAGAAAAGGTCATTTCTGAGGTGCTTGGCAGTACATCTTACCCACTGGTTTTAACACTAGTTTGCAACCCGGGATCGGTGTTTCTCAGATCCACTTCTAATACTTTTGCTGCTTAGGAAACTCTGTTAAGGTCTTCGAATCTGAAGGAGGTTTTTACTGAGTTCTCTCACACTGCAGCTGTCCATGGAAACTGGAAAGTGAGTTTGGTGCTCAGAAGCTATGCTGAAATACCACTGGGAATGGGGGGGTGGATGATGTGGCATCATGGCTGTGTGAAATGTCAGTCATGCCATGGGCCAAATTCTGCTCAAGTTACTTTTCCTGCCTGTAGAAAAATCAGTGGAGTTGCATGAATGTATACTAACGAAGCATCTAAGCCTGAATTTGCTCACCTACTGACATTACTTTGAAATTATGCAGTGGATCATTGAATATTTTCCTGCTTCACATTGTTTACAGGTAAAATGAGTTGGGCAAAGTATAATGGTGGAGGCAAGAATGACACTGTGAAGTTACATGGAGGAATGTTACTTTTATGAAGTGCTTAGGAATCAAAACCTGCCTTTACACACACTGACACACCATCATCACATCTCACTAATCCATCTCCAAAATTAACAAATGTAGACAGGATGATAACTGATGTAATTTTGGTGATGAAATTATCTATGATCTCACAAAATTTATTCAAGAGATGTTGTCATCCTGCTCTCTTTAGAAGAAATACAGAAAAAAAAATATTTTTTGTAGTGATGGGAGTGTGTTTTGAAAGACAGGAGTTAAAGCAGCCTAACATGCAAATTATATCTGTAATAAAATGGCCATAGCTATTGTGTATCACTAAAATAAAAGCACACAGGATATCAAATTTCTTTCGGAAGGCAGGTGGTTAGGATGGGCTATCTGTTTTATTCTCTTGCAACAGAGCTATTTTTTCACTCTTCCTGAGTTTTTGGTCACTGTAGTTACAAGACAAACTGAATGAACTGGATCTGTCACGTTATCTGCACACCCTCAGAGAGACAATGGAGGGAGGGGCACCAAATAATATCTTGCTCAGCCACTGCCAGGTCCATCCTAGGAGTCAGCAGCCCATCAAAGCCCAGAGGAGCATAGGGACATGACAGCCGGAAGCGGGGAATCCAAACCGAAGACTCAAAGGGAAGGGAACTCTATCCAAGCCCCTCCCAGGGCTGCCCCAGCAGAGCCTCAGCTCTCAGGTGTGAAACCTGTCACCATGAGTCATTGGGGGCAGCTTTATGGACCACCTTGTGGACCAAGGGTGGTTGCTGTCTAGGGGTGGGATGCATTACGGGATGCAGGGGAAGAACATTTTAGGATTGCACAGAATTTACTGGGCAATATTTGAGAGAAGAAGAGGAAAGAAAGAAGAGGAAAAGGGAGGGATTTAGGCAATTTAAGGCAGAACAAACGGAGGGATAAAAAAGTAAATGGGTCCATTTGTGTGTAAGCAAGGTCAGTGCAGTTGTCTGGCCCTGCCCTGCATTTGCTCATCACAGTCTGCCTGTCTGCTAACCAATGTCCATCTTCAACTGCTTTCCAGTAAGGAGCTCTTTACCCTCGGGGCGTGTGTGTGTGGCTGTCTGTCTGTCTGTCTGGGGATCTGTGGTGCCAGCAACTGGAGCATGGTTGCAGCCTGGGTGTTCATGTGTCCAGGTGCCATCAGCTGGGAAGACTGAATAAGCCTAGCTGCAGGATAGATCCGCCTTGTGGAGATATATATATATATATGTATATGTATATCTATTCCGACTAGTGGTCCTGTGTCCTACCCAGCCAGAGAGGGGAGCAGGACAAGGCCATTGGTGCTGCCTGTGTTTTATGAATGCTCTGAGTGTCCGTCTGTGACCTGCACAGCCAGCTGTCTGTCTGTATATGTATATATGAGGTGCTTGAGTGGGCTCTGTGTGTGAGTGCCTGCTGAGAATATGTTCTCAACCTCGCTACCGGTTGGACCTGGGCACACAGAGTGGTAGCAGCCTTGCCTCCCTCAAGCTGTCAGATCTGGCATGATATACTTTATATTATATTTGGAATTCCCCTTTCCAAATCCCTATAACAGAATGAAGACCAGTTTTTAACGAGTTTGAGCAGATCTGCTGCTCAGCTCCCTGAATGCAGTTCTTTCCTTTGACAGGACAGATTTATTTCACTTGTCAGAAGTAATGTCTACCCCAAGAGTCCACTGGTCACCATGATAGCCATGAGATCCTCAATCAGTGCTAGCAACCCTAATGTGCAGATTTTAAATTTCCCATTAAAACTACTCAGATACAACGATACATCTTAATACATCCTGCCATTTAAGTGTTAGATTATTAAAAGTTCAGACAGAGCTCAGTTACAAATGGAAGAGGTTCTTCAAGGTACAAAGATTGTCATGTATATCTACCTTTCAAAACTCCATGTGTTAACAGTGATTGCTCATCCAAATTAATAACTAGGCACATTAATGAGGACTTGCTTAGATACACAAAATTTGCGTGATTGCATGTGCATATGATAGCATTGGAAAGTGTTTTTCAACAGGAATAATTTCTTTATATCAATAGTCATATGCAAAACATTTTGATGGAGAAAATTATTTAAACTCAGAAAAAAAATACTTCAACAGAGATTTTAAAAAATCAGGTTTCAAGGAAAACTGAAGGATGTCACAGAACATAATAGCTAAAAATGCTGAGTTTCATGAAGTAACACTGAGTTATAGAAGAAGATTAATATTCATTGTGCAGATTACTGGAAAAATCCATAGATGTCTAAAAATCTTAATTGGCTATTCCAGTCTCAAGAGAGAGGGGAAAAAAGCCTGTTATTGAAAAGTGCATGAGCAAGAAAGAAAGCTTTTGATAATGTCAGCATGGATCCCAATCGCTTTTTCACTGGCACAAGGTGAATATTGAGTAGTGTAATTTCCTTCCCCTTTAGGCTGTGCTTTTTTACATTTCCGTAAGGACGCTCTGAAACAGGCTTCAGGGTTGTGGTTTTTGGTTTGGTTTTTTTTTTCTCAATTCTTAGGATGCACACAAACAGTATCTTCTTATTTCCCCAGCAATAGAAATGGCATGTTACTACTTCCTTAGTTTTAACCAGTTCAATGTGCAGAAAAGCACAGTGTTGCATGATGTCAGCAACTCTGCAGAGCAAAATGTTGATGGAAATGGCAGGCTGCTCTTAGAGGCAGTGATGGGGATATGGGAATCCCAGACTGTCTGAAAAAAGAGTCAATGAGGGTCTCTGGTAAAATATGGAGAAGCAACATCTGTGTTTCACTGAGCTCTCATGAGAGAAAGCGTTCTGGATGCTTTTTATTACAGGCTTTTGATGAAACTGAAATGGCATCATCGAATGTTTCCAAGATTAGAAATGTTAACATTTCCTTCACCACATTTGAGAGCTGCTTTTGATACAGTATGGCATAGCAGACACAGAGAGACCTGCTGTGTTGCAGATTTTGCCAGGCTCTATAGCAGCCTTCATCACATACACCTTTAATCTTTCTGCTTTTGTTTTATTTCATTTCATTTTTCCTCTTCTCTAGCAAAATTCCTGATGTATAAAAGCCTGTGTTATTTGTGAAGCAGAAGTTCTGCAGTAACGACAGTGTTTAACTTTTGATGTAAACATTCTTCTTTGGGCACGTTGCAAATGAGATTAGATATTTTCCTTTCATATCCTCTGCATACTAATTCCTGAAAACTGCTATGTTACATAAGCACTTGGTTCCTTTTCTCCTTTTATTTCCCTTCTATTGTTTAAAAGAGTTTAAAGAAGTAAATTAAAATCCACGGTTAAGTGGAACCTGTTTCTCTCGGGAAAACATAATAATGGCCACTGAGACAGCTGCACATGCTGATATTGTAATGAACTGATGTCATGCACTGCATTCCATAGCCTCAAGGAAATTAGAGACTGAAAATTACCCATTCACCAAGTTTCCCCACCCACACTGACAGTTTGAGAACAGTCCCTCTAGGGTATTTCTAAGTGTTTTGACCACGTTAGTTGTCACAGAGGTACCTCAAAGTCAGTTTTAGGCGGACAACAATTTCCAAAACAGTCTTTATTCTAGCCGGAGAAGTGCAGCCAACAAACCAACTAGAAACAGAGTTTATACAGTTAGTTAGCACTCCAACAACATAAAATACGGGTTCGGATATCAGTTGAGGAGATTATTGGGGTACAGCAAAATAAGAATAACGAGGATCCACAGCGTGCATGCACACACTCACAAGAAACAAAACCAGAGCGCTCTGACGCCAGGGTACCCACAAGAAATAATCACTTGTCTGGGTTAGGCAAGGACTCACACTTGCCTGGTTAGGCAAGGACTCATTCGAGGATATATCCAGTAAATAACCACTGACTCAAACTCGGAGGTGAGGTGCTCTCAGTCCCAGGAAGTCTCCTTAGACGGCATCCCAGTCTAAGGAGAGGGCTCCAGTTCACAGACCCGCTGCTCCGAGAAGACCACTCCAAACGGGGCCTTCGGCGGGAACCCCGCTTTATAGTCTGGTCAGATCTGGCTGTGGCTGTGTGCTGTGGGCATTGCAACATGGTCCAGAAGCTTTGCAGCTACTCTGGGCACCTCCTCTGCTCACAACCCTGTCAATTGACTCGGGGTCCCATTAAGGACCTTGTCAACTGACCAAGGGTCCCACCCCTCCTGCCCCACCAGCTGGTGGAGGTGAAGTCACCCCGCCCCAGGGTAGGGGAGGATGTGATTATCAACACCTTAGAACCACCCTAAGTATGTACCTGGGAACAGGCACGGTAGGGCACAAAAGGTGCAAAAAGAGCCATCAACTGCCCCATTGAAGGCTCCAGATCTCAGGGGAATGTGCAACTGCCACACTGGTTTTTAAATTTCACAAATGTCAAGACCACTTTGAAAAAAGAAAATCCAAGAGATATCAAATACTACAACCATGAGATTAGAAAAGTGTTCTGATTTACCAAAATGCAATGTATATCTATGCAGAATGTTTAGAAATGCAGCTGGAAAATATGTTTTAACCCTGGTTATTGACTATCAGAAAGTGCTACAAGAGTATACAAAAGAGATATAAAAGAAATTAGTATAAAATATTATATATAAAAGATTTGCTGTGCTGTTTAAAATTATAACAAAATATATAAAGGAATTGTAGAGAAATATTATTCATAAGTACTTTTTCCATTCCAATAGAAAATCTTGAAGTTGCAGTTCAGGAGTTATGTTGAACAAATGGGTGTCCAGAGAAGGTAAGACGTCTAGGAAACATGAGTGGCTGAAAGAATCCAGAGAAGCAGCTTTCCACAAAAGTATGTGTAAGATTAAAAGCCTTCAAATATGCAAGGATCTTCTGCCACAAAGTTTATCAATGTGGTTGGTGAATAAGTTAAGAAAATGGGCAATTATGTTACAATACAGAAGGGTTGGCTTAGATGCCTAGACAACTTTAGAATTTTAATGGTAGTGACACAGAAATAAACTGAATGGGAGGTATCTTAGAGACCCTATCACTGAAAGTTTTAAAAACAAGAGGACAGGAGGATGGATTAGAAGATCACCTGAAATCCCTTCCAGCCACATGACTATTTAGAAGAACAGAATATATGCTCACTATAATTTATAACCTGTTTCAGCTTTACTGCTTCAGTTTTTTTTTTTCTTGTCACCTTTACTGTTCTGTAATAAAATAACGGATAGAAAAAGGGTTTCTTTGTCGAATTACCCTTCTATGGTTTATATTAAGGAAACATTGAGAGCATACTAAGTCCAACCAAACTGAATTTTTAGGGAGTCAGGCAAAATTTTAAGTGCTTACTTTGTGCTGTCAGTAATTGCTTTACACTTATAAAAGTTCCAAGTCTGTCCCATAAATAAGGTAGGAAATACTTTCAAATGTTTGTGCCAATACATAAGGATGTGACAAAAAGGGGAAAATATGGATAACAGTCATGTATTGCTCAATACTGAAAAGAGCAGTCATCTGCCTCTTCCATGATGCGTCTTTAGTAAGGGATCTTCATGTCTCAGCTGTTTCTGAGCAGAAATTCTAGATAGAATAACTAGTTCCAGGGGATTCCCGTTAAGTGTCTTGAAGTTCAGCTGCATTGTCCACTTAATTTAAAGAGTTACTGAATGTTAATTGGGCTGTGATAACTTGTCAATATCAAATGCTAGTAAAAGTTTTCTATTTACTACTCAGTTATCACAGAAGTGATAGCAGGAAGCTGTTGCAAATAGGCTTAGAAGTGGCAACTTTTTGAGCTTTGGGACTTCTTTATCAGAGCCTCCTCAGCCATAATTTTTACAGAATCACAGATGGTTGGGGTTGGAAGGGACCTCTGGAGATCATCTAGTCCAACCCACCTGCTAAAGCAGGTTCACCCAGAGTAGATTGCACGGGAATGTGTCCAGGCGGGTTTTGAATGTCTCCAGAGAAGGAGACTCCACAACCTCTCTGGGCAGCCTGTTCCAGTGCTCTGGCACCCTCAAAGTAAAGAAGTTTCTTTTCATGTTTAGGTGGAACCTCCTGTGCTTCAGTCTGTGTCTGTTGCCCCTCATCCTATCATTGGCCACCACTGAAAGGAGTCTGGTCCCATCCTCTTGAAACCCACCCTTGAGATATTTATGAGCCTTGATAAGATCCCCTCTCAGCTTTCTCTTTTCCAGGCTGAACAGACCCAGCTCTCTCAGTCTCTCCCTATAAGAAAGATGTTCCAGACCCCTGATCATCTCTGTAGCTCTCCACTGGACTCCCTCGATTTCTGTGCAGTTTAGCTCATCTGGAAATCAGATAGAAATAATTCATACAATACAGGTCATAAATGCTTCCTCACACCTTTCACCTTGTTTGGGAGCAGCTAACACTCCCAGCTCAGATCCCACCTGCAACAGGATTTTGTTCTCTTGACCTTATTTGAGAGTCAACTGATAGAGAAGGAGGATATCTACCTAATCGTTCCAGACATTAGAAATGCAACACTGCTCCTCAGCTTCCCAGAAGTCCTCCCTAATGATCACCTCCAGCTCTGGTTCATCAGGACACCGGAGTCTTTGACAAAGGAGTAACACAGGGGATGAGTGCTGCCTGCTAAACTCCAGCCTTTTGAACACAGACTCATATCTGTTCTTATGGTTTCCTGACTTGGTAAAGATAAGAAAGAAAAAGGGGAAGAAAAAAAAAAAGAAAAAAAGAGGGGAAAAAAAGAAAAGAAAACAAAAGCATCCTCACTCCAGCTCGCTCCAGTACTGATCATTTTGGTCATTTGGTCTCTCACTCCTAAGGGCTTATTTCAGTTTCAAAAATAATAAAAAGATTTGACAACTGGGATAATATAAACTGGATTCTCTCTTTCTTTGAGAAATGGATTAATTTTCTTTAGTTAATTCTTATTTAAATTTGGCAGATATTAGTTGTGTACTTAAAGCCTAGAACAGGAGGCCTGCCAGCTCCCGGCATGAGCGGGGTTACATGCAAGAAAGTTTCCTTTCTAAATACCTCTGTCTTCTACGCTTGTGTGCTTTACTGATTTTTTTGTTATTTCTCTTATCCCAGCTGCACTAGAAAAATAAGATATGAATTGTCCTGCTTTATTTTGCTATGTATGTGTATGTGTGTATGGTCACATGTATATGTGAGAAGCTGGACCACAATCTCAGCTGAAAGAAGACAGCTGAAGCTTTTCCAGAAGTGAGGGCGACTCCAAGGGCTCCAAGTTTCACTTTGCTGAACTGCAGTGACTGACAGTTCAGTGTATAACCTGAATCTAGCCCTACTTGCCAAGTATGAACCAGTAACTCCACCGTAAAATAGGTATGCTGGGATCAGATGCCATCTGGAGGTCCTCGTGCGTCTTCATTCGCTCTGGACAGAGCCCAGAAGTCCCAGCATAACTGGATGTCAAATTTTCAGACAGTTCAGTTTAAGCAAGGTGAAATTAATCCTGTGTGACAAAAGAGTGAGTGGTAATATAAAACGAAAAGACAGGTTCTTTTTCCTGAACCTGACACTAGTGTCATTTTCCTTATATAAAATAAGTGAATAGCATAAGTACACAGAGAAGAGAAGGTGTCTGTATACCATGTGTGCTTGTATAAACACTTGTGTGGTTATTTACCTACATCTAGATAAGGTGTGAATATCTAAAAGAAGCTGGGCCAATTTGATTGCTGACATAAGCAGTGACATGACTGCTCATTTGTATCAACAACGTGAATGATTCGTGGATTTGCGCACAGTGCCATCTAACAAGTTATAGACCTGTGTCCTCACGGTTCTTGTTGATTTAAGAACATTTTTGTCAAAGTTCCTCTGTCAGTCTCTAGTGGTTTCAGCTATTTAATCTTACTTGTGTACATTTCACATTTAATTACTAGACTTCCATAATTTAAAATAAATGTTAAGAGTGCTCAGGCAATATGTGCATGCAGATTGCTGCATCTAAAAATTTCAAAATGTCTTGATATAATATTTGCTTATGCTGTTTGGTACTTTTTCCAAGGAAGGAAAAACAGATCACCAACTGGCTGACATTTTAATTTATTTTATTTAAATTTTTGCTATATATTTCAATGCTTACAAGGTCCACTAGAGGAATAAATTCTGTCTTTGAAGAGAAATAAAAATGACTGACCACGTAATAAATTCCAGTCAATACATGAGGCCACTTCAAAAGAAGTAAAATTAAGCTTCAGAACCACACCTTTGGGAGTAGTTAGTGTTTGTTAGGCATTAACAGCATTCATAGTCTACCCACAACTACAAACTGCCGCGAAATTTAAAGCAAACTGTTAAAAAGACTACTCAAACAAAGGTTATATATTAAACCTGGAAAAGTAAGATTATAAATAAATGCCATGCTTTTTCCTTATCTAAAAGAAACACTCCTAACCATATTAATGAAAAATGCAAGTTGATTTCTAAATTATCCCTTCTCAGATCTCTTCAGAGAAAAGGATATTGCGTGGCAGTAACCTCTGCCGAATGGTGATTTGTGATTAGCAGCCAGTGTCTGGACTGCTGGTGTCGCAGCCCTGACCACAAGCAATGGGCATCTACATTGAGGTGGGTGGGAATGGCTTTTTGTAAAGCACTGCTTCTATCTAGCTCTGTCAGTCACTGCAGAGATTGCAGGACTAAATTGCTTGGCAGGCTGTTCTTAGTTAAAACGTCTCTAACATCCTGGAGGGCTGGGGAAAAAAAAAAAAATGCTTATGAGAAGATTCATGCCCAGATGCCAGGGATACAGAGCAAACAGAGAAAATGCTTAAAAGTCCTCAGAGGTCAGGTTAATATCTGAACTGGAAAGTGGTCTTTACTGATACATTTAAGAAGAGGAGGAGAAATATTATGCTGAGTCTAGCAGCGCAGAGCTGACAGCACAGCACTGTTTATCAGAAGATGGGGCTGGAGTCAGGCTCCCACCTCTTCAGGAGACCCAGAGACCTGACAGAGGTCTCATCCACTACCCCTTTGGGCACTTGAAGCTGTGGGAGGCTCTTGACCATTGCTCTTTCTGGTAAAGGCTGCACTATCATGGGAGCATCCTCCTCTGCCCAGCCTTCCCTCCTCCTCTGCCTGTCTGAGGCCTCCAACAGGTTGTCCTACCATGGTTGCCAGGCATATCCATAGAGATCACCTCTTGTGCACAGCAGTGGCCATGGCCATGTGGGCTATCCAATTCAGAGTTCCTCCACCCTGCACAGGACAGAGTTGGGGCAGAAAAGGATCTGGCCCAGCACTTCTCCTGCGCAGTGGAAAACTGTGCTGTAGACCACCCAGGGTCAAAGGTCTCAGGCGACAGAATAGTTTTGCTTTCTTCTGTGAGCACCACATGCTCACAAAGGCTGAGCGACTTGCTCTTCGCACCTCTACAGCTGCCACTATGGCCCCTTCTTCAGCAGAGGCACCAGTGGAGGAGAGAACAAGCCACCCAGTTGTGTCAGGTTGGTGAAGATGCCTGTGTCCCTCTCTGTGCCGGCTTCTAGGGTAGGTTCTTCCCTGCTCTGCAATGTTTTCTGCACTTGACACAGAGTACTCCCACAGGCACCCTTTTGCTCAAAGCTCTGGCTTGTCTTGTGAGTTACAATCTCTCTCCATCTGCTTCCAGTCAGTTCTTGGCACATTGTCCTCATGCTAAAATCGGACACTTTCCCACTCTGCTCCGGAACTGTACTAGTGTCTTCTCTCCCATTCCTGTGTGGATTTCCAAGTCTTCAGCGTAGTTCCCCCTATAAGTCATTTTTCAATTTCTTTCCTTGTCATTCCTATTCCTTTGACCTATGAAGAGACACGTTTTTTGCCATTTCTCTGCAAAAAGCCTTGACAAATTGGTTTTCCCATTCACATTTCCTATGTAGTGTTCCCAGGTGCTTCCATTTGAGTAGACAACAGCTAAATGAGTAACTGTATTGCTCGTCCAAAAGAAATATGATAGAGTACAGAGAGTTCAAGGTAGGTTCGTTGTGCCCAGAAGCAATATTTTTCATGACAACTTCAGAAAATTGAGCAGAATACACAATTTGTTCAGAGGGGTATATTCCTGCTTATCAAACCTGGAGAGGTAAACAGGTCCACCTGAGTCATGGAAACTTTTGTATTTGGTGGCACAATAGATCCAAACTGTCTCAAGGTGACTGTTCAGCTGAAAATCCTTGCCTGTGACCAAGGTTCAGCTACTACAATTCATTGTTAGGACTACTACCAACAAGTTTCCTCTGCCACTTGGCAGAAAGGTCTGAACACTAGTGTGCATATTAACAAATTCTGAGGCTGTCAGATATTTTTTAGTCCTTACCCAAGATTCATCTTCTGCCACTAACCACTATTTAAATGTTTCATCTTTTTGCTTTGTGCTTTCACGAAGAGATTTCTTTGTCAGGCATCCTTGAAAGCTAGCTATTGTAAGCTCACATGCTGTTTACAGAGAAACAGGGAAATATGTATATTTATGTTACAGACATGTTAGATAGGCTCAGAAGCCCTTGTAAACTCACAGATCACTTATACACACAGAGTAAATATTCTCCTTATGTATATGTTTATATTTGCTATATATGTTTACATGCGTGTGTGTACATATAAAAGCATCAACTCATCATAAAGACTAAGTCTGCTCTATTATTGTCTGAACCGGTCTGAAGTCTGAACTGGTAGTGAAGAGCACTTTACTTACGTACTTTCTGTTACCTGGAATTTTGAGGACCTCCTCAAGGCACACAACCCTACCCAGAGTTACGTGAGCACCAGAAAAGTGTGCATTTAAGCTACTCCATTGTTTTTCAGCATAGCAGTTGTATTTCTTGCTTTGTTTTGTTTGCTCAGTGACAGTATCCTTATTCATGATGAGATCCTTATTGCCATGGCAATACAGATCTCCATAATAATACTTATGAATGGATGAACTTGTCCCCCTGGAGATGTTTGGCTACCTCTCCAAAGGTAGGGTAAGTACAAGACAACAAGAGACCCCCCCTGCTCCTTACCTGAGTGTAGCAGCTGTGATAATCCCTTGCGCAAGGTGGCAGCAAAATAAAGCTCTTCAAACTCGTTCCTCTCCTCTGCACACCTCCTATTAAGGAGAGTAACTGCCTCAACTATATCACTTGTGTTTTAAAAAACACTTTTTATCACTAGTGGCTAATATATATGTGAACGATACATAGACTTACTGATATATTTTACTTTGGGAACACTATTATACTTCTCTCTCCATTTTTTACCAATATACCCCAGGGGAAAGGCTAGAAAACTGCACACAGAGAAAGGAAAACCATGCAACAAATCCCCCTTAAATCATTGATTTTCCCTTTTAAAAGAAGAATCTTTAAAACAAATAAACAAACAAAAACCAACCAAACAAAACCCCTGCTTTGGGTGAAATGATCAAGTCCAAGACAAAAACCAACCAAACAAACAGAAAATATGTAAGCTCGATGCTTAATTAAGACACCTTCATGCTAGCTGACAAATTCTGATGGACGTACCAGCAGTACACCATGGTTAAGCATAATATTTTTTTTAAATTTCTATAGGAATAAGCAGTATGAAGAATACAGTTTTTGAAATCCTAGCTAGCAATTATCTAGATGAAAAGCAAAGAGAAGTGTGGAGTGCACATCACTAGTTGTCCTGACCTTATTCAGCATTTGTTGTTTGGATATTTTTAGAGGTCTTTTTGTCTGCTTGTTGTTTTGAGGAACAGAGTTGCTTTATCTCATGGAGCCAACTTGTGTTGGATGGAATGTTTTACTGCAAGTGTTAGAGCAGCCAAGCTACTTTAAATCTCAAACAATTCCTAACATATTTTCCCCATATGGAAGAAAACCTTAAGTGAACATCTTCTTTAATATTCTTTATAGACTTCAACTCTGTTAAAGTAAATAGGAGTAGTTCACTGACTGCAATAAGCCTTTGATAGAGCCAGTATTTGAACTATGAGCAGAATTGACTACAGTATCCCAACATTACTGAAATATGTGAAGTAAATAGCTTGTTCATTCCCCCTCCTGTGTGCCAACTATGTTTAGAATGTAAACCTAGACTGCTGCTTATTTTGAAAAAGCAGGGATTATTCACCTTGAAAGTACAATATAGTAAGTGTGATCTTTATTCAGAGACACAGTAAAAGAATGGCCAGTTGACTTTGGATATGAACATTCTCTGCGACCTTAAAGCTTGTTTTGATGACTGTAATCTTATTGCAAAAACACTGTGTTTAACAAAAATTAATTTCAGAACTTGAAGAATATTTTATTATGGAATACAAAAATACTATCTATGTAAAAACAATAAGTTAGTTTATTTACAGTACTTTACATTATTCTGCTCTAGGGCTTCCTTTGCATTGGATTTATTTTCATTATTTTACGTGCCTTTACAATTTTGCACAAAGCATTTCCAAAAGCATGTCATCCATGTTCACTGCTCCAATGATGGGCCTAAAGAACAGTTCAGCAATCACATTAGCATTAATAGACCTTAACAAGGATAGAACAACATTCAGCTTGGCAAATCTGGCTTCATCACCTCTGTGAATGAGTCTGACATGTTCATTTAAAGCTTGTTGTGCCTCCCTCTGCAGTCCTTCAATGTACTGTGTACACTGCAGCCCAGGTAGATCTGAAAAGAGAAATAAATTATTTTGTTTACATAAGTTTTGTCTATAAAACAAGATTCTTCTCACAGAAGAAGTACGAACAGCTTACAGATTGTATTTTCCCCAAGAAATGAAGCAAATGTAATTGCTAAAGGACTTCTTGTATGCAGAATCGACATGCCAAATTTTATACAGCAGTCCAAAATCTTATCATGTTGGTGTTCTGGACATTCAGTACTCTTCTTCACTACACAAACTTGAAATACAACATTTGCCAACATTCCCTTAAGTGTTAAGTAAGTTAGCTAATAAAACAAATACACCGATTGAAGAACACTCTTCAAAACACCTTTAGAGTGACAAATGCAATCTGTAAACAGTGGGGAATACGATCAAAATGCATTGTTAACTTGTTCACTTCTACAAAATGCATTATTCACATTTAAGGCGTCTTTTGACAACTGCTGCTGAGTAGCTCCAGGCAACAAGTAGCAAGAAGCATCAACTCCAACGTATGACAGAAAGTTTCCTGGTGAATCACAGTAAGGACTCCGGGACAGAAAGTGCAGAACTTCTTTTCAGTCTAACACTTTGACAGTGGGGAACGCAGGAAGAGCCGTGTCCCACATTCACATGGCAGGACACACTTAGGAAGTGCTGTATCCAGCCTGCCGGCTGCCTTTCAACTAGGTCATCGACATGATAATCATTTGTTAGAGCTGCATGTATGGAGGTCTCCACAAAGAGAGATGGAAAAAAACCAAACCACACCAAAAACAAAACCAAAACCCCCACACAACTCATCATAAATGCTACACACAAAGCCGAAACAGCACTTTGTTCCTGGAAGCCCTGAATCTCCTCTTGCTTTCCTTCGTGCACGCAAACCTCCGGGAGAGAGCAGCTTGGACCCGGCACCCTGGGGCGGCCGGTGACCGCGGCGGCGGGGAGGGTCCGGCAGCTCCAGCCGCCCCCGTCTGAGCAGACGCCGCCGCCAGCAGCCCCGCTCGGAAACGATCAGGGAACCCCCGCTGCTCCTAATTTCCCCGAAGCGGCTGCTTCGTGTTTGTTTCGTTCTTGGAAAGACCCTCTGGAAAGCGCCAGCCCCCGGGACTCAGGCCCGAGCCGCAGCCGGACCCCTCCAGCTGGTAACGGCGGGCGGGGCAGCCGGTGACGCTCCCTGCCTGCCAGCGGGGCCCTGGGGAGGGCACCGTGGGGGAAACCCCCTCCTCCTCCACCTCTTCCACCGTGAAGAAAAGCCCCGGATTTTTCGGGGTACCGGAGGGCTCTCCCCGCCGGTCCCCCGGCCCCCGCCGCCCCGCCCGGTCACTCACCTGGGTTGAAGAGCACCGTCCCCTTGAGGTAAGCGTACTCTTTGGTGCTGATATCCAGGCTCCAGCACTTGGCCAGGAAGCCCTTGATGGCCTGAATCTCGCCGGCCGAGGGCAGATGCGGGCCGCCGCCGCCGGAGCCGTGGTGCGGCCGGCCCGCCGCCGGTCCCCGCGGCGGGGACTGCTCGCCCTGCCGCCGGGTGGTGAGGATCCGCTGCAGCATGCTGGGCTCCGCGCTCTCCACCGTCTCCAAGTGCACCCGGTCCTGCGCCAGCCCCAGCACCAGCAGAGGCGCCCAGCAGCTGCGGACCAGCAGGAGCTGCTCGTCCAGCGGCAGCTCCTGGAAGCAGGGCACGTTCTGGACGAAACGCAGCGTCTTCACCAGCACGGCCGAGGCCGCCTTGCATGCCACCTGCGGGCTCCTCAGGGCCACCCGCCGCCGCGACCCGCACGGGCAGCCGCGGGACGCCTGCCCCCGCCTCGGCCCCTGCCCCGCCGGCGACGCCGCCCGCTCCTCGCTCCTGAGGATGCTGTAGAGGATGCTGCTGTGCCGCCTGCTGCCCGCGCAGCAGCGGCAGCGCTCCGCGCACGCCATGGCACCCGGGGGAACGGCACCCGGGGGCCGCGCCGGCCGGGCTGAGCCGCCCGGGAGGCTCGGCGGGGCGGCGGCAGTCCCTGCCACCTCGGCCGGCGGAGAGACGCGCACTGCTCGCCCTCTGCCCGGCGCTTAACTTATAGCCGGCGGCTCTGTGTGCGTGTGCGTGTGTGTGTGCAGCCGCAGGCGCTGTGCCAGCGGTTCAAAGGGGCAGACACTCTTTACTGGCTGGAAAAGAGGGAGAGAGAGGAGGGGGAAAAAAAACGGAAAAAAAAGAAAACCCTCCTCCTCCTTGCCTGAGACAGCGATGCCTAGAGGGAGCCGGCGAGCCGGCCCCCCTGCCTATCGTCTGCGGCGTGGCGGGCGGCCAAACACCCACCTCCCTCGCCCAGTGCGGGGCGGCGGGACGCCCCTTCTCTTCCCCTCTTTCCTGGCCCGGCCCATTTTATATTATCCAGGGCCTCTTTGAGCAGGGCAGGGCGGGACAAGGAAGGCAGCTCACACTGCCCTCTCGTTTTGCCTCCGCCGTGCTGGGCAGCTCCCGCTGCCGCCCGGGGTCCCCACGGGGCCTCGTCGTAAAATAGCCACCGACCCCGCATCCCTCCCGATGTGTAGCCGAGCGGTCTGAGACAGGAGTGGGAAAAGGTGTCCCGGGGGGAGGGAGGGCAGAATTGGTCCAAAGAATAAAATTTCAGCAGGACAAGGAAAAGGAGACGCTGCTAGTGATACCAAGGGTTTTGGCACACACCTGTCCTAAGGAGTGCTGTCCCATACACCAAATTCACATCTTAGTGCTGCTGTGTGGGGAGGGAGATGCAGGCAGGTTCCTGCCCAAGCTAGGGTGGCCCTGTGAGGAAGGGGTGCAAGCAAGGCTCCATCAGGGTGTCCTGGTGCCAGTGCCCCTTCGGCATCTATGTGGATCCCCTATGAAATCCTCTCTCATCAATAGTTCCCTTCCTCTGCTTTTCAATGCATGGCCCATCTTTGTGATCTCAGGTTGTTCCACATACCTGTTTAAAACATTTCCATTTTCCTTTCAGAGTCCACTTGTCTTGAAGTGAATCTTTCCTCCAAGACTTACACACACAGTTTTCTGCGACTTGTGTCCTCCAAGTGGCATATGGACTTCAAAACAAGGAAGCAATCCTTCCCGGCCTTGATGTTTACACAGGAGGGATAGGGGAATAGTGATTATCCAAGTGTCATTTTACTCTTGAATGAAAAATAAGCACATTTACTTTCTCTGTAGGGCTGACTAAAAGTGGGTGTAGTGGAGTACTTAATCGCTACAGAAAGTAGAGTTCCGTCTCTGTGCCGCATAGGGGCTAAAACAGAAACATTTTATATTTCCTGTGATCTGGAAGAACCTTGTCAGAGATTTAGAGAAAGCAGCCACTTGCAAGCAACCTTCTGTGCCTGCTCCATCAGTATCTGGTACCAAGGGATGTCTAAATCACCCCTGGAAAGCTGCATTTTCTTATAATTAAAGTATGCATGTTTTTTAAGCAAATATCATTGAGTACTTTGGATTTCCTAGAGACAAAATAACTTTAGGCTGGATCTCAGCAATTTCTTTTCCCTGTGAAGTCAGTCCTACTACATCAGCTTACATATATAGAGAGTCATATAGTAATTTCTCTCTAAGTATTTTTTTACAATTGGACTCAGAAGAGATATTCTTTACAAATGGCACAAAAAGCACTTTTATATAAGGCTATATAAAGCACTGGTGAGTTATCTTCCTCATGTAAACCTTGTTTTACAGATACAGGTTGTCCAAAGTCTGGATTACTATCCCTTTGGTTTTATCTATGAAATGCACTTTTTTCCACAGACCCAAATATGATAAAGTCCTTTATTGGCTTTGCATTAATGGAGAACTGTTACATTGCACCAAGGAAGTGACATCTGCATTTAGCAGGCAGGTAAGTTGGGTCCCTGGAGTAGAAAGCAATGATGTTTCAGCAAACATCCTTTAAGAAAAATAAAATGCTTACAATTCCCAAACAAATTTAATGTTATCAAATGTTACCAAATTTTTCTTTTACAAAGTATCACTGTTAGCTGGAAAACAATCCTTTATTTGTCGAGAACACTTCCTTGCCATTCTAGATTGTTTCCTGTTATCTTCATCAGTATTTTCTCAACTTTGTTGTATTAGGATTTTAGAGGGTTTCTTTTTGCCTTTTTTGTCTTTTTCCTTCTTAGTTTTTTGGGGGATTGTTAGGGTTGTTTTGTTTGGTTGTTGTTTGTTTGGTTGTTTTGGGGGGATGGGGTCTACTAACTTCAGAGATAAATCTTGCCAAGTTTTAGAAAATGAGTGTCCCTAAGCTTTTAGTTGGCTTTAATAGCACTTCTTCCACGAGGTACATATTAGTAGACTCACAGTGGTTTTTATGAGTTTGTGACTTGGGAGATATCTATGGGAAAACTTTGGACAGTTGAGACTCAGATCATTGCTTTTGCAGTTTCAACCTTGGATTCCAACTGCGGGAACTTTCTGCTTCTTATGAGAAGATGCTGCTTACACAGGGCCATAGACAAAGGCAATATTTAACTTATATACCACGTCTATAATAAAAATTTTTCCTGATGTAGCAATATGGGTTGCAGGTGTTTCATTTTTCAAGGCATATCTCTTTTAAGTCTCAAATGTAGGTGCAGTTCTACTGTCATATAATGATTTTGCTGCTACAGTTAATTTTCTAAACCAACTTATACAGAAAGGGTTTGTCTTTGATAATAACATCAATATGGGTATCCCATACTGAAACTGAAACTTAATTTACTATGCAGTGCCAGAAATTACATTACTGCAGTTATAAGTGTACCTCTTTCTCTCATAAGTGCACATAAGCATTCATTTCCCCCTTTGTAACACTTAATGTATCTTAATGTATCCTAATGTATATGGCATTTCATTCAGGATAGATCCTCTCTTTCCCAGCTAAAACATCAAGAATATCCTATAAATACATATTACTGTTTTTCACATTGATATTTAGCAATTTGAACAGTCTTTATTTTCAAATTCAAGTTCTTCCTGTTCATAGCATTCAAGCTAAATTAAAGGCAACAAAGCTTTCTGTTTAAAACCAAAAATAATACAAAATACCTCACAGACAGGTAAGTATGTTTTGATGGAAAATGCATGAAAACACTTTTAGCAAAAAGTGGATGTGTCCAATTTCTGCTAAAAGATCTAATGTTACATGAGTGTTACCAAGCTCCTTATGGTACAGTCATTAATAGATTTACATGCTTCCAGACAAAAGATTACTTATTTGTGTATTTTTTGGTTGGTCTTGGTTTGGGTTTTTTCTGTGTTTGTTTTGTTTTGTTTTGAACTCAGACAACTGCCTTGGTTATGAAGGCAAGACAGTGCAGCCTGGGCAGTCTCACTGCTTCATGTTGCTCTTCAGTGCCTTTGTATCACTCATCTGGTAGCACATTTGGTTCTCGGCCAGAGGGCAAGACTTCAGTTTCAGAACAAGACCAAACAAGCATTTGTTTTTATGCAGTCGGTGCTTCCGTGTATTATTAGCTTGAGAGAGGGCTTTTTTCCAGAGGGGAATAGGATCCTGATGTCCTCTAAATACCCACTATTCCTTCCAGTAAAAGTGCTGAAAAATAAAATTTGATCTTAAGATCAGATGTAAAACTGAGACTCAATTTAGTGATTAGCAAAAGAGAAGTTATTTTTTTCTCTGGAAAAAAAAAAGATTGAATGGGGAATATGTTATGAGAATATGATTAGCAAAATAGCTTTTGTATAAGACAAATACTCCATTAAAAAATGTTTTAGAATTCAAGTGTATTGCTGGTTTTCATGTGTTTCTTAGTGTGACTGTCCATTTGTTACACTGACCACCATTCATAGTTCCCATATTTTACTGGGATGTTTA
Organism: Caloenas nicobarica; assembly: GCF_036013445.1. NCBI lineage: Eukaryota > Metazoa > Chordata > Aves > Columbiformes > Columbidae > Caloenas > Caloenas nicobarica. The sequence goes on from NC_088245.1 coordinate 112,921,413, forward strand.
CTTGAAAATAAGTGGGGATTAAGTGAAAAGGATCACCATGAGCAATGTTCTACCTATATGCTGTGCCAGGTATTCCTGATGGCACTGTTGTCTCCTTCCTTGATGGGCAATGGATTTCTTGGGAGGATATTGAGAGCCTGATTGATGCTGCCTGAACCAAAGACAGTTGATGTGTACCTGGTCAAGGGATGCTGACCTGAATTTACAGAGCTTTTGCAGCTGTAAGGCTGTGATTTGACTATCATTACCCTATTCCACCACCAGCTCACCTAGTGGTATGTGTTCTAGAACAGGATGAGCATATGGTCACATTTTTATGGAATTAGCCAGAGTATATTGAAAAGGGTTTACACCAGTTTTTGACCTTTCTGCCAGCAGCTTGAAAGCAGATGATGTTTAATCTGGTATAAACTGTAATGATGCAAAATCAACCCTCGAACACTTCTTAAACATACATGAACCTACAAAATGGATTTTTTTTTGTCAGATTGGTGCTTTGCATCATGTGGCCATGACATTTTGGAAACAGAAGCAGGAATCCTGAATTTAAATTTACTGTTATTGAACTGTGCACTTTACTGCTGTATTTCCACTGACAGATAGCCTTTGTATATACCAGACCTTTTTTTCTCTCAGCCATATGCTAATTCACCTTAGTTAATGCAACTAGGATTCAGGGGAGGCAAAATTAGGGGAAGAGAAGCAACACTGTGAACTTTTTTCCAGTTAAAGGTTCTCAGCTCCTTCCCATTAAAAACAATTGATCTTTGGGCTCTGAAAAGAGCTGTGAGTCCCAGCAATCTAAAACCATTTTGATGTGCTGTTGGGGGATGGCCATTTCAGTGTTTAAATATAAGTAATACACTTTTTTTTTTTTGGTCAAAAGTGAATTCATACAGCTCCCAAACACCTGCCAGTGTGGCATGCTTAAAGTTGCAGTCCCATAAGACTGACTGAGAACAATTTAGTATCTCACTGGAGCTGGAAGAGGTGACTCCCACAGACACCCTCATTGCCACTGTGTTCCTTGTGCCAGCTCTGGCACTCACCTGACACCTTGGTGAGCCAAACCCTGTTACGAAGCTGGCAGCGTTTTTATAACAGCCACTACAAGAAAGGGAGCAGAGAAACAAGATACTTTGAAATGTGCTCTCCTTGCTTTATTTTCCCCCTTGATGCTTTTCAAGTTTCTGCCCAACCTGGCAAGTTGTACACTTACGTGATATGGCAGAACTCTGTTTGGCTGAGTCAGCAAAGCTCCTAACCCATCAAGAAAAAACATGAAGTTTTCTGCCAATTTACTGAGCATTATTGCTCAGTAACACTGTACTGAAAGGTGCTAAACCCTATAGTGTTAAACTAAAAACAAAGCCACTGTTTAACACCAAAACTGGCATAACTTCCATTTGAATGGCCATTTATTAAGAGAGGGAAAAGTCTTTTTAAACAAGGCAAAGTCTGAACAAGAACATTTTGCTAGAGATCCAAAACTAAAGGACAGATCAACAGAAGATTTAATAAACCTTTTATCTGAGCTGTACCTGTAAGATCTCGTGATGGAAGGAATGCTTGAGGAATAAAACATCTCTGCATTATACAGCGAGCGATCAGTACCTGGGGAAGGAGGTGGGTTCAAGATCTAGGAAGAACAGCAGTGTGAAAGTCTGGGTTAATTATACAACTCTACTTATTTTGTAAATATTATTGATGCTTTCACCCTGTCACTCATCCTTATTTTAGTTTGCTTGCTGCCTGGGTGGGTAAATGCATTTTTAAAGATCACAGAAGTTCATTACGAGACTTTACTCTGGGCTTAGGTACACTGCAGGCATCCAAAGTTCTCAAAGCACATGGAATTTTCTTCCTCGCCACACACATTATTACCTGGAAGGCTGGGGTAAAGCTGGAAATTAGACCCAGTTTTACAGAATCTCAGTATACTTTCTTGATCATAAGGACTGAACTTATTCAGCCAGGGATTAGACGAGTGCCAGAGCAGGTGGAAAGGAGTGATGTGAGCTGCCTTCCAGGAGTGGGAGGAGAAGGGGGAAAGAGCAGGACCACTGCTGCAAGCCATTATTCCACTCAGCCACCATGTGGAACTGCTTCCTCAGAGAGGTAAAACCCTAAAGCCCGAGAGCAGAAAAACTAGAGGTAGGAGAGAGGGCTTGTAGTGACCTTTGTTTTTCAACTGGTCTTTTAAATATCATCTGAAATTGATCTGTACCCTTGCTAATGACACTTGGATAGCAGAATCATGTTATAAAATGTTAGTGTAGAAAAAACTTTCAATTACTGAGCTTATTACATTTATTTGCCTTGAGGAATATGTTGCTGATACAGAACAACAGATGAATTACAGGTAAAAAACTGGCAAATTAAGCTCTTTAATGCACTGTTCAAGGTTGTGGCATAAAGAAGAAAAGACATTCTAGCACTAGTGTTGCAATAGGACACTATATACCCATTACGCTAATCCTTGAGTTGAAATTTCTGTATAAATACATATGTTATTGCAGCTGATTGTCTGAGACTGAAAAGTTCACAAATATATTTGTGAGTAATATTGTAGGACATGCTGCTGATAAAAAAAAGTTACATTTAAATAGGCTTATAGGTTAGCCTGCATTTTACTTGCAAATCAGTGTGAGGGCTTTTAAAATCCACACATCTTTCTGTAGGTTTTAATTCAGACATATTTCACCCAAGCTGGATATTTAAAAATACCATCTGTCTGGTGAATCAGTGATATGATTTCTCGTTAAATCAGGTTCATGTTATGGTATTATAAAATCACTAATTTCCTTTTCACCATTCTTCATACATGAGTTTGACAGATGCATAGATGATTTATAGGTTCACCCTAAAATATAAAATCTGTATCTCAAATATTTACGATCTTCAAATGACTTCTGCAATTCTTTGGCTACATTCTTTGCTTCAATCACAATCCACCAGGTTTCTAAATCTGTACACAATCTGTAGCTAACAGGAAAATCATTTGGCATTCTTTTCTGCTGGCAGACAAGACAGACTGCATCTCCAGTTTCGTCAAAATAATCAGGTTAGCTTACCCTCTTTAAAGACAGGATTTTGCTAACCTAGATAATTTCAACAAAACTGGATTATGGAGTGAGCCGACAGTTACGTTGGTACATCTAGTGTACTTGCAGTCGTTGATAGCCCAAAGTACAGTGAGAAGTGCTAACATCTTAATCTGTCTCAGCTGCAGCCAAACAGCATCCTTGGCTAGTGTGAGATCCAGAGACTGTAATGCTGGCTTGAACCATCAGCTCCCTTTGTTGGACTTCCTAAAGGTACTGTTAAACACTGAGCTTTTGTTGACTCAAGTGCAATTTCTGCTCATCAGTGTGCCTCTGCAGGAAACCATTCAATTTTTGATTTGAAAACTCAGTCCAAGAGATAAAAGCCTACCACCCCACTGTCTGTTTATCTAGGATTTTATCATTCTTATGATCTAAAATTAGCACTGTGCTACTCCTTTCCAGATTCAGCTTATAACTTTAGTTTATAACTTCAGTTTATAACTTCTAGGCTCCTGTTACAACTTTCCCTACTACTTTAAGAACACATGAATTCTTTCTATCGATAGTAACGAATTTTTTTATTAAGTAAAACACATTTTAGCTTACAGACAGAGCTTGCAAACTAACACTTTGAACTTTTTTTTTTTCTCTTAAAACCTATTCTGTTGTTATCCTCTGTGGCTATTGCAACACTTTTGCTGATTTTTAACACCTCTTGAAGTTTGAACATCAGAACTGCACAGAGTATTCCAATTATACTGATCTCACCAGTACTATAGAGAGATACACAGTCATTCCCCAACTCACATTCATTACTCTAGGTTGCATACGTTAAAGGATCATATTAGCCTTTTTGAGTCACTCTTGCACTGGGAACTCATGTTAGATTGCTTGTCTGCTTCAACTCCCTAAATACTTTTCTGATCTCCTTCTTTCCAGAACAGAGCTGTTTATTAACAGAAGTAGGATGCCTTTCTTGTTTCAATTTTGTATTTGGCTGCATTACAATGCATTTCATAGAGACAGGTTCAGCAGTCCAAGGGGAGAGCTTTTTTGGACTAGGATTACTTCCCATCCCCGTTGCTCATCCTCATCCCAGAATGCCTAGGCGTCCTTTGAGCTAGGGATGGAAATATTCTTCTCCACAAGTGTGTTTTGTCCATTTTATTTTTAACTTTGTTAAGTCCTGTATTGGTACTGCATAGTGCTGACATTTTAAATGGCATGTCATATCACTCAGGAAAATGCCTTACCAGAAATCTAAAGAATATTCTGTCTGTGTGGTCACTTTTGGCAGGGCCTAGACACTGTGGCATGGTGTACTCCATGATCCCCTTGTTCATATCATGCAGACCAGGGACCTGACCACAACACCCAGCGGTTTTCTTTCAATCCATGCATGCCGGGTGCCATGGCCTTAAGTGAGGTGCAGAGGTTCCGCAACACCTTTCCCCCCACCCTTAGTGTTTAGCTCCTGTGCCAAAAGCCGACTCTGATACGTGCAGTTGTGTAGCCTTAGATCAGAGCTATGTGAGACAGAGCTGTGAGAAGCCTCATTGGGATCCTCCCTCACTTTGTTCGCGAGTTGCTTTTGTACTTGGACCCAGGCTCCTTGTCCGAGCTGTGGTGTAGGCACGCCTGTGCCTGGCCCTGTACTTTGCTCTTCCTGACTGTGACCTCTCTGCCTTGACTTCTTGGCTTGACTTTGGGCCTGCTACAGGCTTGCCTGCCGACCACTGGATTATGGCCAACCCTGGCCATTGTTACTGGACCTGCTCCGTTCTGCTTGTTGAAGTACTGTGGGAATGCGCACCATGTCAACGAGGAAACAGACCCTGTCAACCAATCCTCAGCCTCTGGCTCACCTTCCCTTGCCTGTGACACCCCTATTGAACAATTAACTCTGAAATGCCATATGATCCTGCTTCCTGACACAAGGGCATTTCACATGGACACCAGGAATAAGAAGGGAAGAGGAAGAAGTGCTGCATGCTTGGGGTTTACCCAAATCGAGAGCTGGACATTGCTGGTCAAAGATCTCAGAAGTAGTCTTGGCTCTGACAGTTTAGGCCTTCCCAGAGAGAATGCAATTGCGCAGGTTTGCATAAATTTCAATTAAAATCCACACAAATTAAGGATCATGTGGTATTTCAGAGTTAATTGTTCAATAAGGGCATCGTAGGCAATTCGATTTAATAATGTTTAGATTGTTCTTCCATTAATATTAAACAAGCAATAAAGGAAGTTCATTTAAAACTAGAAAACAGTGTGTTTCCCTGCGAGAACGCCATTTATATTATGTTAACTCTTGGATAATGCATGTTATGTGTTATTTTTTTTCGGATTTCCTTAGAAGCAAAGATGAAAAAGAGCATTGATGTATATATACCTTTGTCATTTCATTTTGGTTCAGGGGACTGAAATAAAAAATAAAATTTTCTTATGATTTAATCATCTTTAAATTAATATTATTGACTAGTGTTACACTCCTGCTACATTTGGTAAATATGAAGGGTTTCTGAGGTTTTCAGTGACCATGACAAGGAGAAGGTAGGGACACTGAATGCTGAATTAAGAGAAGGAAGTTTGTTTAACTTTACTGAGTGTTTTTTTCTGGATATCCAGATAAATACAAAGCACTGAACAGAAATGTTACTGAGAAAAATGTTATAATAGTCTCCAATGTCCATACTTGTGGCTTTAGTTCAGAGAGGCAAGCAAGTGAAACACATGCATGTAGTTGCTGAGTGAGAGGCACCCATGATGGAGGAGAAATGTGTGAATGAGTTAAAGAATAAGTCACTGCAAAGAAGGATGAAAGACACTGCCACTGGAAATAGAGAAAGGAGAAGGAAAGAAAGCTAAAAGTACAGTAGAGCTTGCAAGAGGAGTGAGACCTAAGGGCAGACAGAATGAAGACATTAATAGTTGGTCCATAGAAAAAGGAAATATTAATGAATATTATTCTTTATTCTGCTTTATTCTGCTTTTTGGTAGCCTGTTGTTAGGGGGTTGGTTAGTCTGGGTTTTGAAACAGGACAGGGAGATGGATTTAGAGAAGGAAGGCATCGTCTTTTTCTCCTTCCAGCCTGTGGAAACCATACTTCATGTACCTCTGTTTCTAGTGAAATTTCACTAGAATGTGACTATTTTGATGTTTCGCTAATTTCACTATCATCTCAAGGCAAGTGTTTCCAAGTTTTGGCTTTGAAAATGTGGTTGCCTTAGAAGAGGAAGACTGGGAATTCCTTCTTTCACACCTTCATTATTTATTTTGCTTACTAGTATGCACCTTGCAGAAAGTCCATGTCAGAAGAAGAAAAATAACCAAACGAAACCACAGCAAAACAAACAAACAAACAAAATAATCATTGACACTTCATTGTCTCTTTCTTGCATTCAGAAACATATTCAGTTTAAATCTCTCACTCTTTTCAAGGACAAGCCTTCTCTGTACACCTGTAGCACAGTAAATCACATTGTTACCTTGGACTTTTGGTCTCAGAACTTCAGGAGCACAGTCTGAGAATGAGAAATGAGGATGTTGCTGATTGTAGGTGTTAATATCTAAATCTTTTGCAGTTACATGAGAGATAGTTTGGAGTAAAACAGCTATATTTACTTACAATTTGAAGTATGATTTCTAATTTCTAATTAGCTGTGTTATGTCCTTACAATAATAGTTCCCACATAAAGCACAGAAAACTTAATCTCGTATTTTGTAGCTTCTTTTTACTTGTCCTAAAGAAAAGTTGTGTGCTTTCTTTACCAAACTTGACTATGGTTAGTCCTTTACACACACAAATCCCAGAAGTTCCCTCAGACTTCCTTTTCCTCTCAACAGTCTTCTTCCATTCCACCTTCAAATCCCATAGTTCCATTCTTATAAAATTTTGTATGTCATAGCCAACTTGCATCTTTGCAAGTGTTTCCTGGTAAGCAAAGAACAGCTCACTGTGAAACAGGTCAGACTCTAATTTAAAATGTGGAAAGAGGAGAGAAAAAAATTCTATAACTATAAGTGAAACTGGGTGAGTAGGGTTTTTTTTCTAAGGTCTTTCTTATCAAAGGATATGAAGAGTATGGTTCCCTTCCATGGTAGATCATAGAATCAGTCATAGAATACCAGGTTGGAGGGGACCACAAGGATCATTTGGTCCAAACCTTTCTTAGCAAAGGCACAGTCTAAACAAGATGGTCCAGCACCCTGTCCAGCTGGATCTTAAAAGTATCCAGTGTTGGGGAACCCACCAGTTCCCTAGTTTGTTCCAACAGTGGTTGTTCTCATCATGAAAAACTTCCCTCTTGTGTCCAACCAGTATCTCCCCAGGAGATTCTTGTACCCATTACCCCTCATCTTTTCTATGTGACTCCTTATAAAAAGAGAGTCTCCATCTTCTTTGCAGCCACCCTTTAAATACTGGAACATGATGATGAGGTCTCCCCTAAACCTTTTTTCTCAAGGTTGAACAAACCCAGTTCTCTCAGCCTTTCCTCATACGGCAGCTTCCCAGTCCTTTGGTCAGCTTTGTGGCCCTTCTCTGGACCTTCTCCAGTCTGTCCACATCTTTTTTTTGTATAGCAGGGACCAAAACTGAACACAATATTGCAGGTGTATCCTGATAAGTCCTAAGTAGAGCAGGATAATGACTTCATGCCTGCTGGTGATGCCCTTGCTAATGCAGCCCAGCATCCTGTTGGCTTTCTTTGCCACAGCAGCACACTTTCTTATAAATCTCGTTGCCCACCAGGATCCCAGGTTCCTTTCCACAGAGCTGCTCCCCAGCCAGGCAGATCCCAGCCTGTGGTGCACTCTTGGATTATGTTCTCCAACGTGCAAGAGCTTGCACTTGTCCTTGTTGGACTTCATAAAGTTCTTGTTAGCCCACTCTTCCAGCCTATCCATGTCATCCTGCAGGATGGCTCTCCCTTCCAAAGTGTCCACTTCCCCACTCGGCATGGTGTCATCGGCAAACTTCCTGAGAGTACAGTTGATCCCTTCATCCAGAACACTTCCGAAAATGTTAAACAGTGTTGGGCTCCATATTGATCCCTGAAGGACCCCACTAGTGAACTCCACTCTGATTCATGGCATTCTTCTCTGATTACTGGAATTACACCAGTGTAAGTGCTGATGTAAAATTGCAGTGCCTCCAACTGTTCAAAGAATGTCCTCTAAGGTTTTATCCACTGCACAAAATTAAAGTGTAGTTTTAGTAAGTCTAGAAGGAGCAGCAATGACATGATGGAAATGATTCCCCTTCCAAATCCTCCAGGCTGTCAGTTACATGACCTTCATTCCTATGGGTAAATTAAAGCTACAGTGGTTTCACATCTTCATTTTGATAAGTAGACATAGTCCTAATATATTTTATTTGATTCATGTAATAACCACAGCTCCCTGATGTTATGAAGCAACATAAGAAGGAAATCCCATGTGTTCCTGGCATATGGTATCTATGCTGTACTGTGAGACTGGAATTTGAGAAGGATGACACACTGCTAAAAGAAAATTACAGTGTTTTTCAAAAACATTTAAAAGCTGAGTTGATGTTGCTGAAACACCATCATTTCATGTCTCTGTTGCTGACACAGCTCATGTTGAAACAGTTTTATTAAAGTCATTACAGGGTCAATGGCAAATCTCCATGCATATCTGAAGTATTTTGAGTGATTTATGTGAGTGCATGGATATTCATTATAATGATATTCTTTCATGTTTCCATTGACAGGGAGAACAATGTCACCGGTAATGTACAAAATAAATTATATCAGCATAAAGCTGGACCTTAAATGCAACAAAATTAAATTTAAGATAACTCTTAAAGTTTGACAATTAAGGAAAGTTAAAGGACATATTTCAGGTAGTACTTGTCAAGCTAAATTGCCTTGCTCTGAGTAAGTGTTGACATGCAGTAGGCTTTGTGACACAGAAACAGACATATCTGTGATCTGCACTACAAATGCAAGGGAAAGAATGCAGTGAGAAAGCCTATTCTAAATTCTCTCACCTTGTCTGATTTGTAGGTACTCTGTATCAATGCACTATTTTCAATGCCATGTGTCTCAGTACTGCGGCTTTCTATATTAGGTGGCTATCAAAAGATTCTCTTCCATGAGGGTTCATGTGTAAGTATTCATCATTATCCCCAGCAATTCTGCAGCTGGCCCCAGTCAAAATACAGAGTGCTTATGGATTTCCTGATATAGTCTTCTTTTATATTGCCATTTATGTAGGGTGATGATAACTAAAGACTGAGATAAGAGTGTCATTGAGCTTAGGAACTCTGTAGCTAGTAGTAAGAGACTGTGAACTGTTTGTCACAGGGTCTATCACAATTGACTGAAGAGGAGCTAAGCCAGAGAGGACAAGAAACAAAGAAGTGAAATTATTTGCCTGAGTTCATTTAGCAAATTAAAAAAAAAAAAGTATTGGGAAGCAAATCTACCAGTGGAATTATGGCTTTGTTTAAGCCATCAGCAAATTTTCCCCTAGATTCAATGAGGCTAAGATTCATCCCACATGTTATGTCTTCCCTGTTCCACTCCCATTCCAAACCAGGCCTACCATATATCTTAGTTTTAAAATATTGCAGGCCATATCCAACACTGTATGTTCATAGAAAAACAAATTGGAAACTTGGTTCTTTATTCTGCTGAAACAGAGGTCAGCCAATTTCCTCGTCAATGAAGTATTGAAAAATGTCAGTACTATTCACAAAGGTCTGAATCATGCTGGCTATTAAATGTTCTGGATTGACATCTCACTTTCATAGAAACAGTGGAGTAATCAGCATTTCTAGTACCACCATCGGGAGCGTTGGCCTATTTGTTCTCCACTTATGACATGCCAGAGCCCTTTCCCCCCAGTAAATATTCCAGGGCAGATTGAATTCTGCAAAACTTCCCCTTTCATTTCCCTTAATATTCTTTGTTTTCTTGTATTGTGGTTTCACGTAGGTGTTCATTCTCTAAAGCCTGACTTTTTCTCTGAAAAAGCTTGTGCAGCTATTACAGGGCCTCTAACTTCAGGATCCAGTAATATCTCTAGTAGTTTTCTCCAAAACACAGAAGATACTATCTCACATCCCTGTCACATTTCTTGAAAACACGCATTGTTCCTGGGGAAGGTGGGCTGGGGAGAAGAAAATATGGTTAGAAAAGCTGGATAGAAATGCCTATTCTTTCACAATTGTCTGAAGCCATCAGAGTGGTATTTTAGTTCTTGGTGTTAAATTGTTGAAGTTAAATGAAAACATAAACAAACAGGAGGAAGATCAAGCAATGGAGATTTTCCCATGCAGAAACCTAGCATTACGCTGAAATTAAGCATATGCTGAATATCCTTCAGGACATTATCTGGAAAAAAAAAGCCAACATTGTGAGACTTAATGCACACAATTTGCATGCTATTATCCTTGATTTGACTGTCAAAAACGAGTGAAAATGCCAGTGTTTCAATTCAATGATAAATAGTGGATTAACGAAGACGGAGTGACTTTATTTTCCCAATTTAAACCTGTACCTGCATGATAACCTTATTGTGTATCACTTATCTACTATCAGGACGTGTAACTGCTCAGTCCAGCAATTTTGGTCAGTAAAAAAGTACAGCTTAACAGTCCCATAGTGAACTGATGAAAACAGGTGTAAAAATAATGAGCCTTGGAGTTATGTTTAGAGAAACGCATTGTTCTTTGTTTAACAACTTTACATTTGTTCAGCTTCTTCATTGCAGGCCAAGAGCCATTGAGAAGGGAATGGAAACAAGATGGCTAGAATAAGTAGGTAAAGGAAAATTTGTAGAGTCAAAGCATATCTGCGGTTTCCCAGTAGATAAAACTGCTGAATATAAGAAGATTTCTTGAGGACTTAGTTGTATGTAGGAGACATGTGATTATATTTTTAATTAAACACCAAATAGTCAGACAAATATATGTGATTTTTAATTTCCATTAAGTTCACCCTTGAATGAGTGCTTCTGACAGAATTCTTCTGTTGACTTTTTTTAGTAAACTGATACAGTTATACTCTACTTTAAGTAGCTTTATTACCTCTATGGTCATATGGTATTACGCACTTAGACCTTTTTTTCTGACGCTGTGAATTAAATGCCTAATTCAGGGCAATGGAGAAAATCTAGCCCAAGAAGCAAACCAGCTTTTTTTTCTCTTTTTACTTATAGGAAGACAAAAGAAGCAATTTCCATAAATTTCAGATTTATATGTCAGTGATGACATTAAACTTACTTCAGAAATATGTATTCATACATATCATCATATGGATGTACTTTATACATTCTAAAACAATGCAGGTATTTCTGAAGCAGATCATTACTATATTAATGAATTGAAAATTCAAGATCTAATGACTGCTGAAAAGTTGATTACTTTCTTAAAATACTCTGATCAGAGAGAAGATTACAAACCAATATAGATTAATTTGAATCACTGTCAGATTTAAAGATTTTTGTAGAACTTTCTGTTTTGGTTTTCTTTTTTATTTTGATCATAGAAGTGTGTAATAAGAATACAAATCCATTTCCCAGTGGTTACAGGAGTAGAATTTTTGAAAACAAATAGGTAAATGATTTGAACTTGTAGCTCAATGTTCAATTTACCAGTTTGGAGATGCCCTAAATCTTTTGGTTAAAAAATAAGAACGATGAATCAAATCCATTGATTTGGAAATGAGCTGGGTGAAAATAAAAGCAAAACCAAATAACACTAACCAAAGCCCCCACAAAACAGATTATTTTAAGAAATGATTGAAGAAAAATCAGGATAAAAAGAGTGACTGAAAAGCAATTCATGACCTGCAGTGTAATTCAGATAAATAATTGTATCAGACAGTTGTTCTAAGAGGTTGTAAACACCTTGATATGCCCTTTAGCTCATTTTGTTTTGACTCTGAGAACCATCCATCTTCCATCCATCCATCCATCCATCCACCCATGCATTTCTTTCCCTCAATAACTAGTATTTTATTTTATGGCTAATATTTTTTTGTGTCTTTGAATTAGTTTCCACTTAATCTTTGAGCTATGCTAAGGTTTTTATTCATTTATTCAGAGTTTATACCACACAAAAGGGTCATAGGTGAGCCAAGTCCTAAAAGGTGCTCAGCTAGTAATCAGGGGTAGCAGAAGCCTGACCAGTATTCATATAAATTGAATCCTATCTTTAGTTAGTCTCTAGTTTTACATGATTGTTAACTGAATTACGTAAGGCCCAAACCCATGGAAAATTCTGTCAGTGCTTAACTTTTGGCATATGATTCTTTTCCGTGAATTCAAGAAATCTCATCTAAGGATAATGTTTGCAAACTTAGAATGTTGGATAATGTGCCTTTGTGACTTAATTAAACTAACCTCTCTCAGTTCACCTCCTTATCATAGCCTTGCAATTTAGTCCTGTAATATATAAAGTCAAACCAAATGATGCAAACAGATTAGGATATTTGGCTTGGTTTATCCCAAATTTCTTGGCTACACTTCTGCTACCAGACATTTCCACCAGTGAAACAGAAAAAATCTACCTGTCTTATTGGGATTTTTCCTGCCCTGGCTTCATTCACTGCAAACAGATGAGAATGGCACAAAGATCTTAGAGCAAAAGAAGCTCTAGAAAAATAATGCAGAAGGCGCATTCTGCACAGCTTGCATATTCATTACAACATTAGAGAATTCTGTATTAACAAATCCAAGATCACTAATAGATAAGCTACAGATCTAATAAATTTTGCTTTCTCCCTCACCCCATATTTATGTGGCACTAGGCTGTGTCTAGTGTATACTAAATAATCCATGTTCATCTTTACTCTGACCAGAGTATTAAGTTCATTTTTAAAGAAAAGGTAATTTACTAAAATAAAATCATAGAATGTCCTGAGTTGGAAGGGACCCACAAGGATCATCGAGTCCAGCTCCTGTCCCTGCACAGGACAACCCCACAGGTCACACCATGTGTCTGAGGCCTTGTCCAGTCTCTTCTTGAACACTGTCAGGCTTGAGGCCGTGACACCTCCCTGGGGAGCCTGTTCCAGTGTCCACCACCCTCTGGGGGAAAAACCTTTTCCTGATGTCCAAACTAAACCTCCCCTGGCACATCTTCCTGACATTCCCTTGGGTTCTGCCACTGGTCACCAGAGAAAAGAGCTCAGGGCCTGCCCCTCCTCCTCCCCTTGTGAGGCAGCTGTAGCCCCATGAGGTCTCCCCTCAGTCTCCTCCAGGCTCAACAAACCCAGTGACTTTAGCTGCTCCTCAAACAGCTTCTCCTCTAAACCCTTCACCAACTCCATAGGCCTCCTCTGGACACCCTCCAGTAGCTTTATGTCCTTTTTATCCTGTGTCACCCAGAAGGGCACCCAGTGCTCCAGGCGAGGCCGCACCAGTGCAGAGCAGAGCGGGACAATCCCCTCCCTGCCCGGCTGGCCATGCTGTGCTGGATGCACCCAGGACACGGGTGGCCCTCTGGGCTGCCAGGGACACTGCTGGCTTGTGTCCAACTTACTGTCGACCAGAACCCCCAGATCCCAAATTCTTTTACAATGGATGCTGTTCACTCTGATGCTTGGCAGTATTGATTTTTGACTGATAAAAGATATATTTCGATGTCTGACAGGTTGCAGAACTTGCAGCACTGCTGGCAGAGACACACTGGATGGATAAGAAATAAGACCATGATGGTTTCCTTGTGATGGTAGCTTCAGTAGCTGCATTGAGCAGCAAGTACAAACTCCTCTATATTCTCAAGTTTTGGTGCCACAGAGCACCGAGCCTAGGCACAGGAGATGAGGGGGTGATTTAGAATTGAAACATGTTTTGATATAACTACATCATGTCTTGGATTCAGGGTGCAGCTGGAGTATGCATCCACTCTGAGGACCTTGAAAACAGCCCGGCATCTCAAATTTCAGATTCAGTTTCTCTCTTTGCTGTTACAGTTTATTGTTATAAAAGGCAATAAAACTGTATTATTTGCATGTTTCTTACACTTTAGGATTCAGTCTTGCTTTTCCTGCTCCCATTCTGTCTTCATAGTACATCATTCTTCTTAGATGATTTTTTAACAGGACATTATTTTTAATTTTCTGAAATATTATTTTGTACATAATTATATATAGAGATATAAATACTTTGTAAATGTGTATAGATGTAATCCATTCCATTTGAGTGTACTTTTTCTCTCACAGAATTCTCATATTTCAAAAAGTTAATTTTCTTTTCTTTTTTTGAAGGCTGAATTTTGTCACATCTAGTAACCTCTTCTTCTCAAATCTGTAATCCTACTTGTACTGATAAGGACCTAAGGGAGGCAGATGGTACCCCAGAATCTGTTTATGTAGTTTCACCTGTATTGCAAAAAAGCCCCACTTTTTCATGTGTCAGGTACATTTACTTCCTAGATTTTGACTTGAAATATCTAGTGATAATCAGAAAACAAAGCAAGACAGTAACCCTATCTTCAGCCTTCTCTTCCCCTATGATTCTTAGTTCAGGGTTCTCTGTAGCTTTCACTATTCAAGCTTGCTTTTCCCTACTCTTTTCCAGCCAGGCCTAACTTAACCTAATTCAAAACCATTTGTCTTAGCACAATACAGAGAATTCTTTTTACTCCTTCAAGAAAATCCCGTCCGTAAACCAAAATGCCTGGCCCATTTTTCAGTTAATAGACGGTAACATGTTCCTGTCATTACTGGGTAAATACAAATGCAGACTACATCATGCATCACTGTTGAAGCGGGACTACAGTGTGTGTTTCACTTACTGTCTCAAACAACTTAGTGTTGACATAGGTAGAGAGCCTATGAATCTCCACAAGGCTTCTAGTGCCCATTTTCCACTGATTTTTTGTTGTTGTTATTATTCCCTTACTAAATAACAAGCAGGAGAAGCCCTTTCTCCAGAAAATGTGTGAGAAAAGACAGTGCAGATGTGGTTTGACTGTGTCATTTTAAAATAAACAGAAGGCAATTTTTCCTGATATACAACAGCTGACTGATATCAGTTTTATTTGCTATTATTACTATTAGAAGAATGATCTATTAGGACTTTTCTTTCCCCCAGAGACGCTTAACTTAAAGCTCCAAGGACATTTTCAAATAGACTGTAATAGTTCAGACATTCTTATCAGCAGCACATTATGAAACTGTGCTGGCTTTCTCTTACTTTTTCTACATGCCTGTGAGGTGTTTCTCATAACATCAGCAAAGGAAGGGCAGATTCTACGCACGTAAGTGCAAAAACAACACTACCAAACCACATGGCACTAATATATAATGACCTGTAGGTGAACTGCACCTTTTATGAACATCCAGACTTCTATACCTATTATCTGTAAGTTACCTGTTAAAATTCTATTTGTAGAGAAGAATTTGTCCATACCCCAATGGAAGTTGCAGCTGATTCATTAGAGGGTAATATGCCTCCTAAAATACAATGAGCAGCTTGTGATCTTAGTGATGAGGCTAGTAATATTTAGAAAAAATATTCAACTTAGGCGGTAGAGGCTAAATAGCTTAGTATCTGTGTAGACTAAATAGAATCAGTCTCTCCATACTCAAAACAACATATCCTGGAATTCTACCCCTCTGGTTTTCTGTTGGGTTTTGTTTGTTTGTTTTCATTGTAAATCAGAGCCACATTTTGCTAATTGCTTGTAATTCCTTATTTACGTGTTATAAATTAGGGACAGACAAAGCCTGTCCTTTTCATTATTGTTTATAACAAATTACAGAAGGAGAAATAGGTGCATGTGGTTTATCTGCTGTTTCAACCAAGTCAACAACAAAATTAAAGATACAGCAGAGTTTCATGTTTTTCAGTACATAAACCCTCCAGATACTCATAAATACTGTCTCAGAGTAGATCATCAAATTCTTAAGTATGCCAAATCATGCACTGCTAGGACTATAGTCCCTTTTGGCTTTGGAAAATAATATCAGATAGCTTAAACTGTGTCTGCTGTAAAATGGCATTAAAATTAAATTTATCCACCAGTTCAAGAATCAGAATTTAAACAACAGATTAGGCAAGTAAATTCTTATTACATGTTAGAGCCACTTCTTCAATTTTATGTCCATCCATACTGCACGAACTGTGCATAAAATCACTAGATTTTTCTGATTAGCTTGCACAGCTCCTTGTTGACTCTCATAAATGTCTATTGCATTATATCCATTGTTTTTATGACACAGTTCTTTGCATGAATTTTCGTTTCTGTTTACTTGAAATTCACCTTTTTGTATACCTGCTTTTGCGATGATCATTGGACAACGAAAGTACAGTGCTTGAGAACTGCACCACAGACCACAGAGGCAGGGAAGGTGAAGGGAAATGTGTTATAGCTCCAAATTACTTCAACAAGATAACGCTTCAGCACATTAACAGTGATATTTTTAGACTGCAGTTTATGGTACACAGTTGTCAGTCTAACGGTTTCAAGTGTACCACACAGACACATACTGTCACATACAATTATACTGTGATGTGCTGTGAAGGTAAAAGAGCAAAGGTCCAGAGATTCAAAGTACATAATAGACTGGTATGTTTTCTTTATGGAAAAGCAATCACTCAAAGCAGAGGCATTTAATATTTCAATAATTTGTAACATGTTATAAATTTATGTGGTAATTCACAGAATGGTAAAAGTATAGGCTGCAGTCCAGAGGAGTTTATAGCATCTGTTACAGGTGTCCCAGGCTACTCTGAGCTCCATTAGCACTAATGGAGCTTTGCTTGGATATTGGGTATAACAATTCCAAAGCTCCTATGACTTTTATTAGCTACATCATCATAACATAGCAACAATGGAGACTAGGACTTTGTGGGTGATATTGCGATTTTCCTTTTTCCTTGTAATGCAGCAATGGGAAACAGTATCTTATATCCACTTCTTTTGTTGTTCGGTTTCCTTGATTTCCTCAAATTAGTGATTGTGTTGAGAGATTTTTGAGCTTATTTTTCTGAGATTTAAAATGGTTATGGTTAGCTCAAAAACATAAGCAGAACAGCTCTGCTTCTATCTCAGTGTCTATGATTTGACTATCTGGTAAACAAAAAACAAAACCAAAAATGTTTATGGACTTGCACACCTAAATAAGGGGATTTTGTCTAAAGAAAAGTTTGTTTATTAAAAATTCCATCTATGACCTTTAAAAATATGATGTACATTATTTAGAAAGAAAAGAACAGTAACAAACCAAGTGTTCTTTTCACTAGGAACACTCTTCTGAAATTATTTCATAATAACCAAATCTGAAGAGATACCAAGGACAATAGAAATGTAATGCTCCTTAGAGAGAAAAAATAAGGCATTGTTTAACAAAAATGCTGGCAGTGCATTGAAGGAATTAAAGAAATTTGGAATAATATAATAATGAATTAAATTTGCTTATTGTGCTTTCCTAACAGTACCTACATTTATTTCTGTTTACCACCTGTTTCATCTTTCTGCTTGCCAGGAGGTGCTGTATTTTTTCCCATGTGTTAATGGTTCTCTAGATAATCACCATCTTAAAGCACAAAGAGGTTTTCTCTATTTTTATTTCTGAAGTCTTTTCTTCATGCAAAGAATATGAAAATTATGTACATACAAACTGAAAGTTTTGTAACTGTTACCTTGACTATAAAGGTCCTTATAATTGGCTTAATGATATGAATTTGGCACTATAAATTCCAGATTTTATATCTAACAGTTTCTACCATGCTATAGGAATCATGGACCCCTGCAGTATTATGTGCTTTAACAGCAATGGAAGATGCGATGTTACAGAGCTCATGTTAGACTTGTTACAAATTGTAAAGAAATAAAGTGAAACAATAGTTTATTTCCATTTTAGCACTTCATTTAAAAGGTTATACTGGAACATAACAAAACAGGATTATTCTCCTGGTGATTTAAATATTAACTTTGATTAACTTTGTGTTGCTGTACCACTTCATGCTTGATATTGACCTATTTTTCTTTTCAATTATTTGAAAAAGTTATTGTGTAGAGACTTATGTCCTTGTTGTTTGGAGAAAAACATATCATCTGTTGTGGGCTGTAGCTAAAATAACTTGCACTTACTGAAAGTTTTAGCTTCAACCCTGTTAACTCCTTACAAGCTTGCAAGGAGGCTTGCAAGCAGAAGCTTATTTTAAGCTGATATCTAGTCTAAATTAAGGTCATATTCAATATAAACCTAATTATAGCATTAAATGGGATGTTAGCAGAGTACTGGGGTAGGACAGTGGAGATGTCTGTTCATTTCCAAGCTCGGACAGCAGATACTGTGACTGACCTTGGATAAAACAGTCTGTCTCAGACTTCTATTTCCTGTCTATGAAAGGGAACTAATATCTTCTTATCACAGAGGCATGTTTTGGAAATAATGTGTATTCATGACAGTGAGACAGTTACTCAGTGAGTTTTATATAGATATTTGATAGTTTCATTGGCTGTAATACCAGGCAGCGGCACAGGTTATGAATAGTGTGCCTAGGAAGGAGGTATTCCACCTACTAGAACAGGTTGCTCTTGTACAGCACCTCAGAGCATGGTTAAATTCCAGACTTATTATCTTTATTTTCATACTATTTTTTTTCTGTATCCACTGACTCTAGCACTTTCTGTTCTTTGCTTTTGAGCTGTATTTGAATTTACTGTCCCTGGTGATTTTCTTTTTTTTTTTTTTAAAGTCTACTGATTGAGATTAATTGTGACTAATAAAGCCCTACAATGGAAAAAAGCTCAGAGGAGAAGGGCAAGGAAATGTACCCATGAAGCTCAGGGAATAATGTAGAGTTTGACTGACCACAGCTGCTGCAAAGAAGCTGCCTTATCTCAACACCAAGGGGACCAGAGAGTGGCCTTTGGTTTAGGTAAACACCACTCAACAATTGAGTGGATCAACTAGTGGTATAAATGATTCTTCATGAGTTCATTAGAAGGGTGTGAATGTCTCCCTGAGTTAGCCAGACAAGCAAGGTGGGCAGTGCATTCCTGGCTCAGCCCAACATAGGGTATAAAACCTGAAAAACCAAAAAAAAGAATTTTGAAGAGAGCAATGGACTTGAGCTGGCTTCAACTGACGTATGGTTTCCTGACGCCTGGGGATACCCAGCATTCTGATGGCGAGCATATTACAGAGACCAGTAATAGGAATCACTTTGGTATTATGATTGAAATGTGTATTGCAATTGCTATATACACATTTTGCTGAGTGTATCTTATATTTGTCTTGTGTTATGCAATGTATTTTGTATCACTCTGCTAAATCAGAAATCTCATGTAAAATAATCTTTAAATAAGTAAATTGGATACTAAACGCTGCAGTCTCAATGTGTGGACTATTAAAATAATCTGCTCAGACAGTATTGGTCTTTGACACTAATTACACCCAGCTTCTGAAATATGTAGAAGACAGTGGCGGTTAACGTAAGTAACTAAAAAGAAACTTTGGAGTAGGTATTCCTCAGCTTTTTAACAAGCATCAGTTGACAGTTTTGATCTCTGAACATGATGGCTTTTTTAACATGCACGGTTTCTCTTTTGTTTTCAGAGCAGTTATCTAAGCATCCCAAAATTTTTAGCTGCTATGCAGAGTCCAGATGAAATACATGCTGGTCTGTCAGTATGGGTCAGAAAAGACACCCAGTAGGAAGAGGGAAGGAAGGATATGCATATTTTTCAACTTATTTTCCATTTTGTCGATGTTAGATATGAACAGTTACAGGTTTTTTCTCTCAAGTGTTTGAGAATAAGAAATAGCAGCCTTTGTCTGAAGGCTGAAATTCAAGGGTTTCATAGAGGGTTTCTAACTGGAAGTATGATTCCAAACTATGCACTAGTAATCTCTAAAGAAAAATATTCATTAATTATAGAAAATTCAGCTACTGATATCTACAAATCTCTGGGTTTCATTAACCTTTCTTTTTAGGCATTATGATAAAATCTGGGAAGAGTTCATATCTTGTGATAGACAAAGGTAAAAGATGCCCTAAATGTAGCTGTAACCTCACCAGATCCCTTTCTTCATTGCTTTTGTATTATTGTAAACTTTTCTCCTACCTGTAAGCTACAGTTTCTTTGATGGGCAGTTAGGCAAAAGATGTCATGGGTCACTGTGGTATTCATGGTTTGGATTGCTCATGAACTGCCAGTAGGACATAGGAAGAAGTTGGACTGAAATATTTTAAGAATTTCTAATGTTTAATATCTGTGTATTGTGGCTGGATGGAACTCGTGTATTTTCCCCTTAGATTGTGTGCATATGATGAGAAAACCATTCAGCAGACTTTCTGGAGGAAGCATAGTTCAAGGTGAAATTCTGCTATAAGGAAAGAGTACATTAAAAATAAGTGCACTCAACAGCTCAATTCTATATGTGTGTAATCACAGCTGCAGAGCTGAGTACTAACCTTAATCCAGTACTGCCTCCTAACAGTGCTTTCAGAATTGCGTATCTGTCAGAGAACATGATATCTACTACTACTTTAATAGCGCTAGGCCCTAAATTCTTGCTATCGGTCTCGTAATTCATACTTTTTGACTCCCATCAAAACATGTTTAAAGATGACAGTATTTGCATAGCAAACTGCTAGCTGGCAGTGTCAAATATATCATTGGTTCACTAAAAAAAAGTGTAGACCTAAGTAAAAAAGAAAAATTAAAACAAACAAACAAATTAGCAGGGAGTACCTGGCTTTCAGCAAAATACAAAACAATGAAAACAATAGAGCGAGTAAGATTTTACTGAAAATCTAAATGGAGTCTGCCTGAATCCACCTTGGTTTCAGAATGTATTTTGGAAATTCCTCAGAACTGGACAAAATTTGAATCTGGGGTTTCAACTGCTTCCCACAATAGAGTTAAGGTTCTCAATGTTAAATAATCTACATAGCACAGTTTAATATGGGCAAAGCTAATTGGGCACCAACTTGATTATCTTTGAGCACTACAAGGAGCAGTATAATTGTATTGGTATGGCTCAACAAAGCAGCAGATTGGAAAGCCTCATTATCCAAACTATTACCAATTTCACTGTATAAGGTAATCCACTTAGAGTTATTTGGGGTGTATCTGTGCATAGCAATTCCTTTTCCTCTGCTCTGCCATTTCTGAAGTGTTTGACCACATTTTTCCTCAAAGTACGTGGACATGTGGATTAAGGTCTGCAGCAGTGAAAAATGTCTAAAAACTGCTGAGGGAAATTACTTTTTAGTAATTTAGCCCAAGTCTTTCATAGAGGAGGAGTTATATTTTCTAGAATTTTTCTTGATTGTGGTTAGTTTAATTCTCTCCATTTCAAAAGTAATTATGATGAAAGATTAGTGATATGAAATTCTAGTTTCTTTAGGGAATTTACAGAGTAAATTGCTATACATAATAAGAACTTGACCTTATTTAGGTCAAGTGCAGTTGTGCGATCCTTTGGTTTTAATTATGAAATTATAAGCAGAGAAAAAAAAATGTGGGAAGTCCTAGGCCTTGACATTACACAGCCCGTTTCGTAGCATTCAATAATATTTTTCTTCAACAGTTATTCTACTGTTGCTATGTTTGTTTCACAAAGATACTAGAATAGCATGCCTGACCAACCTTAATTTGGCTGTACATGAGCAAAAACTTGTAGTTGATTGCTTCATTCTGTCAAGGCCAGGAAAATCTTAATTTGGATCCATCAAGGGAAAAAAAAGCTTTTCAACAAACATCTTCAACCTATTAGAGTACTCTTAGCCTTACATGACTGAGATCTTTCAATAGCACACAAGGGCAACCTGACCTCATCCTTCTAATGAAAAGTTGTTGCCAGTTTATACTTTTTATCCATTTGAGAAGATGCATTGTGAATCTGATTTTGCTTTTTTCCATTGTCTATGTTTTGAATCCCTTTACTTCCTTAGCACAGTCTGTCATGAGTATGCTGATCTCAGCCTGTATTTATGCACAGAAAAAGGTGTATCAGTAAATATGCTTGTAAAGCTTTAATGGGGTTTTCAAAATTTTGAAATATGAAATGTGTTTTACATGTTTAAACCATGATACCATGTAATTTTTATATTCTAAACTTTTGCTCAGAGATGGTGTATTTTATATGGATTTTAAAAAGGAAAGGTAATGGCGGGCAAAAATGTCATAAGGGAAGTATCACATCTTCTGAAATGTGAAGCCCAACTGGCTTCATATAGGTTTAGACATCATGCATACATTCAATAATGTATCTCTTCTGATGCACGTTCTACATGATGCAAAGGAGGTCTTGCACTGAAATGTCCTTGTTTTTTTTGGAGGGAAAGGTAAGAGGCAGGGGGCTGCAAATTTAATACCCAGGACAAGGCAATTTACTGCAGTACAGCCTCATGATGTGTTATTTTCCCCATAAAACACAAATGTGTGATCCTTACTGCTTCAGCTCAGCTTGACTAAAACGCTGAAAGGAGGGCTTGGATAAATGAGTCCCCAGGCTAAACGGGGCAATAACCTCTGAAAGAAGTAGCAGGCAGCTGACATGGTTGCAGCCAGATGTGTGAAAAGGGTTATTTTTCCTTATGGAAAATGCTTCTGCCTTTTCTTTCTTGTTCTGTGGCAGACTATTTATGGGCATTAGAAAGCCTATTTCTTTAATGACTAGATAGTAGAATTGGTCAGAGTGCAGGTTGTTTTGGTTTAGTTTTGATTTTTTTTTTTCACAAAGCCATTTTCAGTAAATGGCTTTATCAACTAAAAAAATACAACATTTTAATAAAGCCAGTACGTTTATGAGGGAAAAAAACCCTCAGCTTCATTTTTAATCCATTGGTTTCTTCAGAATTTCTTCCAGTGACTTGGGCTGAAAAATGCCACTTCAGTTGTAATGTGTCCTTTCAAGACATTCTGTGGTTCTGTGACTTTCTCCCTATTGGATTCATCAGTACTTGAGTGCAGGTGAGATGAAAAGTAAAAGTAGTAGCTCCAATATGAACAGAAAACCCCTTTCCAAGGCAAGATTTGAGCCCCTTTTTTGAGGCTACACGTCAGTCTGTTTTTAAAGGGAATATGTTTTCCTATATTTCTACAGACATTACTTTAAAAATCAACTTTGTCTGTATATTAACTGACATACCTAGTTTCTGGAACTTCTGAGTGACAAATTTCAAGTCACACTCACTTTTCTACTTTCTCCTTATCACGTATGTCCACTAAAATGGAAATTTTGCTTCATTGGCCTTGCTTAGAATGGCAATCAGGTATGAATATGTATCTACTATCTTTGGCTTTCTTTCCTTCTCATAAAATCTAGCTTCATTTAATAGCTGATGCTATTCTATTCCTTCCTAATTTAATTTTGGTGACAGTTATAGGTTGACTGTTTTCCTTTCTTTTTAACTTAGACAGCTTTGCCAGTTTACTTGAATTTATTGATCACATTTCTTAAGAAACAGCTAGTTACCTGATACCAATGAACAAGCCATCTCTAATAGTTCAGAAATATTCAAAATAGTATATAGACACAATAAATATCAAATTTCAAGATAGTATTTAAAATATACTTTGCTTTCCTGTATATGCATTCTTTCACAATGATTTAGCTGTTTTCTTATAGTCTTTTGTGATGTGTCTTTGTGTGACACTTTTAAAAAAAGTTTTTCAAGACAGTGCTGAACTATGTCCTGCTGCAAGTATTAAGCAGAAAATCAAGAGAACAGAAGCATAATAGAGCTGAAAATAATATTACCTCAGCTGTTCCTTCCATCATCACAGGTGCTATTGTTAAAGAGAACATTGTACTGATTTATCTTAGAGAGCTTGCTTCACACTCAATTCTGAAGGATAAAAGGAAGAGGGGAAGGAAGAATAAAAGAAGTTCAAGGAAGGACCTTAATGCAGCAGTCCAGTCAGTATTTTAGTTTAGCTCAGAAGGACATTTTCAACATGCATCTCCTTGATATCCCCACAGACTATGTTTCAGTTTGCATTGCTGAGTGGTTTTGGATTGTGCAAACTAGATTCTTCTGGGTGAAGCGAAATTGAAAGATTTTCCTCAGAAATATACTTGATGCTCTCCAGCTGCTAATAGGATTGGTTCCACAGACCAAAGTGGAGTTAGCCCAAAGTAAAACCCCTGAAATGCATATAGTATTGATGCTGAATCCTCAGTACTGTTTTATTCCACATGTTGGCTCCCACTGTGCTGCACTGCAGTACTTGCTAATGTAGATACAGCGTGATTCTATTCCTTCTTTATAGAATGTTGCCTATCCATCCCTCACACAGCTGTTCCCTGAGAGCTGTTGTAGCAGATCCCAGTATGAGGCAGATGAGAAACAAAATTTGTCCAGGGGAAGGAAGGTTACAGCTACATTTCAACAATTAAAATTGCACAGTGTAGAGGATGCTCTTGGAAGAGCATCCTTATGATACAGAGATCCCAGGAAGAAATAAGAGAGTAAACTGGATTCCTTTAAGAGAGATGGATCAGCAGGAGGCAACGC
This sequence comes from Caloenas nicobarica, assembly GCF_036013445.1. NCBI lineage: Eukaryota > Metazoa > Chordata > Aves > Columbiformes > Columbidae > Caloenas > Caloenas nicobarica. The sequence continues at coordinate 112,945,917 of NC_088245.1, forward strand.
TTTCAGAAAAGGAACATTTTTATGTGACCAGGCCAGGGTTCAGGAACAGATGGAACAGAAAAAGCATAGATGCAGGCAGAAGCCAGCAATGTCTTTGCTTTCACTGATATTTTCTGTTTTGGTTTTGGAAAGAATAAAGATGTTAGAGGAAACAGACAGTCATAGAAGGGTATTGTTTCTTCCTCTGCATGCATTTTTTTTCTCAGTGGCATCAATCATCACGCATAATTTCTTATATATTTTTAAATGTATGTTAAAAATAACTTATGTGGTGTTGAGAAAGATTTTGAGCTGAAGGCTGACACAAAACTATCACCATTTGCAGACATTGAGTCACTCTATGTGGCGACCTGCCAACCCACAGGTATCACATATGCTGAAATGCTTGTAGCCCAGTCACAAAGCACTTGCATGACACTCAAGAGCCTCACAGCAAAACCAACATGGAACAGTTCTCCAGGAGAGCAAAGCTGACATCACTAAGACAATATCATTAACTGACTGCAGTGTGAAACATAACACTTATCTTCGGATATTTCTGCAGTAAGTGCAGCAAATTTTGAAGATGTGGAATGATCAGTATGAAAATTACTCTTTTTGGCAGTGCTTCTATTCACAGATGAAGCTAATGATATTTTGGAACTACATGAAAAGAGCATTTCTGGTTAAACGGCCTTCGGTCTGCCAGAATATTCTTACCTCCAATTTGGAGAGAGATAGATGTGATGGATGGACTATTAAATGTATAAGGAATTGGCTGGGTGGCTGTATCCAGAGAGTTATAGTCAACAGCTCAATGTCCAAGTGGAAACCAGTAATGAGTGGTGTCCCTCACGGATCCATACTGGGACCAGTATTATTTAGCAACTTCTTTAATGACATAGATAGTGTGATTGGGTGCACCATGAGCAAGTTTACAGATGACACCAACTTGACTGGTTCTGTTAATACACTAGTGGGAAAGGAAAATGCAAATGGCTTCCCTGTAAAGAATTTTATTTCAATTAATACTGTGGTGAAATCCAGAGATATAAATTGTTGAAGGATGCAGAAAAGGTCCCTTCCTAGGATTCTTTGTGGCAGGTAACTTGCTTTTCATTTAAACATCCAGCAAACATTACGTAAAAATAACTTAGAAATGGTCTTTTCGGCTAGGCTGACTCAACTAAATACAGTAGCTAGATAATGGTAAATGCATTTTTACCTGATGCTAATTAAAAAAAAAAGTAACGATATTCTAATTTGGACTGTTATAAACAAAATATATCTTCTGCAAGTAAAATTCTTTCTGCTCCTGACCTGAGAATTAATATTTTTCAGCTGCCATATATATATACACTGTTTTGTAACCCACCTATTGAAACCAAATTTTACACAAATATAGATAAGAAGATTAACAGCTACTGTTGTTCACAAGGAATTTGCACACAAAGACAAACATATATGTGAGTTATACTGTTTCCGGAGTAGCTTACTGAATCGGACAGATATGTGACAACCCTAATGTTTAAATTCTAGTTTTAGCAATTCCATGAAGAAACAGAACAATCACATGCCTAATTTGCTCTTCAAGATTCATACACAATCCTCATTACAACTGGTTTCCTTGACATTTGCATTGGCCTAACTCTGCATCCATTAGCAAATGCATATGGGGCTGTATAACAATGTCCTCTGCAACAGGGGTGGACAGAGCTCACTGATGAGAACAGAATTAGCTCAGTTTGGTTAGCCCAGGTGGTTTGAAGAATTCCAACCATAGTTCACAGCTTAGAATTTGTTTTGATTTTTCCTAAATTTCATCTACATCCTTGTTTTCTCATATTTTTTGGTAGTATGCAAGTTTAGGTTCAGCTCTATAGAAGACAGCAATTGCAATTCTAGCTTTATTCAAAATTCAGGATAGCCTTAAAAGTCTTAAGCACAGATTTTCATGTCACTTAGTACTTTCTCTAAATGGATTCTCCCCCTAAATTATATTATTCCTCCAATAACTGATCAACAGAAACTAAAAGTCTTTGTTATAAAGGCTTATTATGTGAAATAAATCACAACAAATTGATATTACAGAATGTTCAAGTCATTTAACTAGACTTGTGAGACATTAAAAACTTTTCCATTAATCGCTTTAGCAGAATTTAATTTTAAAAGTTAATAGGAAAGTTAACTCTCAAAGTCACCCTTACACTACCTGCAGGGCTACTTCTTTGAAACTTCTGATATCCAGCACTGTACATGTGCTCACAAATTCTCAGCTGTCCTATTCATCTTTTTATATTTCTTATTGATGGTGTAGAGATCTCGGATGTAATATCAACTTCCGATTTCTATTTAAGTACAATTCTTTCTCTTAGCTATTATACTTTATTGCAAGGTGAACATATGTATGGTTTCACACCCTTCATGGTGTGAAAAATACACAGGTACTTAGATTTCTTGAATTATTCAGGAAATGTAGTCATTGAACAGGTAATACAAGGAAATGAAAGAAGAAGAGTATTGGATTTACAACCAATTCTATAATTTGATCTAATTATGCTCAGAATCTACTGTTTGTAAGAAATTTGCCTTTGTGATAGCACTTAATGGCTCACGAGACTTTCAAAGAATCCCTCAGAGCTCATTGAGTTTCTGATTCCTTCACATCATTTGTTCGAATGTTGATGGACATCTATTGATTTTTAATGAATTTTTACATGACCAAAACTAATGTTAGTCATTTTCAAAAGCCTTTAAAGAGAACAAGGAAAGCTTACCAAGAATTGTGATCTTTGCATTGAAGGGCAGAAATGTTTAAATTGTGGTCAAGGATGGAAAAACAAGAATTCTATAGTGAAGACAGTTCTGAAATCCATACACACTTGATCTTTGTATAGGTGTTATACAATGCAAATGTGTTCCAGGGGCCTCTGATGATAGAGTTCTCGAAGTGCTGCTCCAGTCATCTTAAACTTCTGAGGATGAAGTTGCAGTGTTGCCTCTTAGTTTCTCTAATACTGTGGGTATAGTTCTGAAACTGCTGTTCTTGGGAATTGCTAAATTAATGCATTAAAAATGTATTCAGTAGCATAATGAATCGTTCTTGCAAAATGAAATTCAGGACTACTTTTTCAAAGACTGCCTGAAGAGTTTCTTGGAGGATATCCAGATACTGCAAAAGCATTTTCACGACTACCAGAGAGTGAGACATGTTCAGAAAGGCAAAAGCCCCAAGAATAAGTGTTTAAATGCTTCCTGTTTGTGGCACGAACATGCGTCCCACACAGTGTTCTCAGTGTGAGCTAAAAATAAAACAAAGTCTGCCTTTGAGTCTCAGAGTAAGTACTAGTACAGATTTTTTCTGATATCTAAAGAGAGAAAAACAGATAAACCAGCCTTTTTTGAAGGAGGACTGTTAACAGAGTTCCTTCCCACTGCTCCCACCTACTTATTTCACATATAGGAATGTATTTGGTTTGTGATTTATATCTGCTTTGGTTGAAATTGGACAGTTAAAAGTTATTGAGACGAGGTACTGCCAAGCAGACTGGTAAGCAAATTTAAGGTGACTACCTAATTATTATTTTTTCCCTTAGGGGATGTCCTGGTTTCAACTCCAGGGAAGCAGATTAAAATGCAGGTGGAGCAACAGTTGGTAATGGACTATCAAACATTTCACACATCCCTGGCCCTGGATTGTAGTCAAAATTATTCTACTTTAAAGCATGTTACGGTATAAGTTCACAGAGATGACTTGCAATGTGCAAGACCTACGTTGCTTAAAATATTGTGTGCTGCCAGGCTGGTTTGGGTCATCCACTCTAGAAGCTGATTGTGACAGCTCTAATGTGGAAAGTGCTTGTTATTTCAGCATGCCTTCAATAAAAATAGTCTTGTGTCCCTTCTATACTACATACTAGTGATACCAACAATGGTATTCCTTTTAAGAGGAACCAGTGTTAAGAGTCCTTTGGTCATAGCTTGGAGTACTTCTGAAGGACGGCAGAGATGGATCAGAATTCTTTTCATTCTCATGAATGAATTGAAATAAATGCTTGTTAACCTGATGACTGTTTGGCATAGGAGTGTGACAGTTTAAAAGTTAAAACCAAAATTACTAGTTTGTCTTTTTCAAGGTCTGAACACTTATTTAGTTTAGTGTTGTAATTGTTTATGTTGCCGATAGGCCACGTGTCCATGCAGGTTTTGTCAATAGGATTATGTTGCAGCAATTGATTTTCTTTCAATGAGTAAATAATGAAGTAATTTTACTTTGGCCAGGTCTTAATCAAAATATCTCCTATATTTTGCTGTTAGAGGCTGCATATTCTTGCCTTTCAATAGGTTATAGTATGTCATATATATGTATATATATATATGATATTTTTTATAAACTATTCCTGCAAGTAGCAGTGTCGTTCAAAAGTCACTTGTCGCTATTTCCATATAATGTCAAAAACATACAGGGTGCCTTTTGCCAGGGTCATGCACTCTCACCATGCTAGCCTGATTACTTTGTGTTATATTAGGTATTGCCTATTGTTAATGACCTTAAAATAGGTCTTTCTCTGCTGTGATAGCATGTAAAAGCAGATTACCTTTAGGAACAGATAGTATTATTTTTTTGAAAGAAATAATACCACATTATTTTTTTCCAATTTCTATCTCATTTCATACTAAATTTCAGTTGAAAACTCTAGGATCAAAATGAAGCTAACATAGCTTCATTGATTTCAGTGGAAATAAATCAGTTCACAAACAAATGAGAATCTTTTATTTACATTGCCATATCTGAACACTAAAGTTCTTAAATTCTCAATATAGTATATATTTTATTGTCAAAGCCAGATCTAATGAGGGTGGGGGGCAGTAAAATGTAAGTAAAAATGCAGTGATTTCTGAAAGGTTCTCCAAAAAAAAAATAGAAACAAGATGGAAAGTCATTGCAAATATCCTGTTTGGTGTTCAGAAATGAATGCTTAACACTGTTTCAGTAATAAGTATGAAACAAAAATAATGGCTCAGTTTTAGCTAAAAAAGCTTTTCTTAAATTCCTCTGTGTAACTTTCTCTGAGAAAGCAGCATTGCCTCTGCTGTCTTCTCTGAACCAAACTTCTGCAAAGGAAAATAAAAAGAGGTGAGAACTTGTACGATCTTATTTAAAATAAAATGACTGAATGTGTGTTCTTCAATATGCTCAGGAGGATGAGTGACAAAGATGTGTAGGTATCAAAATGTTCAGAGAGTGATTCTACACCTAAGGATGCATTTCAGAATCGGCTTTCTGTGAAATGTTAGTTCTTTTATTGAAAAACCTTTATTGTGAATTTTCGCACAAAATTATGGCATTGGATAGGAAAAGCAGAACAGTATTTTAAATACTTCACAGAGACTTTGTATGCAACTCTTGTTGGCCCATATATCTCCAGACAGCCATTGCTCTTTTTTATCCAAGCAACTCACAAGATCTGCTTTAGCCATCCCCATTAGTAGGTCCAAAGTATTTACCAAGCATTCAAAATGTTTACAGATTAATATAGGAAAAACTGTATTTTGAAGCTTTCAAAATTACTGACACAGAACCTACCTGCAAAAAGTGGTAATGTCAAAGTATCCTAACAGCATGTTTCCTTCGCACACCTATACTAATCTTTATATGACCATTAAGTTTTTGTTATTTCCTCTCTCGTTTGGCTTCTCCTCCTGCAGCTGAGATCCTGTGAGCAAAAAAGAGAGATTTTATTAGAAATTTTTTAAATGAGTGAAACCACAGTTTGAGCAAGCAACAAGGCAGCTGCAGAAAGGACTTGCATCCTGTGAAGAACTGTTATTGAGCAGCCCTCTGTTCCGAAAAGTAGCAAGAGAAGACTGAGGCTAGAGCAAAGAATACATGAGTTTTCT